>NC_135713.1:96236408-96597903 GCF_964656455.1 Halichoerus grypus
AGTTCAAATATAGAATTTTCTGACTGTGGTAATTTCTTAAATTTTTCACACTACTCCATTTGCAATAGCCAAAATGTCATCAAGAAAGTGAAAGACCCACAGAAGACTTAATTTTCAAACTCAAGATATTTTTTTAAAAGGTGTTATTTATTTAATCTGAGCGAGAAAGTGCTCGCACACACCCAAGCAGGGGGAGACGCAGAGGGGGAGGGAGAGGGAGAGACAAACTCAAGCAGACTCTGTGCTGAGCATGAGCCCTACTCAAGGCTCAAGGCAGGGCTCAACGTGGGGCTGTCTCACAACCCTGACATCATGACCTGAGCCAAAACCAAGAGTCAGACATTTAACCAAATGAGCCACAAGGCGCCCCTCTAACTCCAGATATTTAAAAGAAGAAAAAGGAAGTTGTGGTGGAAAGATGGAGGCAGAAGTATTTTCTTCAATTAAAGAAAACACTCACAAATTGGCTTGGTGTGTTATTAACCAAAAGCTTAGCAAGATGTTTGAAACGTGGAAAACAAGATACAAGCCTCTTTATAAGAAGGTTCCTAAATCTGAGATTTGTTATCTGATCTGCTAATGCAGGGTAATGAAAAGAACATGGAGACTGTTAACTTGAGACAAACAGCACATGATTCCCCATTAACTGGGAAAAAAAAGAAGGATAAGGAAGGAAAATGCTGAAATAATAATGGCAAAAAAAAAAAAATGTCTACAAGGATCAGCCTTATGGAACTCTGTATTCACGCATTTATGGAAGCTGGAGAAACAAAGTAGTACAAAAAATTTTCCTAATTCATTATTCTTGAGCCAGACATGTTTGCCAATGAGGCCTACATCCCCAACCTTCAACCCTGGAAGGCTTGGCTCTCATCATCATTCTCATGAATTCACTAAGGAAGTGCAAAGAGAAGACACGGATTGCTTGGGCCCCCAATTTTCTGTTTTTTTCTGCAAGTTATTAGACACCTAATTGAAAAACAGAATTTAGTCTTGATCCCTGAACAACACTTTGGAAATGACAGACCAAAAATTATTGTGTCTGGCTTATACAAATATCTGCAAACGGTGACAATGGATAAAGGTTTATATTAAAAAAAAAATCACAAAAAAGGATGTGTGAGAGACATGATTATATACTACATGAAAACATTTAGTCACACACCCTTATAAATTATTTACTTATTTGTTCCATAATTATTGAGCATCCGTGAATATGCCAGATATTGTGCTCAGCAACAAGAAGCTCTGAGTCCAACAGGGAAGATGGACACATGAGCAAGTAATTATAATGAAATGCAGTAACGGAGAGCTGGTGATATATGGGGGTACATAACTCAGTATGAGTGTGTGTTTGTGGGTGGGGAGGCAAGTGACAAGAAATGGTGGAAGAAGGCCTTTTAAATTTGCTAATGCACTGGAACAGGAGACAAAGCACTGGTGGTGACATTTTCCACTGGGAGCCTGTGCCCTGTTTTTACAGAACTGTTAATCACAGGCTCCTGCTTCTTCCACAATCTATCCCTTGGTCACATCACATCGTTTGGCTCAGGGATGGTCACATGCCAAGCTATGCCAATCAGAGTCAACTATGGGATATTTTTCTGGCACATTCTGTTTGTATATCTAGAGTCATCGGCGAAGCCGTCATCAGCCCTCTTTGTCACCTGACAAGAAGAACCCACCTAAGAATGAAGCCAGCACAGTGGCAAGCACAGATGAAAAATGCAAAAAGAGACAAGAGCCCTGCTGACATCATGGGCGCTGCTGGATTCAGACATACCTGAAGTTACCTGTGCATGAAGTGTTTGAGTGAGTCAATCAATTCCTTTTTTTTAAGATAGATTTTATTTATTTGACAGAGAGAGAGAGAGATAGTGAGAGCAGGAACACAGGCAGGGGGAGTGGGAGAGGGAGAAGCAGGCTTCCTGCGGAGCAGGGATCCCGATGCGGGGCTCAACCCCAGGACTCGGGGATCATGACCTGAGCCGAAAGCAGACGCTTAACGACTGAGCCACCCAGGCGCCCCTCTTTTTCTTTAAGTAGCTGGAGTTGAGCTTCTGTCACCTTTCACTGGCAGGGCTTCCTTAAACCAACCACCCTATCTCAAAGAATTATCAGTGACTTCAGCACCCACCAGAGGGTCTCCTTGGCTTCCGCTAAACATTTCAGAATCAGAGAATCACCACAGGCCACACCTGACACCAGTCTACTCTGAAGATGTAAGACACAAACCAGAGCTTGCCAATGTCGGCTGTCCCTCCTCAAACCATGTCCCACACAGCTGTCCAGGAGCTGTTGGCTTTTACCCCCCAGGGGACAGCTCAGTTGCAAGGTGACAAGTCCACCCTGGGCAGGTGTTGGAGCCGCCCTGGCTTAGAAGGCTGGTGCCCCACTGGAACAAATATCACCTGTAACAACTCCTCAAGCATAGCTTCAGGTCCCCACAAGGGACATGCCCAGGTAGTTACAAGAGTCACTACCTTCAGAGAAGCCCAAAGTACAGCATCCCCCTCTAGTGTTTAAAGGTCATCTGTAGTTCCTCCAAGTCCAAATGCAATTTGCTAATTAGGGGTCATTTTTATCACAAGCAATGCTTATCTTGTTTGCAGTGACACAGAGCCAGAAAGCTAACCAAAGTTTAAATTCTCATGCAGAAGCAAAAAGGGTTTTGTTAGCCCTTTACCCACAGAGACCATAAATAATACATGAGGGTGTTGTGTCCTAGAGCAGACATCTGCTGCTTTGTCTCTATGTTTCTTTCTTCTAGTAACAGCAGCTTCATTTTCCTTTAGAGAACTTCCCCAATTATATGCACATATACTCTGCCATTTATCCATTTAGTGCTGTCAACTGCCAGGTTTTAACTGCCCCATGAAATGACCACTTAACCCATGCTGGTCATAGTGATCAGTTCAGAGGATTGGGCAGATGATTCAAGCAGGGCCAAACAGAGTCGTTCCTGAGATTTATATATGAACATTTGATGATAGGAATTTTCTTTCTTTTTTTTTTTTTAAAGATTATTTATTTATTTATTTATTTGACAGAGAGATAGAGAGCACAAGTAGGCAGAGAGGCAGGCAGAGGGAGAGGGAGAAGCAGGCTCCCTGCCAAGCAGGGAGCCCAATGAGGGACTCAATCCCAGGACCCTGGGATCATGACCTGAGCCGAAGGGAGCCGCTTAACTGACTGAGCCACCCAGGCACCCAGGAATTTTCTTTCTTATGAATCAAAATCCATAAGAATATCCATAAGAGGGGTGCCTGGGTGGCTCTGTCAGTTAAGCTTCTGACTCTTGGTTTCAGCTCAGGTCATGATCTCAGGATTGTGAGATCAAGCCCCATGTCAGACTCAGCACTCAGTAGGGAGTCTGCTTGAAAGTCTTTCCCTTTCCCTCTGCCCCTCCCCCCACTCATGCACACATGTGTGCTCTCTCTAATAAATAAATAAATAAAATCTTAAAAAAAAAAGAATATCTATAAGAATATCTTGAAACTGCTAGGAGCAAGCTTTCCCACCATGTGGAGAGTGTATCTATCAATAATGCCAACAGAGAGACAACAGAGAGTTAGAGAGGAAGGAAAAAAAGAGCTGGATCCAGCCATGCCTCAAGCCATTCAGATATATCCTCACACTCTTTAGTTAGCAATAAATAAATTACTTCTATTGCTTAATCTAGACTAAACTAGATTTTTATCACTCATAACAGAAAAAAGTCTAACTAATAACATAGTTAGCAGTTTGGGGACAAATACTATTAGAAATACCAGAGGTCTGTTCAACTTTATTTATTTATTTTTAATTATGTTCAGTTAGGGGCGCCTGGGTGGCTCAGTTGTTAAGCGTCTGCCTTCGGCTCAGGTCATGATCTCGGGGTCCTGGGATTGAGCCCCGCATCGGGCTCCCTGCTCGGCGGGAAGCCTGCTTCTCCCTCTCCCGCTCCCCCTGCTTGTGTTCCTGCTCTCGCTGTGTCTCTCTCTGTCAAACAAATAAATAAAATCTTTAAAAAAAAAATTATGTTCAGTTAGCCAGCATATAGTACATGATTAGTTTTTGATGTAGTGTTCAACGACTCATTAGTTGCGTATAACACCCAGTGCTCATCTGTTCAACTTTAAAATGGCCTTACTCTTGGGGTCACCTGGATGGCTCAGTTAAGCATCTGCCTTCGGCTCAGGTCACGATCCCAGAGTCCTGGGATCAAGTCCTGCTTCTCCCTCTGCCCCCCACCTGCTCTTGCACTCATGCTCTTCCTCTCTAATAAATAAATAAAATCTTAAAAAAAATAAATGCCCTTACTCTTACCCTTGGCTGCTACAAAGACTTGCATTTCCGCATGGCTAAACAAAGTGACAGAGGACCCACCCCCAAAGAAAGCCTAATCTGATAAGAAATGGGAGGTTATCACTGATGAAATATTTTTCCTCACCAAGAAAACAGTTATTACTTTAAACTTTGGATGCCCTTTAAAAATGTTACCAGCAAGAAAAAAAAAATGTGAAAGCCAAATTACACAAAATAAGGGCATTTAAAGTAATCCATATCTTAGAAACATATCAGAAGGTAGCATAAAGATGAAGTGACAGTAAAATGAGATATAAATCTTTTCTCCCATTTTAGCATACATTATTAGAGAAAATAACATCAACTTTAAAAATACATGTTTTTTAAAAAAATATATAGTTTCTTACCATGTCTTATTTCCTTTTTTAACCACCAAACCCTTCTAAAATGCTGTTCAAGTCGGCCTCTATCCAGTACAGTCCCCCGGGACTGACTCCTACTTGCAAGGAGGGAGATCTTCCAGCCAGGACAGTGGAACCTGGCGTCAGAGCTCCCGTTTCAGAGAAACCACAATGCCTTCCCAGCTCAGGATCCCAATTCCCTTTCCTAATTAACGAAAATAAGGAGGGGCCAGAATTCCTGTTACCTTTTTTCCTTAATTAACACAATGTCTATTTAACCTAACATGTTTTAATTGAATGTATTTAAATTGTTTGCATGTGAATAAGTCTGAGGGGTTGCAACTGTTTATTAGAAATTATTTTTCATTTTTAAGTTTATTAGCAGGGTTATCAAATTTGACAGGTTAACAAATTCAGCAAAAATTTCATAAACAGCCATTATAAATGGACACCCAAAGTCCAAACTGACCATCCTTTCCCACAGCGACCCCAGAGATGATGGGAGGAGAGCCTCTGAGAGGAAGCCAGGGAGAACCTAGCACAAAGCCCCCCAGTGCCCCGTGTGCAGGTCTATCCCCCACAACATTTCCCCTTACCCTGGGACCCTCACAACAGAACCCCGGCATAAGGGAAAACCGAGAAGGTTCCTTAATAATTAGAGATTTGAGAGGGAAAAAGAAAGTTGCCATGAATTAAAAAGTGCTGAAGGAGGGGTGCCTGGGTGGCTCAGTTGGTTAAATGTCTGCCTTTGGCTCAGGTCACGATCTCAGGGTCTTGTGATCGAGCCCCGCTTCGGGCTCCCTGCTCAGCGCGGAGTCTGCTTCTCCCTCTCACTCTGCCTGCCAGCCCCCCCCCGCCCGGACCCCCCCGGCTTGTGCTCTCTCTCTCACGCTGTCTGTCTCTTTCTCTCTTTTTAAAAAAAAAAAAGTGCTGAAGGAGCAGTGTGTTAAATATGCAGTCATGAAACTAGGGTGGGTGGGGTGAGGTCCCCCCTTGCACACTGGAGCCCTTAAACACTGGCTTCAGGTCCATATAAGAAGGTATGTCTTCCCAAATCCCCTCATGCTCATTATTCCCAACCCTCCAAAAAGGGAAGCTTCTTTGCATTTTGATCTCTAAAGGCTTCCTATAAGAGTCCTTTAAACCAATGGAAGTTCCCATAAGTCTACAGCTGAAACCAACCTAACAGGGTACCACCAAACTCTTATAAATATTCAACAACTATTCATATACTCTAAGGCCATTCCTTCCTCTGCCCCTGCTCCACCCCAAACATTTTGAGTACTTATTTTTGACCACTAGATGGAAGTTCATATGTAGATTCAAAACATCTATACTACTTTACCAATAACTTCTCCTGGCTGCTCTAATCTCTCTCCCCTGGAGAGGCCACAGAGCTGGAAGAAACCTCAAAATATTTTCCAGTGTCTTCCATCTCTCTCATCCCCACCCACACTCTCCTGGGCCTACTTAAATCTCTTTTATTAATAAAGACCTCCTCCCCACAAGGCTTTCCTTGCTAGCTTTTGGAGTTCCCTCTGGGCTAAAGAGAATTTTGCCAATGCTGGTCAGGTCAGCAGGCTCTCCATCCCTTTCTGCTGAGAAGAAAGTAGGCAAGAGGGCCAGCTGTGAAGGTGAAGCAGTCATTTCTATCAAATGCATTCAGTGAGTTCCACAGTACTTTTAAGCAAACACAGATGGAAAAATCTAATGATGAATTAATACACCTTGAGCTCCTGATCCCAGATGCTACTGGGTTTTGCCAACATCCTTGACCTACTCACAGATCTCAGAAAAAGAGAAGACTTTGTCTTTTGCATTGATCCATCTAGGTTTCTTACAGAACTAAAATTGGACTCAGAGATTCTTCTCTCCCTAAATGAGCCAGGGGACTCGTTATCTGCTCATTCCTCATATGTCTCTGAATCCATCTTAATTTTAACATCTCTCAGCTGGACATGTCTGCACAGTCTACTGCCAAGACTCCTCCGCACTTTTCCCCAACAGACAGGGGAGGAGGGAGAGGGGTGGGGACAGGACAACCCCGGAGCCAGCTAAAGAGATGGTGGCCAAGAAGGCTGCTGGCCAGCAGAAGCTGCAGACGTGGCCAAGACTTCCCAGAAACCTGCTCTGGTCCTTGAACCCCTTCAGCTTACCTGAGCCTCCCCACACCCTGCCGTCTCCTGTGATATCAGCCAGAGCCCATTGAAAGGGAAGACTGTCATGGGTCTCCTAGATAACAGGCCCTCAACAAAGATCTGCTAAATTGAACTGAGTGGAATTCATTCACAGGTCTCATCCCTACTTAGCATCAATCAAACTAGAATGATCTAACTTCCTCACTGTGTCACTATTTGACTATGATTATCAATTTGAGGATATCAGGGTATTTTATCCTATAATAATTGTGATAATACCTACCATTTAGTGAGCACTTACCATGTATCAGGCTCTTGGCTAAGTGCTTTATACTCACTAACTCATTCAAACATCCCAACAGTGGCTGTTCCAATATTGCTACATAGGAACGGCTTAGGGGTAGTGTGTGACTGGAAATGGGTGGTAGAATGGCTTACAATGAAGTTCAATGGCATAGGCCTTTTTACATAAAACTGAGGAAATATCAATCATCTATATGAAACCATGGAGGTATTGCTGATAAAAATTATATGGAAGCCAAAACACCCCCCCTCCCCAATCATCCCTTATACACATTGAGGCTTTCAGCAGTTGGAAAACTTGCTTAAAGCTCATAGTTAATATATATGCCCAGACCACAGTCCAAGTCTGTCTGTCTCTAAGCTGTAAATGTTGCTCAGTCATACTCAGAGGAAGTAAAACAAATTTATAGACTTCATTTGAAGAAAGAGTTGTTGTTTTTAAGACTAAGGTTCAGGGGCACCTGAGTGGCTCAGTCGATTAAGCATCTGCCTTCAGCTCGGGTCACAATCTCCGGGTCCCGGGATGGAGCCCCACATCAGGCTCCTTGCTCAGTGGGGAGCCTGCTTCTCCTTCTGCCTGCCGCTACCCCTGCTTGTGCTCTCTCTCTCTTTCTCTCTCTCTGTCAAATAAATAAATAAAATCTTTTAAAAAAAGACTAAGGCAGGAAAGAATGTGAAAGTTTTTTACAAGAGGTGAAATGAGGTATTACTGCTTAATTTCTGGAGAGACTTTATGGAGAATAATGTTCTAGGCACAGTGAAAAGGAGGTCCCATTTGAAATCAAAATGTCAGTCTCACAGGGTATTCTCCCCTAGAGAGAATAGGGGAGAGAAAAGCCTAGAGAAAAGCCTAGAAGAAGATACTCCAGGAAAAAGACAGTCCCTGGCACATAGGGAATGCCCATCTGAGAAGGGAGACAGGAGAGCAGGCCGGCATGGTGACTGGGGTCAGCTAGACCTGAATTCAAATCCTAGCTCTCACTTTCCAGTTTTGGGACATTGGACGAGGTACTTAGCTTCTCTGAACCTCAAATTCATCACCTTTAAAAATAAGCAAAATCTTTCTGTATATGATTATGGGAATTATGGGAATTAACAGGATAATTCATTCATTCAGCAATGATTTGTTAAGCATCCATATACACCAGGCCCTAGACCTCTCAATGAAATAATGTATGTAAATAGCTTTCCTCTGTACCTAGCACACTAATAAATACTCAATAAGTGGTGACTGTTATTAGTATATATCTCCTGATGAAAAGAAAAAGAATGTACACAAATATGGTAACACTGCATTATATTCCATGATTCCATTACTGCGTAGTCTTGGATCAAATATACTCCCAAAAGGCCAAGCATAATGGAGTAAAATGCAAACATACATTCTGAATACAAAACAGGGTAGATACTGTCCACAATCAGCCAGGATGAGGGAACAGAGAGGGAAAAAAGAATCTGGATGCTTGCTCAATACTTCCTGCCCTTCCCACATGAGATGCCTGGGCCACCACCAACACCAACACCTCTCATCTGTTCTGTCCTCTGCCAGAGTGATGGAGGAGCTAGCTACAGGGCCAGGTCTGTCTGTGCTGGCTGCTTTGGCAGCTCTAGCAGGAGTAAGAAGAAAGAGGAATTTGGTGGTGTATGCATAGGACCTCTCCTACTATAGCAAACACACCTTATCAGGCTGGCCCAGGTCCTTCAAATGCAGATCTTGAATGAGGTACTCCACGATGCGTACATTATTGCTCTGAGCTGCAAAGTGGAGGGCATTCATTCCATCCTCAAGAGAGCCAAGGTGGGGGACATATATACACAATGATCTGAGTACTTCCCCATCCTGCACTGGGGCAGTGAGAACTATGTCCAGGTGTGACCCACATACCTACCTGATTCTTGGCCCTCTGGTCTGCTCCAGCTCTAATGAGTATGAGCATGATCTCGAGACTTCCAGACCAGGCTGCAAGGTGAATTACTGTCAAGCCGTGTTTCCCCAAGAAGAGAAAAGAAAAGCGTCTGTCACTAGAATGAGCTACAACACACTACCTCAGTTAACAAAGGCCAAGATAATACTCAAGTGTTAAAAATTAACAAATTGGGAAAAAATTTAATATACAGCAAATGTGATACTTCAATTCTATGGGGAAAAGGAAGACATTTAATAAGTGGTACAGGCACAAGTCATTTTCTACAGGGAAGAAAATAAAATTAAATCCTATATCATATTATACACACACACAAAAGCACACAAAAATATTAGAAGAAAATCTAGACTGTAAGGTACAGTGCCTTGATCCACAAGTTATAAAAGGAAAGATGATAAAGTCAAGAAACAAATGATAGATTTTTAAAAATGTATTTTAATAAAGATAAATGGTTACTTTTTCTAATACATGAAGCCTCTTACAAATCAACAAAAAGAAGGCAATTAAACCAATTGAAAAAGTGGACCAAAAAAAGGTGCTCTCTTAAGGTATTAGTGAAAATGAACAATTATGGTTTCAGCAATCTGGCAATAGCTATTGAAATTTTCAATTCAACCCGCAATCCCACTACTAGGAATCTATCCCCTGAAAATGAGTTTTAGGACCTAATGTTATGTAAACAAGGATATTAATTGTAACCCTTAAAAATGAGAGCAAGGTAAATGTCCATCAATATAAGAATGCTGAGCAAATTAGGGCACCGTCATATCACATCAAGCAGCCATTACAAATAAGAGTTAGAGCTATAAAAACTGACTTGCAGAGATTTCCATGAGGTAGCTGTTAAATGTGAAAAATAAGATGCACAAAAAAATATAATCCCATTTTTTATAAAACAAGCAATGACAAAAACTCATGTGTGTACACGTATGTATCTATATCTGTCTAAGGTGGGCACGTAGGTAGATGGATGCTCGATACCAATATAGATATGATTACATGAGCATGAGCAAAAGTACAGAAATAAACACACATTCTCCGCATTGTTAAATGTAGTTACTGGAGAAGGAGCAGGTGCATAAAAAAGAAAAAACAGAGAAGACTGAGGTTATAAAAAGAATCCTACTTATATATAAATCATTTGAAATACTCTATAAAAATTATATAGGTGTGCATGTGCATGCACACATGCATGGAATAGACTGAGAGAGACTCAGTAAGAACCTACTGACCCTTAGGGACGCTGTGGGCAGTTAGACTTGTAGACTGAATGAGCAGGAGAAAAGTGTGAAAGGAAAGAGCCAGCAGTTAACATTGACTATCTCAGGATGGTGGAGTTGGAGGGCACTAAACTAGGAAAGCTGGGACTTGCATCCTAGGCCCCAAGTTAGAGAAGTAATATAGAGCATACCTTATGAGCGTGATCTGTAGAGTCAAAAGAAACGGACCTCCAATTTGGCTCTCCTACTTCAAGTACTATGTTCTAGTTAACACTCAGCCTCAGGTTCCTTATCTGTAAGTTCCTGTGTCTGCTTCTCTGTTTCCTTTTATCTCTGTCAAAAAATCATCCATTGCTCTGTTGAAGTCCTTCTAAATGCCTTCTAAATGCCATCCTTCCAAAAAGTAAGACTTCTCAGCACATCTTATTGCATCTCTTAATCGACTTTATTTGTAAGCCACGAAACCAGTTTGCTAGATGTATACAATATGACTAAATCAACAAGGAAGGAGGGTCTGTGGGGGGCACTTTCATTTGCCTTTTGGCATTTACTTTGGCTACCACAGAAACTGCATTAACGTATTCTCTTCTTCTCAGGGAAGTACAGATACGAAGAAGTGAAAAGGAAGTCCCAGATTATTGAGGTGTAACTCTAAATCAGTTGTTCTCAATGGGGAACAAGGGGGGCAATTTTGCCCCCAGGGGACATTTGGAGATGTCAGAAGATACTTTTGATTGCTGGGGCTGAGTGGAGATATTGGCATTTAGTGGGTAGAAGCCAGAGATACTGCAAAACATCTTATAATCCCAAACAGCCTCCCACAACAACAACAACAAAATCATCTGACCAAAATGTCATAGGGCCATTGTTGATAAACCCTGCTTTAAATGTCATACTCTATAAAATTTACATTTCGGCTGCCACACTACGCAGTGAGTTAGTCTATTTAAGCCTATTTATATATTTACAATCCCAATATGCAGAAAATGCTCACCAATTTCTGCACTTTTCCCCAAGGACTAATGATGTACAACAACTAGTTGAGGTTTTTCAAGAAATGTGCCCTAAACACAATTCTACTCCCTAATTACTCTTCTCTACAAACTAATGGTCTCTATTCAGGAATACTAAATCCAGTTTCACATATGGTCAAAAAAGAGGTCAGAAATATATTTTTTTAAGATTTTATTTATTTATTTGACAGAGAGAGAGAGACAGCAAGAGAGGGAATACAAGCAGGGGGAGTGGAAGAGGGAGAAGCAGGCTTCCCGCGGAGCAGGGAGCCCGACGCAGGGCTCGATCCCAGAACCCTGGGATCATGACCTGAGCCGAAGGCAGATGCTTAACAACTGAGCCACCCAGGCACCCCCAGAAATATTTTTGATAGAAGATAAATCACACTTTGATAGGAGCTCTATTTTTTCCTAAGAGGTCATTCCTAATTTCAAAGCAGGCAACACTGAAAGATTTCAAACACTAATCATAAAATCCAAGAGTCAGGAATTCAAACTGCCAACAACAGGAACCTTTGAAGCCATATATTCCAAGTGGAGCCATCATTCCTCAGAGGAAAAGAATCACTGATCACAGATGTTAATTCCCTCACAAAAATATTCATAAAATTATGTCTTGTGACATGAAACTGACATGCCTAGGACAGTTTGTGAGCATGTGTCATGGATTACACTCAGAGTGTACAGAATGCTCTGTAAAGTGTAAAAGGCCCACCGTTGGTGATGCTCTGTCCCTATCACCAGTGTGATCACAAGTGAGAAGGTCATTAACTTCCCCTGAGGAGCACATGCATGGGAGTACCTTCCCAGAGATAAGAAACTTTGAGAGCTAATGCCTGTCATTATCCTCTAAGCACCACCTGCTCTCCATCTGGGATCCTTGATTCACATCTGGAGTAAGAGCCTCCATTTATCTAGTGTGCCTGTTCCCAAGATTCAGGGATGCCACCAACTTTGAACCTGAAGCTCTCAGCACCTGGGCCATGCATTTGATCCTTAGCTTGCAGTGCCTTGAAAGATACATCATGTCAATGGTCTTGGTCCTTGCTCCCTTAATAGACTGTACACCCCTCTGAGCAGGGACTGTATCTCCTGCCAGTGCTTCCTGACACAATCACCTGGGGATCTTGTTAGGTCACAGATTCTGATTCAGGAGGTCTGGGGTAGGCTCTGGGATTCTGCATGTCAAGCTCCGAGGAAATGCCAGTGTTTCTGGTCTCAGGACAACACTTTGAGTAACAAGAACTTAAATGCTGTTAAATCCCCAGTAGTTGGCATTGAGACTTACCCACAGGAGACAATGAATAAATATTGATGGTGAAGGGGTTCAATTTTTGGCTCTTTACAAACAGGTGTCAGAAGACCTCCCAAGTCAAACTCAAGGCTCATGACCCAGATAAAGAAAGTTTGACCAAACACAGCATTGCCTGAATTATAAAAAGCAATTTATTAGTTACGTTCTAATACCACTGTGAATAATTAAGTTATAGAAATATTAAACTTAGTGAAACTTTCAAGGTGGAGTACAGAGATACATCTGGAATAGGTATGTATTAATACCATATTTCCCATCTGACAGCATTTCAATCTCACAAGGCCAAATTACAAAAAAGCTGATGCTAGCTTCCAAATGTATGTTTGGAAAAGCCTCAAAGAGAGTGAGTTGGTAGAACATCTCTTCATCATTTCAGGAATAACTGACTTACACTCTGACAGAAACCAGTAGTATATTTAATATATTAGAAACATGGTGATCCTCAGACATGCTGTGTAAAAGAAAAGATGCTATCAACCTGGGCAATGGATGTGTAAGTGTTCATTGTACAATTCCTTCTACTTTTTAGTATGTTAAAGATTTGGGATTATGGTCTTGGGTACGATGGAGTAAGTACACTGTCTCTCCCACCACATGTGACTAAAATCTCCAGACAAAATGCATAGAGTAGCTATTTGAGGACTCTGAGAAGTAAATGGTAGCAGGTAGATTGGGAAGTAAACCAAAACTCAAAATATAAACAAAGAGGGTTTCCTGATTTGGTTTTTGTTTTTTTCCTTCCATATCTTCCAGCTTGAACTCAAGGCAGTGTAAGTCACAGAAGTGTGCTCTGGGCACAGACAGAAAGAACTCCAAGAGAAGCCCTCTCTTTCTGGGCTAAGGAGCAGAAGGGTGGTCCTACAGGACAGAGAAAGTAGGGGAAATACTGTTTCTTTATTCTCTTCTGGGCCTGCTCCAGGCAAGCCTCACTCCCAAAGCTGGAACCCTGTGGTAGAAGGGACAGCAACAGCACTAAGTGGGCAAGCACCTAAAACTGACAGAGAAATCCTCTCGGACTAAAGGAACTGTGGTCATACTTCTCCCTCTCCCTCTGCTATTCCCTCTGCTTGTACTCTCTCTCTCTCTCTGTCAAATAAATAAATAAAATCTTTTTAAAAAAATATTTAAAATACAGATAAGTTGAAATTCATCAAAATTTAAAACTTTTGCTCTGTGAAAAAGATAAGCTACAGAGTGTGAGAAAATACTTGCAAATCACAGATCTAACAAAGGACTTGTATCTGGAATATATAAAGAACTCTCAAAACTGAATAGTAAGAAAACACACAACCCTATTAAAAAAAGTACTCAAAAGATTTGAATAGACACATCACCAAAGAAAATATACAAATGGTAAAGAACAGAAGAAAGATGCTCGATATCGTTAGCCATTAAAGAAATGCAAATTAAAATCACAAGGAAATGCCAATACACATCCACTAGAAAGGCAAACATTGAGGAGAAAAAATGAAGGCTACGAGAGCTGATGAGGATGTAAACAATGGAGTTCTGTTACACCGCTGCTGGGAATGCAAGGCAGAGCCACTACAGAAAACAGTCTGGCAGCTTCTCGTATACAGCTTACTGTATGACCCAGTAATCTCACTCCTAGGGCTTTGTACCAGAGAAATGAAAACTTACGCCTACATAAAACTGGTACACAAATGTTGATAGCACCTTTATTCATTTTGTTGTTGTTGTGGTTCTTTGTGTAAAAATTTACATTTAGATTTAGCCAGCTGGACTCAGTTTAGATGCTCCCAATTTTATTGGCAACATCCAAAGCATCATAGTCAGGAGCCAGTTGAACATATGCCTTCTTCTCTCCATCAGGCCTGATCAAGGTGTTGACCTTGGTCACATCAGTGTCCTAGAGCTTCTTCACAGCCTGTTTGATCTGGTGCTTGTTGGCCTTAACATCCACAAGGAACACAAGTGTGTTGTTCTCTTCTGTTTTCTTCACGGCTGACTCAGTAGTCAGGGGGAACCTGATGATGACATAGCGGTCAAGCCTGTTTCTCCTGGGGGCACTCTTTCGAGGATATTTGGGCTTCCTTCGGAGATGCAGTGTCGTGGGCCGTCAGAAGGTAGGTGATGTGCAGATCATCTTTTTTTGTGTGACTGTGCAGGCCTTTCAGCACTGCTTTCTTGGCCTTCAACTTCTTTGCTTTGGATTCACCTTTTGGAGGTGCAGGGGCTTCCTTCTTAGCCTTTGGCACCATCTTTGTGAAAGGGATAGCAGCTTAATTGTAATAGTCAAAAACTGGAAACAACTCTAACGTCGTTCAACAGGTGAGTGCATAAATAAACTTGTGGCATATCTATATACTGAAATACTATTCAGCAGCAAAAAGGGAGGAATTATTGATACATACAATATGAATGAATCTCAGAGAGATTTTGCTGAGTGAAAGAAGCCAGTGTCAAAATGTTATATGCTACCTGACATCATTTATACGGCATTCTCAAAAAGGCAAAATTATGGAGATGGAGCAGAGATCAGTGGTTTCCAGGGTGGGTAAGGGTTTGACTACAAAGATGCAGCATGAGGATATTTTCTGGGTGATGCAATTGTTCTGTATTTTGATTATGCTGGTGACTACATGAATCTACACATACATTAAAATTCATATAACTGTACACCAAAAAGAAAGAAAATTGTATGGTCAATTTAAAAATTAAAATAAAAAGTTACTGTATCAGGGTTTCAATGTCAAAATTAAGAATAGACTCTTGGCAATCAGGTCTAATACCAAATCATCTTTTGCAGGCTAACTAACATTGCAAAATAATCAAATAACAATTTCCAGACCCCAACAACATGTTAAGTACAATAACCATAATACAACTTATTACCCTCACAAAATTGGAGTGCTTTCAGTGCCAATTTTTAGTAAGGGGTACTTCTTCATTCTGATTCTATTATATCAATTGACTTGCCTACCAATCTCAGAGGAATAAAATAGACAGAGAAGGATGTGCTCCCCTGGTAAAACAAAGAAAAATTTTCATCATTATCATGTCTAGGCCATGTCTACACCAACAAAACCAACAATATGACCAGCTGGTTTGATCTGACTTCATTCACTCATCTTCCAAAGATTTACTAAGCACATACTAAACCCAGGACCTGGAAGAATGAAAGTAAAGCAGGGCTGAGTTTTATCTTTCAATGAGTCAATCCAGACAGAAAATAGAATAGCTCTGTGAAAACCTTCTGAACACTTTAGGAACAATGGCCCATTTGGTTAACTAAGAACCAGCAGCCACAGTCCATAGGATTCTAAAAATCAAGACCATCATCTTTCATTGCAACTGGAGATGATGAACGTGATATTGGGTACATCCAGCCCAAGTGGTTTTCTTGCACCATGGTAAAGTAGTAAGTGAAGTTGGGAAAAGTAGGGAGAAAATGCTTAGGGTGGGTTTTGATATCAAGGCAGACAAATAGTTAAGCTGCTTTGGGGCTAACAGCATGGTCTCTGGAACCAGGTAAACCAGGTTCAAATCCTGCCTTCACCCCTTCTTAGATGTAATTATTGGGCAAGATATTCAACTTCTCTGTCTTAGGCTCTTCATATGAAAACTGTGTATTTTTAGTAACACTTTTCTCACAAGGTTGGGAGACAAGGTTGGGCACTAAATATCAAAGTCCTAAGACTGGTGCCCAGTACATAGTATGTACTTAATAAGATTTATTAGAGTTCACACAGCAAAGTCAAGAATTAATATCCCTGAGGCCAGTTAGCTTCTGTCCTCCTTGTCCCAAATTATACTATGGGCAACCACCTTATTCTTACAAGTGCATATTACTGGCCATATGGTCAATATGAGAAAATGGGCAACAGCCTAAGTCCTACAAGTATAGGTAAACAATTTAGTTACCAAATACACCCTAAAGAGATCTTTCCAAAGTGAAAACTGAATTTGGAAATATTCTGTGTGTATGTGAAGAAAAGATAACTGAAGTGACCAGATTTTCCCCATACACTGGTTATGCTCCAATCCATTCTACCAAATGAAGATGACCTTACCTTATCAGCAATATCCACTCTTGCCTTGTGATTAAGCAAGAAATCCACCGCAGATAAATGATTTGACCCCACTGCAAAAGCAAGGCTGTGCGGTTCATCTGAGGAAACATAATTTGTGTTTTCAATCATCTAATTGCTATTTAGCCTCTTTATGATTCCTGTGTCTTAAACGGCCGTAATTTTCTATCATATGTTTATATGTGCATGGCATAACCCATGATTGATTGTAACAGTGTAATGGATTTCAATTAAAAAGTAAAAGTTGTAGGGGTGCCTGGATGGCTCAGTCAGTTAAGCATCTGACTTCAGCTCGGGTCATGATCTCAGGGTCCTGGGATCAAGCCCTACATCAGGCTCTCTGCTCAGCAGGGAGTCTGCTTGTCCCTCTCCCTCTCCCTCTGCCCCTTTCCCGCACGTGCTTTCTCTCTCTCTCACTCAAATAAAATCTTTAAAAATAAATAAATAAAAATAAAAAGCAAAAGTTGTATTTTCTCCCATACGCAATTATTAATAACAGCAATTTTTTTCTGCTTAGAATATATTGATAATGCAAAACAAAAATTTTCCTAGATGTTCAACCCCGTATATGGTCTTCCTTCTATAATTTTTTGTACTGTTTATTTTACTGAAACAAACTGCTTCAGAATGAAAGAAAGAAAGAGGAGAGAAGACAAAAGAAAAGAAAAAAAGAAAAGAAAAGAACGATGCAGACAGAAAAAGAAAGCTATGACTATCTGTTGCTTCAAAGGAAAGCCAACAAGGTGCTCCTGGGATGTCCAGAGACAGTTCATTGTTTCAGAGAAGAGATGTTTTGCTTGTAAGTAAAACACATGTCATATTTCCCATATTCTAGACACTGTTTTTGCTTCCAAAGAAGGTGCCTGCACATGGATTTCCTCCTTTGTTTCGAATAAAGTATTGCAAAAATTAAATATCTGATATCCTTGGTAGCTAAATCGATGATAAACTGGAGTTTGACAAAACATGAGTTATCCTGACATTGTCTGCAATTTAGAGTTGTGTTCTGGTATGTCAAGCCAAAACAGCATCCAAGATAATTCAATAAAACCACTTATATATATTTTTTCATCTCTATCATCACAGATCTTAAGGAACTCTACAAGTAACCATGTAAACAAACTGCTGTAAATGGGACTAAAAGAGATGTCATTAGAAAGTATAATGCAGTTCATCGAGAGTTGATAACTTGCCACAGTGACCAAAAGTTAAAATGCCCTGATTGTGTCCTAAATGATGCTTCATTTAGCATTAAATCTTTTTAACTACTTTAACATAAGAATACAGTTTAAAATATCAGAAAGTCTTGGAGCACCTGGGTGGCTCATTTGGTTAAATGTCTGCCTTTGGCTCAGGTCATGATCTCAGGGTCCTGGGATAGAGCCCCACATTGGGCTCCCTGCTCAGTGTGTGGGGGGGGTCTGCTTCTCCCTCTCACTCTCCCTCTGTGCTCTCTTTCTCTCTCAAATAAATATTTTTAAAAATATCAGAAAGTCTTATGTGAAAAAATTTTAAATTATTATAAAAGTACATTAGAGAATCTATTTCCTGCTACTTGGAAAAATGATTATTGCTTTACTTACTCAACAATTTATCTAGATATTACTTTCAAAGGCCCCTGCTCACTTCTTTCTTTTTAATTCCTTCCTTTCTGATTCGTTTCCTTTTTTTTGTTTTTGTTTTTGTTTTTGTTTGTTTCCTAAAATTGTTATGCTGCAAAACTTTGCTATTTTTCTACTCTTTCTAAGATACCTATGGACAATGAATACTATATATAACCATAACACATCAGACATACACATGCATACAATATACACACAGACACATAAATTTCCATATGCATATGCACAACCGGTAAACATCCTTCCACTGCATATGATGCATGACTTCAATTCATACGATGTCACTGTCTGGGACAGATCTACGTGTTGTGAAACGTAAAGTCTACACTCTCTAGAGAGCCCTCTTTAAAGCCAGAGTCAAAAAGCTGAACTGATGGCAATTAAAGTTTCTTACTTTTTTAGATTTTACAAAACCATATAAGCATGAGAATACATTGCTAGATCCCTCCCCAGTGCCTTGGAAGGGGTCTGTACAAGTAGGGATACTAAAGCTTCTGCTTCATTTAGCATTAAATCCACCTCTGTTATCCCCTCTTTGATCCACTGCACAGATTGTCCTAAGCAATTAACACAGCCCCAAACCTGTCCACTTTGATAAACCTTGCCCTGGAAAGCTGTCAGGAAATCTCTACAAAACCAAGCAGTAGGAAATTTGTATTTCTAGCAGTAGACTTCTCTCCTAAACCCAGGCACTTGGAGAACAATAAATTAAGAGCCAGGTTTTAGAAAAGGCCCAGTGTCCGACATGCAACAAAATACAAACCCATGCTCCTTTGGATTTTAAATTTGGAGGGCCAAACAACGAAGGACATCCCTGGAGAGAAAGCAGTGACGAAACTGTGAAGCAAAAGATGTTCTGCCTTTCCAGAATGTGTGAGGCCAGTGATCCAAAGGCTGCAATCCAGGATCAAGTCCAGGCCCATAACCTTGACGACTGGCTTTACTGCCTACCCACAGACTTTGCACAGATGCACATAGTGACTGTATATTTCCCCTCTGATAAGATATTTATTCCTCTGCTTGATTCCACCTTTAGCTTACACATTCTGGAATTACCAACAACAGAGCTCTCCCTCACCTCATCCAGCACAATCACTTTTATTTTTATTATTATTTCAGTTGGACTGTGTCAATCCAAACCACCCTTAGAGTACTCACTTGTCACATCTGTGACTTCTACTCACATTGTTCACAGCATTAATGTTAACCTTCTTTTCAAACAGCTTCTCCATAAGATCCAAATTATTGCTTTTTGCAGCATTGTGAAAGCTTCTCTCATTTGGCAGTATGGAAAGCAAGCAAGCAAGCATGACTGAAGGAATTTAGGGGGGGTAAAGAAAAAAAAAGGCAAACCTCACATGGCAAACCTGGTAACTTTAAAAACTTGACACAACAGCCTTGAGCCTTTCACATTCTGCCAATCTGAACATAGGAAATTTGCATCACTATTTTACAGAGCTGTATTATCAAGATTTCACTTGATGCTCACAATGCAAATGTTTTCACACCCTTAAAAATATTCCTGGTCCCAGACAAAACATCATTTCCAAGGACCACCCTGAAGTCAGCAATGTAGTATCTGCCTCTAGGAGGTCGGAGGGTGGCCATGGACTTGCGGTTTTTTTAATAATGTCTGTATAAGATTAGACAGGCAGGAGCCCAAATGCTCCATACAAGTTTACAGAGATAAAATTGTTGTCTGCAGAACCCACTGCAGATGCCCGGCCAGCAGAAACAAATCATTAAAATGTAGCACATCATATAAACATATACAAAGGCTAAAGGGATAAACATGTTTTATTTTCATTTATATAAAAAGAGATAAAAGTAGATTCATACCTACTATAAACATTACATATTAAACACATATACACATTCAGGTGGCAGGTTTTATTAACTAGCCTAGAGAAGATTTCAGGATTTATTGAGTATTTTTAATATGCAGGAGAACTGGGGGTCTCTCAGGGGACAACCCCAATACTGGAGGATAAAGTCAGAACTGGAATGATCTGAAATCAGCAACAGACCATCTCTAAAAAGAAAGCCCCCTAAGAGGTTTTGTGGATGAGTTGCCAAGTAGTTTCCCAATAATAATAATGAAAATACAATCTGCCAAAGACTCTAGAATACTACCAAGTCTAATCAAAGACCAAGAGTATCTTCATGGGGGAAATACACATTCATTCTCTCACCGGGATCCCCCTCTTGCCTTTTAACCCTCCTGTGGGCCCCACTCTAAGTGACTTCAACATCCACACAGATGACAAATCCCATACTCTGGTCTCCCAGTTCTCTGACTCCCTCATGTAGAATAATCTTTCGCTCCACCTGATCTCAGCCACCCAATTTCAGGGTCATAATTTTTTTTTTTTTTAAGATTTTATTTGTTTATTTGACAGAGAGAGACACAGCGGAGAGGGAACACAAACAGGGGGAGTGGGAGAGGGAGAAGCAGGCTTCCCGCCTAGCAGGGAGCCTGATGCGGGGCTTGATCCCAGGACCCTGGAATCATGACCTGAGCCGAAGGCAGGTGCTTAACGACTGAGCCACCCAGGCGCCCCAGGGTCATACTTTTGACATCATCATCAAAAACTACATTACCTCTGACATCGTCAAGAATCCCATTGTCTGAGGCCGCTGGGAAGATGGCGGAGTAGGAGGGCCCTGGGCTCACCCCTTGCCACGTGGCTGCCTAGAGAGCACCCACATCGGCATAAATAACCCAGAAAGCAGCCCGAAAACTGGCAGAACAGACTCTCCGCAGCCCAGCATAGACAAGAGGCCACAGAGAAGCAGATCCACCCACTCCGATCGTTCTTGGCAAGATCCCATCAAAGCAGTACCACAAGCCCGGTGGTGTGCACGCAGCCCAGACAAGGGTCAGCACCACTCCCAAGTGAGTCCTGCTCCAGGGAGAGGGGAAGATAACCACACACCAGTCTGACTGTGACCCCAGCAGTGGGCTGGGGGCAGGCAGCTGGTCTGACTACAGGCCCCACCCATCAACAAAAGCTTCTCAGGGGACAATACAGGGAAAGTGCCTGCAGTTTGGTGCTACTTCATCTCTGGCGAACACCTGGTCTGACTCAACTCAAGCCCAAGGCAGCCCCGGAGCAGCCCACTAACACCACGGGCACCAGACTCTGCCCACAACAGGCAGAGCGCCACCGCAGGCTGGACTGAAGGCAAACACATCCCAGCCAGAATGGTAGGACACCCCTGGAGCAACACACAGAGGAGACACCCCCTGAAGCACATTTTCTGGTGAAAAGGAGACATTGCGCTGCAGGACCTCATCTTCATAAAGCCACTACTTTCAAGTGCAGGAGATGTAGCTGACTTTCCTAACACAAAGAAACAGACACAGCAATAGACAGAATGAGGAGACAGAGGAATATGTCCCAAATGAAAGAGCAGAACAAAATCAGAGCAGGAGACCTAGGGAAACAGAGATAAGTAATATGTCTGATGGAGAATTTAAAGTAATGCTCATAAAGATACTCATTGGACTTGAGAAAAGAGTGCAGAACCTCCATGAGACTCTCCATCAAGAGATAGGAGATGTAAAAAAGAACCAATTAGAGCTATTAGACTCACTAAATGGAAATAAAAATAGACCACCTCGAATAAATAGCAAACAAGAGGAAGTAGAAGAACGGATCAGCCACCTGGAGGACAGAGTAATGGAAAGTAATCAAGCTGAGCAGATGAGGGGGAAAAACATACGCAAAATGAGAATAGACCCAGGGAACTCAGCAACACCGTCAAGCGTAATAGTCGTATGATAGGGATCCCAGAGGAGAAGAGCGAGAAAAGGGGGCAGAAGATTTGTCTGAAGAAATAATAGCTAAAAACTTCCTGAATCTGGGGAAGGAAAGAGAAATCCAAATCCAGTCACTCAGATTTAGGTGTTATTTGCTGCTGCATGAAAAGCTAGTCTACCCTGACTACAGAGACTAACATACTACATATAACTAACATACTCTTAAATTCTTTTTTTACATAATGATCTATTTATTTATTTGAGAGAGAAAGAGAGCCCACACATGTGTGCACAAGCAGAGGGAGTGGTGGGGGGTAGGGAGAGAGAGAATCTCAAGCAGACTCCACACTGAGCGCAGAGCCTGATGCAGAGCTCAATCCCATGACCCTGAGATCATGACCTGAGCCAAAATCAAGAGTCGGACACTTAACCAACTGAACCACCCAGGCACCTCCATACTCCTAAATTCTTACCCACTAATCTCAAGTATGATCTCATCACAGGAATCCTACTTCATTTCCGTAGCCTTCCATTCTTCAATTCCATGACTTTTCCTTTCTTTTCAAATATCCCAATCTACTAATGTACCTAATTTAGTTTCCATGATCACCAACATCCAAATCTCAATTGATAATATTGCATACAGAAAACATAAGCAATCAGATAGTAACTCCCTTATTTTCCAACCACTAAGTCTTCCAACCTACCTACCTACTTTCATACCCACACTCTCTGCTTTTACTATTATTATAGTCAATGAAGCATCCCCACACCTACCCAAGGCCAACTCCTCCACTTGGGCACTGGATCCCACCCTTCTCATCTTTTCAATTATTTCATGTATCAATCTCCTGTAAATTTTCACATTTTCCTCTGCATCATTTAATCTCTCTCCAGAGGACCATCCCCTTCAACATATACAGAGACACTATAATACTCCAGTGGAAAAAAACTCTCTTAACTTCATACCCTTTCCAAATGCCACACCATTTCTCAACCTACCGTTTCCCCCAAAACTCTTATAAGTGTTTTATAATTGCTGTCTCTCCTGAAATGATGAAACCTCACAGTTTCATCTCACCTCCGTGCTAATCAGACCTCATTCCCATCACTTCACTGAATCTGCGCTTATCAGGATCACTCCATCTTGCCAAAAAACCTAGTCACCGCTTCTCTTTGTGTGCATTAAACTCTTGGCAGATTTGACAGAGGGCCATACTTTCCTTGTAACATTCTTCTTCAGGCTCCTGATAGACTACCTGCTGCTTTCCAGTCTCTTTTATTGGCTCTTCCTCTTCTGCTTGATCTCTAAGTGTTGTAGCACGCTGGGGCTTTTATGAAATTAACAACCTGATGGAATAGACATTATCACCCCCATCTTACAGATGAGGAAAATGAGACTTAGAAAAGCTAAACCACTTGCTCATGTCTTAAAGATCATAAATAATAGAACTATTCCAGGCAGCCTGAATCCAAACCCCAAGCTTTCAATCACAGCAAGTGTCCAGGGTGTCAGCATGAGAGTCTACTACTGCAGTGGAGATTCAAACTGCCCACTGTCAGATGCTTTAGCTAATGCATTCTGTCAGTTAGACTGGACTTCTTTCAACTCTCTCCTCATTCCCACACAGCCCTGACCCCAGCTCTTTGTCCCTCTATATTAATCCAATGGGAGTATAGTTCTAGTTCCTGGTCTTTTCCCTCCTGGGTACGTCTCACGTTAAATCAAGACCTTGTGGTGTCCTGAAATATGACACATGGATTCTATTCCTTCCCTGAAGTCAAATATCTTGTCCCTTGTCTACCACATCTATAAGAAAAAGTAATTTTGAAGGAGGTTCTAAGACAACTGGGAAGCACCATACAAGATTCTTAATCCACTAAATCAATGGTTCTTGGCTCTGGCTTCACAATAAAATCAACTGAATCCCTTAAAAAAAAAAAAATCGATGCCAGGTTCTTCAACCCAAGCCAATTGCATCAGAATCCTTAGGCTTCAAAATGTTTGCAGACTTGCCCACAATTTACTGAGTTATCTTGTAACAATTCTGAATGTTTACATTCAAATGTAAAATGGAGATTATAAAACTACCTTTGGCAGTGTGAAGAAGCCAGTTTGTACAGACTAATAAGAACTGGCTGTAGCTCCTCCCAACTCTGTGTTCAATGACACTGTAGCTTTAAATCAGTCATGGTGAAAGTATTACACAAAGGAAACTGGAAAATACTACAAATCAGAACTCATTCCGCCCCCCCAGAGAGATGGTAATCAAACATTTACCAACATACCACTGTCTACCTTCTAGCTAGTAAGTGACAGAGTTAAAAAAATGATCTAGACAAATAATAAATGTATCAATTTTCAGGTTGACTAAATAATATTTAGAGTACTTTACTATATATGTCTTTTTTTTTTTTTAAATGTTTAAGACCAAGATAAATGTTCAGCCCAAAACAACAGGTTACACAGAGCTGTATCATTCACTTAAACTTTTAGGGGCCAAAAACTCAAATGCCTTCAGGAGCTGGGCAAGTATGAAGTAAAAGGACCAGAAGAGGAGGAGACCATGCTGATGTAGAAAAACAAGGCCCTGGGCGCCTGGGTGGCTCAGTCAGCTGAGCATCTGCCTTCAGCTCAGGTCAAGATCCCAGGGTCCTGGGATGGAGTGCCACATCGGGCTCTCTGCTCAGCAGAGAGCCTGCTTCTCTCTCTGCCCCTCCTCCCTACTTGTGATCTCTCTCTCTCAAATAAATAAAGTCTAAAAAAAAAAAAAAAAAAAGAAAGAAAAGAAAAAGAAAAACAAGGCCCAGCTCCCTCTTGCATTTCATTCAGGTCTCTGCTCAACTGGTACCACTTTTAAAAAATCGTATCTGACCACCCAATCCCCTTTCTCCTGTTGTTCTCTGCCCCTGTACCCTACTTCATTTTTTTCTTCATATCACTTGATATTACTTGACTTTGCAATACATATATATTTGCTTACTTGCTCACTATCTGTTACCTTCACCAGAACACAAAGAGGACGCTGAAATAACTCCAGTGTTGAGTGTTAGTAGGTGTTCAATAAATATTCGTTAGATGGATGAATGGAAGGGTTGGGAAGCCACTATCCACCTCCGGAATAATATAGCCAAGAGGGAAAGTATTATGCCCAGCACTATCAAAACTTCCAACATAAATATATATACACACACATGAACCATGTATCAAAGAGGAAAACCCAAGAGAAATTAGAAAATACTTTGAACTGAATGAAAATAAAAATAAAATATATCAAAATGTGTGGGATGCAGCTAAAGCAAAGCTAAGAGAGGAATTCATAGCATTAAATTATTAGAAAAGAAAGTCTCAAATCAGTAATCTAAGCCTCTACCCTAAGAAAGTAAAAACCTTGGGCACCTGGGTGGCTCAGTCGGTTAAATGGCTGACTCTTGATTTTGGCTCAGGTCATGATGTCAGGTTACTAGGATGGAGCCCTATGCTGGGCTCTGTGCTCAGCGGGGAGTCTGCTTGAGATTCTCTCTCCTCTCTCTCTGCCCCCACCCCCTGCCCACATACATGCGCTCTCTCTCTAAAATAAATAAATAAATCTTAAAAAAAGAAAGTAAAAACCAAAAAGGAAAATAAACCTAAATCAAGCAGAAAGGAGAAAAATACCAAAAGTAAAAGCAGTAATCAGTGAAATTGAAAAGAGATAAATAACAGAAAAAAATCAATGAAAACAAAAGCTGGTTCTTTGAACATACCAATAAAATCAGTAAACTTCTAGCAAAACTGACAAAAAAAGAAAAAGAGAGAGAGAAAGAAGACACAAATTACCAATATAAGGAATGACAGAGGACATAGCACTACAGTCCCAACAGACAATACAAGGATAATGAAGGCATATTATGAACAACTCCATGCACATAAATTCAACAACTTTGATGAAATGAAATAATTTCTTGAAAACCACAAACTATTCAAATTTATTCAAGATTACATAGATAACCTAATAATACTATAACTATTAAAGGAATGGTATTTGTAATTTAAAATATTCTAAAAAGAAATCTTCATGCCCTTAAAAAGCATTCAGATGTGCATTAAAAAGAAAGAAAGAAATGCTCATGCCCGGATACTTTCACTAGTGAATTCTACCCAACATTTAAAGAATAACACCAAATCTATACCATCTCTCTCATAAACCACAAGAGGAAAAACTTCCCAACTCATCTTATGAGATCAGCATTTCCTTCATTCTAAAACCAAAGACATTGTAAGAATATAAAACTATAAACCAATATCCCTCATCGACATAGATTCAAAACTCCTTGAATAAGCATTATCAAATCAAACCCAGTGACACATAAAAAGTGTAACACACCAAGTGAGGTTTACCCTGAGAACACAAGACTAGTTCATTATTTGAAAACCAAGCAATGTAATCTATCATACAAGTAGTCTAAAGAAGAAAAACTATATGATCTATTGATAACATTTTAGCATTTTAAAAAATTCAACATCCATCTATGACTAAAAACAAAAACAAAAACGCTCTCAGCAACATGGGAATAGAAGGGAACTTCCTCAACCTGATAAAGAACATGTACAAAAAACTGACAGCCAACATCATACTTAATCATGAAAGTTCCAATGCTTTTTTTGCTCAGGAAGAAACAGAAATGTCCACTCTCGCTCTTTAAAACACTGTGTGGATGTGTTAGCCAGTTCAGTACAGCAGTAAAAGTAAATTAAATGGCATACAGATTGGCAAGAAGTCGAACTGTCTCTGTCTAGTTGCAAGCACTTTGATTATCTCCATATAAAATCCAAAGGAATGTACAAAGCAGCTCTAGAACTAATAAATGAGGTTAGCAAAGTTGTGGGATACGAAGTCAACACATAAAAATCAATCATATTTCTATATACTGGCACCAACAAATGGAAAACAAAATTTTGGTTGAAACAGATAGATGCCCAAGTGAAAAAATTTGAACCTTGATATAAACCTCATACCTTATATAAAAACTAATTCAAAATAGATCATAGATGTAAATGTAAAACATAAACCTATAAACCTTCTAGAAGAAAACACAGGAGAAAAAGTTCATAAGCTGGGGTTAGGCTATGTGGCCTCCGCAGGAATTATCACTGCCTTGAAAGATCTTCCTCACTTATTCGCTCACTTATTTTAGCGTCTTTCAACCCTCTACCCAAATCAGAACGTGGACTGTCATGCTCCCACTGCATAAGTCGCATCTAAAATATGTCTAGTAAATCGTCAACTCTTGAGAATATTTCTAGATGAACGAACCGACGGATGGATGAACTAATTGAACATTATTAAGGGACTAGTGCTCTGTTAACAGCCTTGAAATCATTCTCAACTTTTGAAGACTCTTCAACAATGTGCCTCAGTTTATGCTCTAAGTTTATTC
The DNA here is from genome assembly GCF_964656455.1 of Halichoerus grypus. Taxonomy (NCBI): domain Eukaryota; kingdom Metazoa; phylum Chordata; class Mammalia; order Carnivora; family Phocidae; genus Halichoerus; species Halichoerus grypus. The sequence continues at coordinate 96,263,869 of NC_135713.1, forward strand.
TCAAAGAGGCACAGAAGACTCACCCCATGCTTTAGAAACCTAAGCACAGAAAGATTAAGTGATTTAAAGTCACACAGTAAGTCACTGCGTGAGTCAGGATATAGGAGATAACACCACATGAAACTCTCTTCCTTATTTGCAATAGGGCTTAATCATTTCTTCAAAAACCCTCCTCCTTAAATTCAAAGAATAGCTCTTTCCTTCCAACCACAGTATATAGGTTTCACCTGAAATAAAACAGCCGCAGTCAAAACTTGGGGAGGGGGGTTGCCAAGTGGCAAACCAGCCCACAGGTGATGCGGCGGCGGAGGGTGGGCGCCCAGGCCCCGCGGGGTCCTGAGGCGGTCCGGCGGCACCTTCCACACGAGCCCCCACCGCCCGGCCCGGACCCACTCCGGCCCCCCCCACTCCGCCCACCGGCGCCGCCACCGCGCGGTCTGCAACCCGCCTCCTGGAACTCGTGGATCTCGTGTCCCGCCGCCGCCGCCTCCGCCGCCTCCTCTCGAGGCCCCTCCGGCTTCGGGATCCAGGGCCGGGCCGCCGCACCCCTCAGGTCTGCCCGAAGGCCCTTCACGGCCGCGGCCGCCCCTTGCAGCAGCTCCCTCGCGGCCCCCCGGTGACCCGGGATGCTCGGGGCGGGATCCATGTGCGCCGTCGTTCGCCGCCCGCAGAGAGCCGGCAGGCACGGCCGGGCCGCTGTCTTTTCCCTGCGGTGTCCGGGTAGCTTGCCCCGGTGCTCCTGCCCTGCCCGGCACGGCCGCCTGGGAGGGACCGCCTGCGGGTGTGGTCTGCGCGGTCCTCGGATTTGGTTTCACCTGCAGGAGAGCGCTCTGAGAGAACGCCCGGCTCACACTTTAGTTCTTCGTACAACTTTGAGGAATGTCCAGGCTGGATTTATAACCACCACTATGAGAACTTCAGTATTAAATCATTTCTAAATGGGCTTCCAGAATTTTCTTTTGAATAAAGTAAGACCCTCAATTTCTTCTCTGAAGGTGTAAACTTTGGTATCCCATTTTATTTTTTTAAGATTTGTTTCAGAGAGAGAGAGCATGAGTGCGGGAGGCGTGAGGAAGAGGGAGACAATCTTAAGCAGGCTCCCCAATAAGCGTGAGACCCAAGTGGGAATAGATCTCAGGATCCTGAGATCATGACCGCAACCAAAACCAAAAGTCAAATGCTTAACAGACTGAGACACCCAGGCTCCCCCTTGGTATCCCATTTTAACCCAGTCATAACCTATTGGACTACCCATCTTAGGTATTATTTTCTTCTTAGTGGTTTATGAAATAAAAAATTGATTAAATACAGGATTCTAGGCAACTATGTGCCTAGCTAAAATTCTAACAATATTAAAGAAAAGTAGAATACTGAAGGACAACCAGGATCTCTGCCCTGAATCCACCGCACCTAAGCGCAGGGGGTTTGATGCATTACAAGACAAAGTAAAACCATGGCACATCTCACACCTGTGGATGGTTTCAGAGGTCAAATAAGTTTAGCACGTTCTAGGAGTGGAAAAAAAAATTAAGTCCTCATAAAACGGAACTAGATTTGACCCCAGAACTGACTCACCCTTTTACACACACACACACCACGCGCGCGCCTAAGAATATTAGGAGAGCATTATCTATAAAAATGCACAAGATGGTTTAAAGAGAAATAAACTAATGAAAGCTGAGAAATGTGTTGGATGAGGTTAGGCAACTGATGAGGACTTGACAAAAGGAATGAAAAAAAGTGGGCATTTTCTTTTTTTTCTTTTAAAGATTTTATTTATTCATAAGAGACAGAGAGAGAGAGGGGCAGATGGAGAAGCAGGCTCCCCATGGAGCAGGGAGCCCGATACAGGACTTGATCCCAGGGCCCTGGGATCATGACCTGAGCCGAAGGCAGACGCTTAACCATCTGAGCCACCCAGGCGCCCAGAAGTGGGCATTTTCAAGAGGTCCTACAAGGTAGACAGAATTCAATAATAGACAAGGGTTTGGCATAGCTTGTGTGTGTATACACACATATATAATGTATGTATATCTATGTATATACACACACATATAATGTATGTATTTCTATGTATATGAATGTATTCTGAGTTTGAAATCATAATAAACTTAAGAAACTGGGGTTAGAAGTAAAGGTTTAACACTATTTGCCTCTGAATTTTCTTCTGTCTCTCTGAGCAATAATGAGGAAATAAGACTGTTATTAACAGAAAAGAAGAAAAGACTGTCATAGATTACCTCACATTTGTAAGGAGAACAGTTCAATATTACGGTTTGCTTAATAAATAGAACTATGTTTCTAATACTCACCATAATAACATTTTTTTTTCTTGAACAACTGTTAATCCAACTGTTTTGCTTTGTATTACAAAGCAAAAGTGATTATCCCTTAATTATACAACAAAACGACAGTTTTTGCTCCGGGAAATAAACACCATTGTTCTGTGAAGTTCACTAAAATCTTACCAGCACCAGGTATGTTCAAATTTAGCACTACTTTTCAAAATGGAATATTACTTAAAAGAAAATCAGCACTAGGCACCAAGTACAGTTTTCAAAATGGAATATTTCCTCAAAAAGCATTTTTTTAGCCTTAGGTTAAATAGTATGTTTTGGAGCCTTCTTCCAAATACTTCCAAGCCACCCCAAAAGGCCATAGTAATAAAACCTTTATAACACAATGTTTCATTGTCCTCATAGAGAAATAGGAGCACAAATGAGTGACTGATCAGTTTTTCCAGAGGGCAGGGACCCTCTCCTGAAGGTGGCCCCTGGGCTGAGTTGAAAGATGAATAGTTGTGTATGGTGGGAAAAGAGAGCGTATGTCCAGGAAGCACATTCTGGACAGAGGGAGCAACTAAGCACCATACCAGAAGGAAGAAATAGCTTGGTCTATTCGGGAAACTATAAGCTATGCAGTGTGACTTGATTGGCCTTGAATGCCAATCATGATATGTGGACGCTAGCTTGTATTGGCTTGCAAGAGCAGATTGTTAAATTTTCAGGAATTTTGTGTACTGGCTTTTTATTATGATTTTGGTCACAAATGTACAAGAGTATATAAAATATATATGTACAGTTTAAAGAATAGTTTTATGGTAAACCTTTATGCAGTCAACCACCCAAGAAACAGAACACTGTCAGCATCCCAGCAGCTCTATGTACCATTCCCCAATCACATTTCCCTATCTCCCCACAGAGGAAATCATTATTCTTTCAGGACAATAACATACTTGCTTTTCTTAATAATCTTATTTCATACAGATAAATCCTTAAAACAATAGTTTTAACTGTTTTGAACTTTATATAAATGTATTCATGCTGATGGCATGCTGACTTGCCATCTATGACTTACTTTACTCCAGATTGTTCGTGATATTCATCTACTTTCCTTTTTTTTTAAGATTTTATTTGAGAGAGAGAGAGAGAGAGCGTGCGCGCGGGAGAGTGCATGAGTGGGGGGAGGGGCAGAGGGAGGACAAGCAGACTCCCCACTGAGCAGGGAGCGAGATGCTGAGCAGGGAGCAAGACGTGGGGCTCCATCCCAGGACCCTGAGATCATGACCTGAGCTGAAGCCAGACGCTTAACCCACTGAGCTACCCAGTAGATATTCCTCTATTTTCTTTCTTTTTTTTTTTTTCAGGGGAAAGCGCAAATGCAGTCCCCCACTACCACAAATTATGCAGTCGAGTTTCCCACTACTTTCTGATTAACTATTTCCTCCATTTTTACCACTGTGTAGAATTCTCTTGCTTGAATATACATGAATATACAATGGTAGAATTAAATTAATATTTATTTTCCCTTTTTTTGCTATTACAGTGCTGATAAGAGCATTGTTGTACATACTTCTTAAGGAACATGTTCAGTAGTTTTCCCAAGACATTGTATCAGGGCTCTGGAAGGAAAAAAAAATTATATTTTGTGATGAATTTTTAAAAAGGACCATTTACAAAGGTGTGGGGAAACACAAAAGATGCTGTAGCACCCCAAAACTAATAAGAGCAAGGCTCTGTTGCCACCCCTAGGCTGAAGGGGTAAGGGAAGGAAAGGATCATCAGAACCTGAAGAGAGGGGGCACCTGGCTGGCTCAGTTGGAAGAGTGTGTGACTCCTGATCTCAGGGTCATGAGTTGGAGCCCGACATTGGGTGCAGAGATTAAATAAATAAAGCTTAAAAAAAAAAAAAAAAAACTGAAGAGATAGGAGAGAACACAGTATGAAAAACTTGTGACCTTTGGTCAAGGGACCTAACCAGCTCTAGATGATCATATAATAAGGTACATGTGGGAATAAATACCCAACTTCATCTTCTTTTCTCCCTGAAATCTGTAGTGGTTCCCCCATTGCCATAGCCCCTTACTGGACATAAAGCAGGGTCAAGGGTCAAGAGTAAATCTGGAGAGCAAATGGAAGATAACCAGCAAAGGTGTTTATTTAGGAGTGCAATTGATGGGTTGCTAAATGTACACATCTTCAAATTTACCGAAGAAAAGCAAACTGTTTTCCAAAGTGATTGTCTTCAAAGAAGAGTTCACATTGCTCCACATCATCACCAAAATTTAATAACATTGGATCTTTTCATTTTTGTTAATCTGGTAGGGATGTAATGATACCTCTTTGTGGTTTTTTCATTTCCCTATTACTAAAATGGCTGAGAATGTGTTCATGTTTCCTGGTCATTTGGATTTCCTTTTATGTAAAGTGACATTTAAAGTCATTTGGTCAAATTTCTACTAGCTATTTGTCTTTTTCTTACTAATACATAGGAGTCATTTATATCTTCTGGATTACATATTCTGGATCTAGTTTTTGGCCAGTTACATGTGTCACAAATATGTTGTCCCAGGTGGTTCCCTGTATTTTGACGCTCTAAGTAGGTAAGATCATAGGTGCTTGTCCTTTGCAGTTTTGCTTTATTTCCTAAAAATACCCCAAAGCAAAATCATAATAAAAAGTAGATGAGTTGGGTACATTAGATAAAACAGAAAAGAATGTGGATAGAATTCTGGGGAAAGAGAATAAAAGAGAATCAGAGGTGGTAGAAGAGCAGAAAAGTAAGGAAACCATTTTTATTGGCTAAAAGATCAATTAAACACTTGCAATTTTATTTTAAATTATTAAATATTACTAAATAACATTCAATTAAATGAATCATCTAAATGAAAATAATTTCATATTTACTCTAAAGTTGAAAACACAATAAAAATAAATCTGAGGCAAGATAGGAACAATTAAATATGATGCTATTAACTTTTCAATACATTAAATCAGCACTTCACTGAACTTAATTTTATAAAGAATTTAGATATGTAAATCACACAATCAAGACCCACAGCTCTACAATTCTGAATTTGCCATAGCATATGATAATATTAGGCCTAAAACTGGCATGCTAATAAATATTAAATCTAACTTTATTTTTTTTAAAGATTTTATTTATTTATTTGACAGAGAGAGAGACAGCGAGAGAAGGAATACAAGCAGGGGGAATGGGAGAGGAAGAAGCAGGCTTCCCGGCAAGCAGGGAGCCCAATGCAGGGCTCGATCCCAGGACCCTGGGATCATGACCTGAGCCGAAGGCAGACGCTTAACGACTGAGCCACCCAGGCGCCCCTAAATCTAACTTCAAACAATCTAATTATTTCAAGTCAAGTTACCACTTTGGCCAAAGGCTGTGTAAGATCCTATTTTAACCTATTTCTAAAATATTATGTCTTCATAAATTTAGATGAGTTATAAAATATGAAAAGTAGGAAAAGAGAAAACAAAAATATAAGAGACAAAAATTTCAGTTCCTTAAAAAATAATAGAAAGTGGTCCCATCTTCATGTTTCCATTAAATAATTGTTTTTTGAAAAAAAATTGTATTAATAGCACAAAAGTATTTGGATTAATTACTTAAGCTAATTAGTGTTAAGCTGTCTTCTTTCACGAATATTAATAAAAATGTGATAGAAATATAGCTAAGATAAATGAGATGTCTTAATACACACTAATCTTTTGTATTGCACACTTTTCTCTGAAGGGTTATAATAAAAATAAAGTGAGAGTACAATTTATCCTTTTTTATAGATCTGTGTAAAGTATAAACATAACTCTCAAGAAATGAAATACCACCATTTTAAAGTCCTACAAAGAAATTTAAAATACCTTGAATCTTAGACTAAATATTTTGTAAAGTGAACCATGTGCTTATTCATAAGATAAAGGAATTCTAAGAAAGAAAAAAAATCAAATCGATAATCCTATTTTAAACAATTCTTTTAACACAGAAAATAATACTGTGATACTATTTTCCTGAAGGTAACAAAACTTTCATCCCTGTTCTGACAAGCTAATATTCTTCATAGAACTTATAATTTTTTAAAAGATTTTATTTGAGAGAGAGGAGAGGTGAGAGAGAGAGAGTTCTCAAGAGCGCATGAGTGGGGGGAGGGGCAGAGGGAGAAGCAGACTCCTGGCTGAGCAGGGAGCCTGACTACCACTTAGGGCTTGATCCCAGGACCCCAGAATCATAACCTGAGCCAAAGGCAGACACTTAACTGCTTAACTGACTGAGCCATCCAGGTGCCCCACACAGGGTCTCTTTTCAAGAAGTTCATGATTCACCCACAATACCTCAATTCTCATGACACCTCCCATCAAGGCAGAGAATGAGGGCAACAAGGAGGTGACAGGTCCTTGCCGTGAGAACTATTTATCAGAGTCCACTCTCGGTGAGTCAGTCCCTGGAAGGTGGGTTCAGTGTTTGGAGGCAGGGCCGCTGGCTGGCTTAGCAACTTGTCCACTACGTTGATTTTAGCATCGTGCTTCTCAATATCCTCATACAGAGTCCAGGACAAGTCATGCTGTAGCTTGTAAGCACCAAGGAAGTCATGTGGACAACCTGTCCCCCATTCTTTTGGAGAAATAATAGAAAAATACTGCTGACCACTCTCCCCTTTATAAAGGTAGTATAAATGTTGCCAGGTTTTTTGTTTGTTTGTTTTTACTATATTACAAGCTATGTGGTGCAAGTCAGCATCTTTGTGAGCATCTTCCAAAACCTTCCTGGCTTATTCTAGTAAATGTTGGATTTGCTCAGCTATGACCGTCAGTTTGTTGGTTGGCATTTGCTCAGATTAATTCATCAGCCTTCTGCACCTGCTCTGCAAGTGCCACAAGGTCTAAGGGGTCCCTGGCCCAGTGGGTGTGGTAGGGGCTCACCAGGGCCAGGCTGCTGGGGGTCGAGGTGCACTCCATGAGGGCTCCTCCCCAATCGTCGCCGGCTGAACTCTTTGGTTTTCAGGGACCTCCTCCGTCTGCCCCAGCTTTGTAGCATCCACCATGTAAACACCTGAAACCTCCCGACCACCCTCTCCAATAAATTTTAATTATGAATGCTCATGAGGTATCTGAAGACAGTAGGATCTAAAATATGAATATACAAAGTTGTAGAAGTTACTAAAATAAATATAGCAGTCCAGTACCAACAAAGTGGTTAAGTGCTGAAAAAAAAAATTTTTTTAAGATTTATTTTACTTATTTTAGAAAGAGAGAGCATGAGCAGGAGGAGGGGCAAAGGGAGAATGAGAGAATTCTCAAGCAGTCTCCCCACTGAGTGCGGAGCCCCACTCAGGGCTTGATCTCAGGACCTGAGATCATAACCTGAGTGGAAATCATGAGTCAGATGCTTAACCTTAATCGACTAGGCCACACAGGTGCCCCAGTACTGAAAAATTCTTATGCTAACCTAGGTTTGTGTGAACCTCTGAGAGCCCTTATAAATATGCTTTTATATTCACTATAAAACATGATAAGGAAACAAATCACTTTCGATTCCATTCCTAATTTCTCATTTTAAAATTATCTCTAACAGGACTGATTTTCGGATTGATGTATAATAGAAGTGAAATTCTCATGGTTATCCAAAAGGTGTTTACAAAAGTTAATTAGAACATATTCCAAATTCATATAAAAGAAATGTCATTTGGGGAAGAATTATTGCACTTGCCTTTCACTACATGAATCTATAAACTTAATGAAGAAGAAAAGACTCATTGATTATAAAATAAAAAGTTTCTATTAAGAATAAAATGTTCAATGATAAAATGTTCAATGTTCATTTAAAAAATACATCAAGAGTGTGTCTGGGATTGTTTGGTTTTGTTTTCTTTGATGCTGAGTGCTTTGTCATCAATCCTGGCCTGGAATAGAAAAGAACACACAGTTAAAATGCAGGAAGATATTTGAAAAATGTTTTATGCATCATTGAGTTTTTTAAATTTTACTTGATTTGTAAGAGCAAATTTTAACATCACCTAAAAATTAAACCTCAAAATATAACAATTTTATAGCCAGCTCTGTTAAAACTCAAATTAGCCATACCTTTTTGGTTTTGTTGCAGTCCTCTGAACTCTGCCTGAGTTATCTTTAGTGGAAGAAAAGTCAAGAAATGCCATAATGAACAACATGAAATAATTAAAAAGCTGTATAAAAATCTAAAAAGTTAAAGCTGACTGATTAGAGATAATAAAAACTTCTTTAGTACTACGTAGTTCATATTTAGACACATCAAAAACTAACTTTATTGCATAATTTCTTTGTAATTTACTTATTTTATGGTATTGCACTTAATTTTATTTTTGAAGTTGGGCTAGAGTCAGACTACCAAAAAACAACTTAAAGAGGCTTTCTGGCTGTGTGATTATGTTAATTTACCACTGGGCCTTAGCAAAAGTTCTCTGAAGGAATTTCTTTCTTTCTCTTTTTTTAAACTGAAGTATAGTTGACACACAATGTTATATTAGTTTCAGGTGCACATAGTAATAGAACAAGTTTATACACAACATAGTAATAGAACAAGTTTATACTCTATGCTGTGCTCACCACAAATGGAGCTCCCATCTGTCACCATACAGCACTATTACAATACCATTGACTATATTCCCTAAGCTGTACCTTTTATCCCTGTCTTAGTCATTCCAAGGGAATTTTGCCTTTGATTAGATTACTCGGCTCCCAAACTTTCGAGTTCGTTCTGTGCTAAATCAAGCCCAGAACAGTTTTGCCAAAATTTAAAATCTCATGGCTTCAGTTAATTCTAACCTATGCTAAGGTAACTAACATTTCCCTAAATGGCAGCATACACAACCTCTCCCTTTAATAGTATGTGCTTTAGATTTAACAACAATCTTAATTTTAATAAAACATTCCTAGAAAATCGAGTTCTTTAAAATGACTGCAAACTCACCAGTACTTTTGGTGCTTTCCCTGGGTTGGTTAGCTAGATTAACTTTATCCTTTCTCAGTTCCTGGATAATGCCTTTATTTAAGCATACATCCACATGCACATTGAACAGGGTAAGATCTGAAGTCTTTTGTTTTAGGTTACAAACAGGACAAACTAGAGCTTGGTCTGTTATCACTTCATGTAAATGAGGCTGGGAGGATTCTTGCCAACTTAATGACCCAGTATCTTCCAATGAAACAGTAGAGGAAGAATTGTGACAACATTCCTCAATATTAAATGATTTGCTTGGAAGACTAGCATATTCCTCTTTGCTGTGCTTATCACTTAAACCGTCTACACTTTCTGCTTTACGTGGGTTATCTTCAGTCTCTACTAGCTCTATACAATCCACTGAATTGATTTCTGAATTCTTCTGATGGGTTTCATAATCCTGCTTCTCATGGAGTGAGAAAGAAGGATGTACATTTTCTTTCTTGTTAACTTCTGTAGAAGAAGCATGTGAACATGAGAACACATTGGAATCTTCACTGATCGAAGGTCCATCAAGACATGCATCTACATGTTTATTAAAGGCTTCCAGACTGATGCTTCTTTGTTCCCTAAAGCAAATTGGACAGGTAAATATCTGAGAGTTATTTGAATTCTCCAATGTTTCTAAATTCTCATTCATCTTCTTCTTTAAAACTTGAAATGAATGTGATGTCTGTAAACTTTGTTTATCCACAGCTTCACATTTAAATGTGTCTTGGTGGCTCCATTTCCTTTCTGATCGCTTTTTATCAAAGAAACTCTTCTTATGAGACATTTCTAGAGGTTTTAGAAACTGATCTTTGTCCGTTTTCTCTAGTATATACCCAGTGCCTGACAGAGTTTGGTTTCCAGCCTGTAAGAAGCCAATAATGCTCCTTTGTTGGTGTTTCTTGTCTTCTTCATTGGGAAAACTGGATAACCGTACACCTAAATTAAACCAACCGCAATTAATTTCTTAACAAAGCCAATTCACTCATAATGCATAACAATATTTTGCATAAAATTATTGTGACATATACACAAAAGGATGTTTAGAGAAAAATAAGCAATACTACATATTTTCTGAATTAAAGTATACTTTTTCAAAATGGGTACTTTGTATGAAATTTACCTTCCTTTATAAAACTGGGTATCACTAAATAGTATTTGTTGGAGTTGGCATGATTATATAAGTCTTTCAATTAATATCTGATACAAGATACCATTAAATACCAACTCTAGCCCTTTTTTCCCAGTAGCCTTTGTTTTTTAGAGCAATTTTAGGTTCACAGCAAAAATGAGCAGAAAGTATAGAGTTCCTACATATCCTCTGCCCAGTATATAGCCTCCTCCAATCAACATCCTGCACCAGAGTGGTATGTTTGTTACAACTGATGAACCTATGTTGACACAACATTAACACTCAAAGTCCATAGTTTTTATTAGGGTTTATTCTTGGTGTTGAACATCCTATGGATTTTGATGTATTTAATGATATGTATCCACCATTATAACATCATACAGAATAGTTTTTACTGTTCTAAAAATCCTCTGTGCTACCTATCCTTGATCCACTGATCTTTTCACTGTCTCCACAGTTTTGTCTTTTCCAGAATGTCACACAGTTCAAATCACACAGTATTTAACCTTTTCAAATTGGCTTCTTTCACTTAATAAAATATATTTAAGGTTCCTCCATGTCTTTTCATGGCTTGATAGCTCATTTCTTTTACGCACTGAATGATATTCCATGGTCTATCCCAGTTTCCATTTACCTACTACTGAAGGACATTTTGGTTGTTTCTGAACTTTGGCAATTATGAATGAAGCTGTTATAAACATCCGCTCTTTAGCTCTCTCAATCAACATACTTTAGTCAATCGATTTCAAGTGTGTGCTATGTTTCATATATGAAAGTATGGCTAATGATCCACTCTTGGCAGTAAAGCTGGCATCTGGAGAGCTTATCCACGGACATCCTCTCACCCAATTCACTTTAGAAACTTGGTTTGTTAATTTGTTTGTTCACCACGCCGTGGCTGCAGATATGGTTTTATATTGTCACAAACCCTTATCTGTAATTCTGAAATCTAAATAGCTCTGAAAATTGTAAGCAACAAATGGTAATTGATGACTGAACTGATGTGAGGCTATTTAGGGTCTTTCAAACCCAGTGTGAATATTTTCTTGTTTTGCTACAAAAATGTTAATGTGTTTATCATGAGGTGCTGCCTCAGATACCAAAGGAGTATTACATAATATACTCAATATGTACTATATTTGTTTCCTAAAATCTGAAAGGTTTTAAATTTTGAAACATACCTAGCCCCAAGGATTTCAGTCAGTAGGAAGGAAAAGAACAACTGTAATTGGTTCTTACAGGAATTAAATTAATGAGTATGGTTTCACATACATCAGGTTTTAAGAATTAAGAAAAATGTCAGCATAGGTACAAACTCCTAAACAGGTTTAAGAAATAAAATGAAGGAGAGAATATTTCCCAAGTTGATTTCTTTGGGAAAATCTAGCAGATTTAAGGAAAAACAAGAAAGGGCATACCCATAAGTCTTAATCTCAAGGGATGTGGAAAATCGGCATCAATTTCTGTTCTTAGCAATTCTCTAGCAATAGCAAATATTTCTTCTGCAGTAGAAACAACAGATGAAACTGTAGATGCACGAGTTTTCACTTCAAAATTTACATTCTTCAGTTTAATGGTAATAGTTCTACCCTATAACCAACAAAATACATTGTTATATACAGTTTTCTAACTTCTAGAAAAAAGTTATTTTGTAGGTTAGAAAAAATTCAAAAACATCTCTTACATACACACAATACAGAAGTATAATCAATTATTTATGAAACATGGTAATGAAATCTGTCAAAAAGAATAACTGAAATATATAAGTAATCTAAAAATCCCATTTTAGCCCATAATTATTACTCCCCTACCCAAATGGATTTTTATAAAAGAACTTTTTATATAAAAGGCAACATTAACTGATCACTTTTCTTTTTACTAAATCTCTTTTAGAATTCAGTACCTAAAAAGAGAGGAAAAAAGCTTCTTAAAGGGGTCTCCATTGAAAGGGTCTTGCAGACAGCTCACACTTACTGTGTGTCTACTACATGCCAGATACTATGCTAACCCATTTACATGTAAGAACTCCCTTTGCAGTTATGGTTTAATGGGTACAGAATTTCAGTTTGGGATAAGGAAAAAGTTCTGGAGATTAATAGTGGTGATGGCTGCACCATATGAATAAACTTAATGCCACAGAAATGTAATTTAAGAATAGTTAAAATGATAAATTCTTTTTTTTTTTTTTTTTTTTTAAGATTTTATTTATTTGCGAGAGAGAGAATGAGAGACAGAGAGCATGAGAGGGAGGAGGGTCAGAGGGAGAAGCAGACTCCCCGCCGAGCAGGGAGCCCGATGCGGGACTCGACCCCGGGACTCCAGGATCATGACCCGAGCCGAAGGCAGTCGCCCAACTAACTGAGCCACCCAGGCGCCCTAAAACGGTAAATTCTATGTTACATATATTTTACTACCTCCTGGAAGTTCTGAGAGTGGGCTGACTTACTGACTCACTTCCAAAGAATAGAGTACAGGAAGGGAAAATAGTAACTTCATAGTGGAGAAGCCTGGCGGACACTAACTTAATCAGGTGACAAAGGTTACTATCACTCGTGATACCTTGTGGCTATCCTATACCTTGAAAGGATGTAATGAGGACATTTCACCTCTGGTATTCTTTCTAAAACTCCATAACCCTGGTCTAATCATAAGAAAAATATCAGCCAAACCTAGAAGGAAAGACACCTGGCCAGGTGTCTCCTTAGGGTACCTGGCCAATACTCCTTAAGACATCAAAGTCATGAAAAACAAGGAAATACTGAGAAACTGTTACAGATTAGAGGAGATAAGGAGACAAGACAACGAAATGCAATGTGGTTCCCTGGACTGAATCCTCAAACAGAAAGAGGACATTAATGGAAAAACAGGTAAAATCCAAATAATGTCTGGAGTTTAGTTAATAGCAATGTGCTAATGTCAGTTTCTTAGCTTGACAAATGTACTATGACAACATGGCTAAAATAATATAAGATGTTAATAATGAGGAAAACTGGGTATATCAGAACTCTCTATATTATCTATACTACTTTTCTGTATATATGAAATGATTCTAAAATCACAGGTTTATTAAAAAAATTTTAAATCAACTCTCTTTATACTCAAGGTGTCATAGAGAAGGATAATAAGAAATATATAGGGGAGGGTACTAGAAAAAAAAAGAAATATAGTTACATAGATATCCCATTTTTTGTAATAAACTTTGTTGTTTTCTGTTTTTTGTTTTTTTTGTAATAACCTTTGAATACCTTTGTATTATCCTCTGTAATAACTCCAGCTCTGGTTTCAGAGTTTGGAAAATACTAAATATGGATTGTTGTGAGCGGAGATTATAAAATAGAAATTTAAAACCTTCCAGGTTTTGTTCTCAATGTGTGAAACAACCTGGAACAAGGGCCTTGAAATAAAATGCTTATTCTAGAAAATCATTGTCTACCTGAGAAAAACATTAAAGGATGGTTGGAAAGATATTTATAATAAGTAAATATAGTTCTAGAGAAATCCTTACCTTTGCCTTATTCTCAAATGTCAATATAACTCTGATTTTGAACTTATTCAAATGTACTCCTGAAGTAGTATAAATTCTGGAATTATACTGGAGCCAGCCCACCCTTGTAAGTCGCTTCTTCGTCTAATCATCTTACCATAGGCCTGAATTACAGGTCAGAACAGAATTTGTCTCTATTGGGAATGGGGAATAATCCTTTCTAATGTTTCTCAATTTGTACTCAAATACAAAATCTAACTCTTCCTTTCGGGTAGCATTTTATTATTAAAATTTTTTTAAACTAGGGGCGCCTGGGTGGTTCAGATGGTTAAATGTCTGCCTTCACCTCAGGTCATGATCTCTGGGTCCCGGGAATGGAGCCCCACATTGGGCTCCCAGCTCAGCAGGGAGTCTGCTTCTCCCTCTGCCTCTCCCCCCTCATGCTCTCTCTCTCTCTCTCTCTGTATCTCTCTGTCTCAAATGAATAAATAAAATCTTTAAAAAAAATTTTTTTTAAACTAAGAACACCACATCAAAATAAAGTACCTTTAGTCCTTCTTTCTGCAGATCTTGAGCAAGTTCACTGCAAAGTTCCTGGCACAAGCTATATTGTTCTTCTGCTTTACTTATCTCACTGAATGTCCTAGAAAGACAAAAATGATTTTGGTGCACAGAGTAAACTATAATTCAGGATAGTTTAGGAGTGATATAGTATGTTAAATAGCCTAGCATCAAGTTATATTTTCTGCAGTACAAAATAAAATTTTCAGATGAAGTAAGATATAATTAAGTAAAAACATCTAAAATCTACCTAAATAATGGAAGATCATTTGTAGTTACACTGATTACCAAAGGTACATTTGCTTTATTTATAATATTTTTTAAAAAGTTGATTAAAGTCTGATATATCACATCAATAAGAGAAAGTATAAAAACCATATGATCATTTCAATAGATGCAGAGAAAGCATTTCACAAAGTATAACATCCACTCATGATAAAAACCCCTAACAAAGTAGGTTTAGAGGAAACATATCTCAACATAATAAAGACTTTATATGAAAAACCCACAGTTAACATCATTCTCAATGGGGAAAAACTGAGAGCCTTTCCTTTAAGGTCAGAAACAAGACAAGGACGTCCACTCTCACCACTTTTATTCAATATAGTACTGGAAGTCCTCGCCACGGCAATTAGACAACATAAAGAAATTAAAGGCATCCAAAGTGGTAAGGAAGAAGTAAAACTTTCCCTATTTGACATGATACTATATATAGAAAACCCAAGATTCCACCAAAAAACTACTAGAACTGATAAATGAATTCAATAAGGTTACAGGATACAAAATCAATATACAGAAATCCATTGCATTTCCGTACACTAATTATGAAACAGCAGAAAGAGAAATTAAGAAAACAATCCCATTTGCAATTGCACCAAAAACAATAAAATACCTAGGAATAAACTTAACCAAAGAAGTGAAAGACCTGTACTCTCAAAACTATACAACATTGATTAAAGAAATTAAGATGACACAAATGGAAAGACATTCCATGCTCATGGTTGGAAGAACAAATATTGTTAAAATGTCTACATTACCCAAAGCAATCTACAGATTAAATGCAATCTCTATCAAAATACCAACAGCACTCTTAACTATAGGGAACAAACTGAGGTTTGCTAGCGGGGGTTGGGGGGTGGGGGGGTAATTGGGTAATGGACATTAAGGGGGACACTGATGTAATGAGCATTGGGTGTTATATGCAACTGATGAATCATTAAATACTACCCCTGAAACTAATAATACACTATATGTTAGCTAACTTGAATTTAAATAAAATTTCAAAAAAAAAAAAAAATACCAAGAGCATTTTTCACAGAACTAGAACAAACCAACCTAAAATTTGTATGGAACCACAAAAGGCTCCAAATAGCCAAAGCAATCTTCAAAAAGCAAAGCAAAGCTAGAGGTATCACAATTCCAGATTTCAAGTTATACTACAAAGCTATAGTAATCAAAACAGTATGGTAGTGGCACAAAAATAAACACACAGATCAATGCAACAGAATAGAAAGGCCAGAAATAAACCCACAATTTTATGGCCAATTAATCTTCAACAAAGGAGGCAAGATTATGCAATGGGGAAAAGACCGTCTCTTCAACAAATGGTGCTGGGAAAACTGGACAGGTACATGCAAAAGAATGAAACTGAACTGTGTTGTTACACCATACACAAAAATAAACTCAAAATGGATTAAGGACCTAATGTCAGACCTGAAAACATAAAAATCCTAGAAGAGATCACAGGCAGTAATTTCTCTGACATCACTCACAACATCTTTCTAGATATGTCTCCCAAGGCAAGGGAAACAAAAGCAAAAATAAACTATTGGGACTACATCAAAATAAAAAGCCTCTGCACAGCAAAGGAAACAACCAACAAAACCAAAAGACACCCTATGGAATAGGAGAAGATATTTGCAAATGACATGTCTGATAAAGGGCAAGTGTCCAAAATATATAAAGAATGAGACAACTCAACACCCAAAAAACAAATAATCCAATTAAAAAATAGGCAGAAGACATGGACAGACATTTCTCCAAAAAAGACTTACAGATGGCCAACAGACACATGAAAAGATGCTCAACATCACTCATCAGGGAAATGCAAATAATGAGATATCTATGAGATATCACCTCATACCTGTCAGAATGGCTAAAATCAAAGACTCAAGAAACAAGTGTTGGCAAGGATGTGGAGAAAAAGGACCCCTCTTACAGTGTTGGTGGGAATGCAAACTGGGGCAACCACTCCGGAAAACAGTATGGAGGTTCCTCAAAAAATTAAAAATAGAACTATCCTATGATCCAGTAATCACACTACTGGGTATTTACCCAAAGAATTTGAAAACACTAATTTGAAGGGATATATGCACCCTTATGTTTATTGCAGCATTATTTGCAATAGTCAAATTATGGAAGCAGCCCAAGTGCATCGATTGATGATTGGATAAAGAAGATGTGGTGTATATATATATATATATATATATATATATATATATATATATATATGTATATATTATTCAGCCATAAAAAAAGAATGAAATCTTGCCATTTGCAAAGACATGGAGGGATCTCGAGAGTATAATGCTAAGCAAAATAAGTCAGTCAGAGAAAGCCAAATGCCACATGATTTCACTCATATGTGGAATTTAAGAAACAAAACAAACAAAGGAAAAAAAAAAGAGACAACAAAAAAAATAGACTCTTAACTACAGAGAACAAACAGATGGTTACCAGAGGGGAGGTGGGTAGGGGAAACAGGTGAATAGGTGATGGGGATTAAGAGTACACTTATCTTGAAGAGCACTGAGTAATATATGGAACTGCTGAATCACTATATTGTATACCTGAAACTAATATAACACTGTACGTTAACTACACTGGAATTTTTTTTAAAGTTGATTAAAGTCACCAACAGATAATGATAATGCCCTCAGAACTTACAATACATTATGGTATATGTGTATATGGACTGCTACAGAGGATTATCTTAAGAAAGTATATAGGAGAACATTATTCTAATTACTGTACATATATTTTTTGGAATAGAAGTATCTTCAAGTAGATGTAAGGGGATGGTTCCTGGCACCTACGAAGAGTTGCCTAATAGACAACTGGAAATGGAGGGCTGGTAAGATTAAATGTAGAAATTTGAATTCATCTGCACAAGGGTATTGAAAGAATGCAAGAGGTCATATTAACATAAAAGAGGAAGATGCTAAAGAGAGATCAAACCCTGAGCAGATGACTATTCAGTGAAGAGTCCCCCTTATAACTCTAACCCCAGCTACCCAGTTCTCCTCCAACCAATGTTTCCAGCTTCCTATTCATTTAAATTTCTCCAGAATATTCTTTGTATAAGCAAACAAGCAAACATTTCCCCTGCATTTTTTACATAAACAGAATATTAGACACATTGTTTAGCACCTTCTTTTCTCAATTCATCCTGGTGAGAGTTCCTTATGAATAAATAATTCCCTCATTTTTATACAGCAGCCTAATATTCTAATTTAAAGATGTAAGATCATTTAACCAATCCTCTATTTTTGGAAATTTAAGTTACTCTCTATCTTTTGTTATCATAAAAAAATATAACAAATAACCTGATATACTTATAACATGACATATGATTACACGTGTGGAATGAATTCCTAGAAAAAAAGCTGTGGGATCAAAGTGCATGTGTATCTGTGAGTTTAACAGACATTGCCAAAATGCTTGCCCCCTGTGGTAGGTAAAATAATGGACCCCAAAGATGTCCAAATCCTAATATCTCAGAACCCAGTACATTACAGGATAAAAGTGACTTTGCAGATATGATTAAATTAAGATGGAGAGATTATCCTGAATTGTCCAGGTGGGTCCAATGTAATCCCAAGGGTCCTTATAAGAAGACAGGAGGGTGAGAATCACAGAAAGACAAAATGCTAGGTTTGAAATGGAGGATGGGGCCATCAGTCAAAGAACATAAGCAGCCTCTAAAAGTTTTTGGTAAGAAAATAGATCCGCTCCTGGAGACTTCAGAAGGCTTGCAACCTTGCAACACCTTAATTTTAGGACTCCTGATTCAGAACTGTAAGAGAATAAATTTGTATTGTTTTAAGCCACTAAATCTGTAGTAATATGTTATAGGACCAATAAAAAACTAGTATACTCCCTCCAGAGTTTATAGCTATTTCACTCCCATAGTCTGGCCAATAGAGTATCTTTGCCAACCCATTAGTGAAAAAGGCTATCTTGAGAACCTTCAATCTGTATTTCTTAAATTATAAAAAGACTGGGAATATTTTCAATGTTTCAAGAGGCATTTGTACTTCCTTCTTTGTTAACTAATTAGATCTATAGGTTTGCTGGCCCTTTCTCCCCACCAACCCCCAGTATAGTTTCCTTTCTGTTTTTTTTTTTTTAAGTTTTTATTTAAATTCCAATTAACATACAGTGTAATGTTAGTTTCAGGTGTACAATATAGTGGTCCATCGCTTCCATACAACACCTGATGCTCATCACAAGTGTCCTCCTTAATCCCCATTACCTATTTACCCATCCCCTCACCCACCTCCCCTCTGGTAACCATTAGTTTGTTCTCTAGAGTTAAGAGTCTGTTTCTTGGTTTGCACCTCTCGTTTTTTCCCTATGCTTGTTTCTGTTTCTTAAATTCCATATGAGTGAAATCATATGGTATTTGTCTTTTTCTGCCTGACTTATTTCACTTAGCACAATACTGTCTAGATCCATCCACATCATTGCAAATGTCAAGATTTCATTTTTTGATGGCTGAGTAATATTCCACTGTATGTATAGGTGTATATATATATATATATATATATATATATATTAAATATTAAATAGGACAGTACCATCTCACTTTTAGAATCTTTTCCCCCTCTTTTCCTTTGAGTGTTTTTATGTAAATCACAGCCTAAAACAGCAATGTTTATCAAAGTCATTTACTGAGTATGTTGTCTTGTAAAAGTCACTCAGCCTTTCTGATAAAAAAATAACATATGTGAGAGGTTTCTGGCTGGCTCAGTTGGAAGAGCATGGACTCTTGATCTCAGGGTCATGAGTTCGAGCCCCACGCTGGGTGTAGAGGTTACTAAAAAAATAAATAAATACACTTGAAAGAACATATATGTGAAAAAGGAACACAACTTTGTACTAGATCGGTGGTTCTTAAACATCTCAGTGGAACTTTAGTGTTTGGAGGAGATAATTCAGGGACTTTTCAAACAATGACATATTTCTGAAAATAATAAGTCTCATCAAGATTTCATTTGTCTTCCAAACAAGATTGTAAACCACTGGACTATGCCCACTGTAAGCTCTCTTTCATCAATATCTTACTATTTGACCCTTTTCACCAACATTTGAAGAGTTTCAGGAAGAATTTCCATGGTCCCTTCTTAAATTTCCCAAATAACTACTCAGTAATTTTTCTTATAAACAAGGCTAGAAATTAAGATTTAGAATCCATAAGATGACTGGTTTTCATTGAATAGGAGGAAACCAACATTAAAAAAAATAACTGTAGTTAAATTTTTTCCCACGGAGAGCATAGCAAGCAAAGATAATAAAGCATTGTACTGGAATATTTACTTTAGTAATGTCAACTACTGAAAAATGTCATTTGGTTTGCACACAGATTTTTCTATTTCAGTGATATTTTACTAAAGATTAAAAGTTAAAAATAACATGAATTATGAACAATTAAAAATAACAACATTACCTCTCAACGCTCATGCTTTTCCTTTCTCCATCCCTTGAAATGAAAAAAAGAAAAAAAAAGTTTGCTTTGCTTTTTCAAAGGAGACTCAGTTCTTTTTAGTCAACCAAAAGGATTTAACATATCAATTACCATTTAAAGATCTCTTTAATGTTTTTGGTTAAAATTTATACACCATGAAGAACAGTGAGGTTTTGTGTGTGTTTTTTTTTTTTAAGATTTTATTTATTTATTTGACAGAGAGAGACACAGCAAGAGAGGGAACACAAGCAGGGTGTGGGGGGGTGGTGAGTGGGAGAGGGAGAAGCAGTCTTCCCGTGGAGCAGGGAGTCCCATGCGGGGCTCGATCCCAGGACCCCGGGATCATGATCCAAGCTGAAGGCAGACACCCAACGACAGAGCCACCCAGGTGCCCCAAGAACAGTGAGTTTTTAAAATCTCAAAATAAAACGGGCGCCTGGGTGGCTCAGTTGGTTAAGCGACTGCCTTCGGCTCAGGTCATGATCCTGGAGTCCTGGGATCGAGTCCCACATCGGGCTCCCGGCTCGGCGGGGAGCCTGCTTCTCCCTCTGACCCTATCTCCTCTCATGCTGTTTCTCTCTCTCTCTCTCAAATAAATAAATAAATAAAATCTTTAAAAAAAAAAAAAAAAAAAAAAAATCTCAAAATAAAACTACCAACAAAAAATACAGATAGATGCTAATATGATTATATGTATAATGGATCAAGTCTATATCTATCAAAGAGAACAAATTTGAAAATAGCTTGATATTATAAACTGCTTCTACTAAAAGTGTGAATATAAAAACCATGACTTATAAAAACCAGTAAGAGTTAGTAGCGTAATGGCTTACAGTTATATGATATGATTAAATATCAATTACCTAGTTTTTGGCCTAGTATATAACTGTGTTCTCCTATAGCTATTTATTATTCATTTATACCACTCTATAGAACTTCAGTTAGAATTTGGACACAGCAATAGGATGGTGATTTGGAATCTGAACCATCTAGTTTGGCTGAATTCTAGCTGTTCTGATAGAAGTAGTTGAAACTAAAAAGCTGAAATGACATGTAGATTATTCACTTTCCACATATTCAATGAACCTATTAGGAATGAAGTACTGTTCTAGGCATTGGGTATACAGCTATGACCAAAACAGACCAAGTTCTTATCCTTAAGAAACTTATATCTTACTGGAGGGAGACAAATAAACAAATATAGAAGTAAATCTGGAGTATGTCAGAAGGTAAGAAGTATTAAGGATTAAAAAATAAAGCAGAATAGGAGAATAGAGAATGTACATAGAAGGGAAAGGAGGTTTGCTATTTTACATTATTATAAATTACCTATGAATTTCACTTCAAAGCATTACCTGCATCTTTAAATACCACATTAATATATGCTATGTTATATCAAGAACTATATTGTTTTCAAGCACTATGGAAATAAAAAAGAGGATAATTCTTGGGTTAAAGAAAAAAGTTTTATTTCCCATTACCTCCAAATACTATATTATTTATAGTAGTGTGATTCCTTCTCTGATCTTTTCATTATATCCACTCAAGATCAAAGTCAGCTAACTATGGGCTAAAGAATGAGGAACATGGGGATGCCTGGGTGGCTCAGTTGGTTAAGCGTCTGCCTTCAGCTCAGGTCATGATCCTGGGGTCCTGGGATAGAGTCCCACATGGGACTTTCTGCTCAGCGGGAAGCCTGCTTCTCCCTCTCCCTCTGCCACTCCCCCTGCTTGTGCTCTTTCGTGCGCGCACTCTCTCTCTCTAATAAATAAAATCTTTAAAAACAAAAAACAAAAAAAAAAGAATGAGGAGCGTGGACAGATGAGAAAAACAGTACCTGCAATCTCTGTAAGATTTAGCAGGTTTAATTATTTTATCAAACTTATTTCATATGCCTCCTCAGTAATCTTGCTTTCTTTTAGCTTAGGTATATAAAGGAATTACTTTGGGGGCAGGCTGACAGGATGATGACAAAATTATAAAAGTAGTGCCCCATGTTAATTCCCATTCTTTTAAAAAATTCCCTTCTTTTCGGGGCGCCTGGGTGGCTCAGTCGTTAAGCGTCTGCCTTCGGCTCAGGTCATGATCCCAGGGTCCTGGGATCGAGCCCCGCATCGGGCTCCCCGCTCTGCGGGAAGCCTGCTTCTCCCTCTCCCACTCCCCCTGCTTGTGTTCCCTCTCTCGCTGTGTCTCTCTCTGTCAAATAAATAAAATCTTTAAAAAATAAAAATAAAAAAAAATAAAAATTCCCTTCTTTTCACCCACTCTCAACAGTGTACCCTTCTAGCTCTAGGATATTTCTTTTTAAGACTGAGATGAAAGAGTGGCAGGGAAGAATCACAGGACCTCTCTTTCAGCCGTTTCCTCTTCTCCTACATCTTTGCATGGCTGGCCCCTTCAGGTCCCTGCCTCTGGATCATGGCTGCCAACCCCCACTCTTACTCCCCAAGTCATTTTCTAGTCCCTTCCTCTGCCTTACTTTCTTCATTTGTTTATTTGGTTACTTCCTACTTGCCACACTATTCTGTAAACTCCATGAAGGCAAGATTTTGTCTTATTTTCTACTGTTCTTCCCAGGGCCTAAAACAGTAACTAACGAAGTAAGTACTCAGTACTAAATGAATCAGCCAATCATTTACACGTCTGGAAAAAGAAAAGAAATACAGTTGTTAGTTCATGAAGGCTTTCAAAGAATCATTAAATCTCCTCACTTATGGGGTAAATTCTGGAATATGAGCCACCTTTCTTTCCTCGACAATCAGACCACCATTAGTCTTGTGTTCTGAACAAAAAACAAGGTAGGTACAAAAAAGAAAGTACTCATCATTCTTCTTGTCTATCTAACCAATTGCTGTAGCCAACAGCCAAAGAGTGATTCTTTGTTCCTCTTTTCCTTTCCTCCCACCTGCAATCTTTTGACTCTAATTCAAAAAATATATTCCAGAATGAACAAGCCTAAAAAAAATTTAAAACATGTTATCCTATAGGGGCACTTGAGTGGCACAGTCAGTTGAGCATCTGACTCTTGGTTTCAGCTCAGGTCGTGATCTCGGGGTCCTGGGAGCAAGCCCTGTGTTAGGTTCTGTGCTCTGCGGAGTCTGCTTGAGATTCTCTCTCTCCCTCTCCCTCTGCCCCTCCTGCTCTCTCTCTCTCTGGAATAAATAAATAAATCTTTAAAAACAAAGAAAAAAACATGTTATCCTATAGCCTCCATGTTATCCTATAGCCTCCATGTCAATGGTTAAAATTGTTATTTCAGCAAATGATAAGGAAAAAACAGAATGACTATACATATAGATACCTTGCCAGGTGTGTTGAACCTAGACCCAGGGAAATATGAAGGAAATGATGCCAAGATGTTTCAGAGAAAAGAAGAGAAAGCAATGCCCTCTGTTGGTAGAGTTCTGTACAAGTAATAATTCCAAGCGCCTTTAACATTTTCTCTGTAACTTTTCCTATTCCAGAAACCTAGAAAAGAGTCAATATTTACCATTAGTACAGTTTTACATTAAGGCAAGAACAGATATTAATCTCATTATACCTTTTATAACGAATAAAAGGTATAAATAATGTGACCATCTTCACAAGTCATACAAGAAAACTACTTTATTTCTAGGCACATCTCCTAAACTAGTGTTGCATGGAAATTTTAAATTTTAAATTTCATGAAACTTTAAAAAGCATTAAAGAGGCACCTAGGTGGCTTCGTCGGTTAAAAGTCTGCCTTCAGCTAAGGTCATGATCTCAAGGTCCTGGGATCGAGTTCCGCATCGGCTCCCAGCCAGCAGGGAGCCTGCTTCTCCCTCTCCCTTTGCCCCTCTCCCCCACTCGTGCTCTCTCTCTCTCTCAAATAAATAAATAAAATCTTTTTTAAAAAGGCATTAAAAAAAGAGTTCTATAGTCATAGAAACTTGGAAAATGGTGGAATAAGCAAATCTATTTTTTTTCTTTTTCTTTTTTTTTTTTTAAAGATTTTATTTATTTATTTGACAGAGAGAGACACAGTGAGAGAAGGAACACAAGCAGGGGGAGTGGGAGAGAGAGAAGCAGGCTTCCCGCCGAGCAGGGAGCCCGATGCGGGGCTCGATCCCAGGACCCTGGGATCATGACCTGAGCCGAAGGCAGACGCTTAACGACTGAGCCACCCAGGTGCCCCAGAATAAGCAAATCTAAAATAAACTTTTTACTGCAAAACTTATGAATCTTTAATATAATATTATCTGTTGTTACCCACTAAGGCTGATATGTTCCAAAATTCTCTGACCCCAGAAACTTTTTTAATGGAATAGCTATTCATATCTTGAAAAACACAATGGAAAACACTGCTTTATAGCTACATCTTACATATTCTATACAGTGATCATACATTATATTCTCTGATATAGCCTTTCTTCTGGACATTGAAAAATGTTTATTTAAATTCACTCATGTATGTGATGTGAGAAAATCAAGCCCCAGAGCATCAAATAGAGTGTAGTGTAATTATTGTTTAAAAAAAAGCATATATGCAGAAAAATCTACAAGCTGTAAAAAATAATAAAACACGCCCTTTCTATAACCCCTAAGGGATCGTTTTACCATTTTAAAGATAGAAATGTATTTTGGGATTTTTTTTTTTTTTGGTCAAAAACAATTAAATTTTTAAATCTCTTTGAAGTATCATACCTATTAATCTGATGGCAATTTAGACTTTAGAACCAAGATAGTATATTAAGTTTCAGCTGAAAGGACTCTTACAAGTATTCTTCTTATTTCTGTTCTTCTTGGCAGAGGTACATTTAAAAGTCTTTCATCTATTACTTTCTTAAAACTTTTTGGCAAACAAACTTCCTAAACCTCAATTTTAGGGTTTCATAGAAAGACTTCTTCAAATCCAAATTCAATCATCCATTATACCTTTTGCTTGTTACCTACTGTTCTAAAACTTTTCAGCAAAGAATGATTACTACCATCCTAAGTAGTATCTCTTCAGAATATATATATATGTGTTTATAAATGTAGTTTATATTTAAATATAAATAACATTATATTTTATATAAATAAAATTTCTAGAAATTTTATACAAAATCTTACCTTTCTAATGGGCAAGTCCTTAATGAAGTCCATCACAGCTTGTCTGCTAGGGAGAATTTGGTATTGTCCATTTGGTTTATTCTTATCACTGCATACTTTTGCTAACATTGTATTTGGGGCAATGCCTTAAAAGAAGAACACTCTGATGACTCAAAGAAGTTGACATGTATCATTTTAAAATATGAGATGACAATACAGAAATGGTGAATGCAAAAAGTCTGAAATGATGTGGAATGGTACTTTAAAAATAACATCTGATAACTACCTATCTCCCCAGGGCTCAATGCGATTTTAGAAAAAGGAACTGTATTACTTACTGTGGCAGCAGAAGTGAGGAATATTTAAATCTCCATAGTATTTTAAAGTCTAAGAGTAATTTCTGAGTTTATTTAAGTGATATTATTATTAGTTTACAGACTATCTTTAGTTGCAGTACAGGGTTGACTTATAGAAAAGATCCAGAATATAATTTAGGATGGATGTTCACTCTTTGAAAAGGTCTTTTGTATAGATTATCCACATAAAGAAAAAAAAAAACAAAGATTCTGGGTTGCATTATATTTAAAACAATGATAATAAAATATATGCACTCTTTTTATATTATTCACAAAGCAAATTAGTACTTTTCAGAAAGGTGTTTTAAAATTTCTAGGAGATTCGATGATTAAGATAACTTGAAATAGGTATATTCAAATATAATCATTAAATGATTCAATTCAATTTTTATACACATCCTACTAAAATTTGTTACTTATTCTCACACTTTGGTACAGAAAAAAAAAAAGATTAACCTAATCATAATGATAATTTAGGGTCCTCATGATGAAAATCAGTTTCTATGCTAAGACACAGTGGTACCCTCATGGGTTACTGACGTTTGTAAAACTCCTATTCCTTTCACCAGCTGGCCCCAGATTGCAATGTTGCTCGTTAGGGCTTATTCTATCTTCTACTTTGTGGTCATCTGGGGTCTCTCCTGCACGGTAATCCTGGACAGGGCTGAAGCTTTCAAAGGGAAAACTAATAGTATTATGTACTAAGCCAATTAAAATATATTGTATGCTTTAAAAAGGATAGCCACGTGAGATTTATGATAGTTTTTTTCTTTGGACTCATAGGCTTTTCTGCTTAATTCCAATTTACCTGTAGGTTCACAGTATTCTGAATACATAAAGTCATTAGAAGTTGAATCAAAAAGGATAAGTAAAACATTACTATATGCTTCATAATGAGAAAATACTAATATTACACTTGAATGAGCCAGTCTGAAAATTTTAACTATGGTAGCCACCAAATCACTTTTAAGTACCTGCACTGGCTGTCAGTGTTGTTTTTTGCTCGATTCTGAAACGAATTTCCTTTACCACTTCCTCAGCTGATGTTCCAAAAACAATTGAATTTTGGAGTATTTGAGGATTATTCTGTTCTTCAGAGTTCACTTGTAAAGGATTTCCTTGTGGCTGCAAATCAGGAGGACTATCATCAAAAAGTAGTGGAGAGATGGATCGCTCATGCTCATTCAGTTTATTAGCTTCTTTTCCTGGTTTCTCTAAATTATAAACAGAACAGTAATTATCTTCATTTTAAGAAGTACATACTTCATAAATGAGGTTTTCCAGGGCGCCTGGGTGGCTCAGTCGTTAAGCGGCTGCCTTCGGCTCAGGTCATGATCCCAGAGTCCTGGGATCGAGTCCCACATCGGGCTCCCTGCTCAGCAGGAAGCCTGCTTCTCCCTCTCCCACTCCCCCTGCTTGTGTTCCTGCTCTCGCTGTCTCTGTCAAATAAATAAATAAAATCTTAAAAAAAAAAAAATCTTAAAAAAAAAATAATAAATGAGGTTTTCCTACATTCCTTCTAAAGACAAAACAAATCTAGTTTAGTTTTGTTTCTAAGAGCCAAGATCAGAAATGTTATTTATATTTCTTTGTTTACCAAAGAAAATACTGATTCTAAGTTTTTCTTAAAAAGAATATTATCTACTTCCATAGTAGAGGAAACATCTTATGTAAAAATCATGAATTTGTGTTATCTTACCTAAATTAATTGAAACCTAGAATTGGGCCCAGAGTCACATTACTTTTTTCTTTAAAAAAAAAAGAAAGAAAGCTTTTTTTTCCTTTACCCATTAAATTAGAATTTAGGAATGAGAAAAAGGCATTAAGCAATCAGGAATAATTATGCCTGAGAAGTAAGTTTTGTTTTTAGAGGGAAAAAACCTTAAGTTTTCTTCATTCATGGAAGAGACTTCTCAGATACTAAAATACTCTCACTTTTCTTCTTTTAAAAATGCTTTTTTAGGGGCACCTGGGTGGCTCAGTCGTTAAGCGTCTGCCTTCGGCTCAGGTCATGATCCCAGGGTCCTGGGATCGAGTCCCGCATCGGGCTCCCTGCTCAGCGGGAAGCCTGCTTCTCTCTCTCCCACTCCCCCTGCTTGTGTTCCCTCTCTCGCTGTGTCTCTCTCTGTCAAATAAATAAAAAATCTTTAAAAAAAAATGCTTTTTTGATTTTGACTTGCTTATGTATAAAGTATCACTTTTACTGAGGGCACTTTTGAAATAAATAGTAATTACTTCTGGAAGTTACACTTCTTTAAATATACAAATTCTTTTTTTTTAAAGATTTTATTTATTCATTTGAGACACAGAGATACAGAGAGACAGAGAACATGGGCAGGGGGAGAGGCAGAGGGAGAGGGAGAAGCAGGCTCCCCACTGAGCCAGGAGCCCAATGTGGGGCTCGATCCCAAGACCCTGGGATCAGAACCTGAGCCGAAGGCAGACACTCAACCATCTGAGCCACCCAGGCGCCCCTAAATATACAAATTCTTAAAGTCTAATCAGATTAACTATAATATTATCTGTAGGCTACAACCTAATATTACTATTAAAAAGTAAAGTAAAAATAGTAATCTGGTTTTTACCTCATTTTATTTGCCATTTTTCACAAATGGACTGTAAAATATATTTAAATCTGTACCAATATTAAAAATGTCCTCATGAACAAATCCATTAACGATTACTTTCTGGGCTTAATGGAAGAGAAATACAATTTAATGTATTTATAAAAATTAAGATTAACAACAGAGCTTTCTGATCTCATTTCATAATTTTATTACATATAAATGTTTTCCAAATTGAGGTAAATGCAGAGCCAAAAATTAAATTTGTAGTTTCAAGACACATATAAATGCATATTATTTTAAAAATGAACTAGGCCTTTTAAGGAGGGTTTTCTAAAGATAATATAAATAATATGACAAACACCAGATTAGTTTCAAATTATAAAGCACATAATATGAATTCAGTTACAGACAAATGTTTTCCAAATCTGAATTCCCAGGCCATATACAAAATAAGCCTTATTTTCAAACTTAATATTAGCTATTATTTAGGTCCTTCAGTTACTTTCATTTTCCATATTCTGGTTTTAAAATGCAGAGCATCAGGGCTCCTGGGTGGCTCAGTCGTTAAGCATCTGCCTTCGGCTCAGGTCATAATCCCAGGGTCCTGGGATCGAGCCCCACATCGGGCTCCCTGCTCGGTGGGAAGCCTGCTTCTCCCTCTCCCACTCCCCCTGCTTGTGTTCCCTCTCTCACTGTGTCTCTCTCTGTCAAATAAATAAATAAAATCTTTAAAGAAACAATAAAATGCAGAGCATTTCAGAAAGCATTATGGGTGCGGCACAGTTGAAATGATATCTACCTGGCCCCCTTTGCCCTATCTGGATGGGTAAAAGTCAAGGTAAAGAGAGCTGTACAAAAATTACAAACCAAGTAAGGTACCTGTGACATTCATAAGCCCCTCCTGCAGAGTTATCCCATGTTTTGTACCTCATGAGTCCATCATAGTACCCTTAGGTGGGTCACTGATGGAACGCTAGAGTAGGAAGCAAAGCATGCTGCCTCTCAGGTTCTGTCCTTGTTAGAGCAGCTACTGAATGGCCCAGTTACCTATTATTCAATCTGTCTACTTCTCTGTGCAGCCTGGCTATACGACTAATGCTAAAGTAGTTTCTTATTTGCTTTCTGGAAAAAAAAAAAATGTCTTTATAATCCCCATAACTGAGGTGATCAGAGTACAAAACTAAGGTTTCTTATCATCTGAAACACTAGGATTAAAGCATCCCATCTTTATGTGGAATATATGGATGGCGAGTACTAAAAGTATATGGTATTTTGGTTTCTTACATTGCCTCCCACTCACCATGCAGATTTATATGGCAGAATAAACATAAAATAATAATAATTATTTTATTTGTTTACAGACAAAGTATTTAGCAATACTTTTCCAAAGACTGCACCTTTCAGAAAAGGGGCAAACAGCAGAAAAATGTCTTGGACTTCGGAGGAAGATATATCAATCACCTGCCATGGTGCCAACTCACTGTTGACAGCTTCCCATGGCATAATGTGAAATCAGATATGCTGAAAAGTCCAGCCCACAGGGATTTATATATGAGAAAAAAAAGTTAAAACTACTTAAATCGCTTAAAAATATGAAATACAGGAAGAGTAAAGTACATAAGTAATTGAAAGTTCACTTCCTCCAAGAGAGTTTGCACATAGTGTAATAAATGAAAAGAACATTAATAGAGAATGAAAATATTTACCTTAGTCCCAGTGTAATTTTTTTAAACATACTGTGAACATAATTGTTATAGGAGGTCCTCAGGGAGATGCTCTGATATAACCATATAATGGTTCCCCCACCTTCTCTTGTGAAAAGTAAGGCAATAAATGGATATGTAAAGCAAACTGACATCAGGCTTTGTGTGCATCTTCCCCCAAACAATAAAGATTTACTACAGAAAATCTTTTGCTCTAAGCCTCTGTGTCCAGGAATGATGCTTGTTTATTGTTTAATGTTTCTATTGAAGAGAGAGACTTGTTCCTTAGAGTTCTAAATAAGATAGTGTAGTTGTGATTTGATGTCCACACTAAACTTGCTCCAAAGATGTGAGCCCCAAACAATATGAGAGTTAGAATGTTATGCCATCGAAGATCCACCATTTTTGTCTCAGGGAAGATTACAAACAGGTTTCCCCACCACTGGCTGTCCCCACCTGAAGAAGTCAATGAGTTGTGCACATGAAATACAGCTGTGGGCTGTGAGCAAACCCTCTGTTTCTACCTTTTCATCCAGGTGAACTTTGCTCAGGGGTCCAGGACAGCTATTTGAAGTAATCATACCTCTGACAGAGGGTTGAAAGCAGTATATGTAATATCTACATGTTCTTTGACATTATTTTGTATAAGTAACAAAGGGATCATTGGAAAAAACCTCAGGGTCATGAAACTTCTGTATCAGTGTATACAAAAGAATCACAATAAGGTCTAAGGCAAAGAAGAGAGTTGGGAGTCATTAATTTTGGCAAGGTTGAAAACAGTCATAATCACTGTATAACCAGATCATAGATAATTTTGAAAACGAGGGGAAAAAACCCCACCCAATGTTTTGATATGTTTGGGGCTAATTTTTAAAAAATCTAATTTCTTTTAACAACTACAACAAAAGGCCACCTTAAATAGATAACCTCCTCAGATTCAACACGATCCAACCCTTTCTTATTAGATCTTCAGAAAAGAACCGCTATGAAATTACTGTGTTCAGGGGCTCTGCACATTCTTAAACTCTAGAAATTTAACAATCTCATTTGGCTTAAAAATGATTTAAACCAATCTCTTTGGTTTAAAAGTTACAAATTTAACTTAGAAATTCCACTGGTATACTTTAAGTTTCTGATTTCTCATTTTTAATACTTTTTCATAATAAAGGTATATCTAGTTCTACCATCTATGCATGCTAATAAGTTAACTGAGTTAATTCAAAGGGCTTTTTGTTTGTTTTTTAGTTTGATCATTCTAATAAATTGCTTACCATTTTCTAGAGAGTTTCCTGTTTTGATGAAATACTTCCTTTTGTCCTCAGGCCAATTTTGTCTTTCCTGTAAGTGCTTTGTTATATTCAAGTAGGCTTCATCAAGGCTCATGGCCATAAAATTGGGATCATAATCAGCAAGTATTTCCTTAACCTTCAAAAGGAACAAAATGGTTTAAATTTTGCTGCCATAGCAAAACCTGTAATATAACAGCAGATAAGAAACATTAATATTCTTACTTTGCAACTATAGTAAAAATCCTGCAATCAATAGCTCATGGATTTAGAGAATAAATAATTTATTGCCTAGCACACGTTTGTCCAAATTCTCTTTTGCATTAAAATAGATCATGAAGGGGCGCCTGGGTGGCTCAGTCGGTTAAGCGTCTGCCTTCGGCTCAGGTCATGATCCCAGGGTCCTGGGATCAAGTCCTGCATCGGGCTCCCTGCTCTGTGGGGAGCCTGCTTCTCCCTCTCCTCCCCACTTGTGCTCTCTCTCTCACTATCTCTGTCTCTCTCTCTCAAATAAATAAAATCTAAAAAAAAAAAAAAAAATTTTTTTTTAAATAGATCATGAAGGCAGAAGACCATGAAAGAGCTTCATTTGATACAATCTCTATTCAGCCACCTTTACCTAGATATAATGAATGATTCAAATAAATCTCAGACATCATTGGTTAAGTAACATAATTTTAAGTAACTGGTCAACAGTAGAAGTGGGAACAATAGGCTCCTGCTCCCCCTCACCTTTTTTGTTTATTTTAAAAAGGAGTAATCCTTTTTTTTTAAGTAGTCTCCACACCCAGCATGCAGCCCAAAGCAGTGCTTGAACTCACAACCCTAAGATCAAGACTTGAGCCGAAATCAAGAATTTGATGCTTAATCAACTGAGCCACCTAGGTGCCCCTAAAAAGGAATAATCTTACATAAAAGTACTATGTTGCTTTAGAAAGTAGTTTTATTTTAATTAATTATAATATGCACATAAAACTCCACTCAAAACATACACTAATGCATGTATCCATTCAGGAAACAAAGCTCAATTATCGAGATTTGGAATGGAAAAGATGACAAAATCTATAGTGGAAGTCTGTGACTATATTAAATGATGGGAAAAGTCTGGAGCTGCATCTTGAAATAAATAAAGAGATCAGAATTTCCATATGATTCCAGAAATGCCATTTATGAAAAATAGTTTTATTACATGAAACTATTAATTATTTTAACCACTGAAGTATTAACTGAAATTGGAGGAAATGTTTGCCAAAATAATATATACATATTTGTGAAAAACGTATTTGTTGAATTATGTTATCCTTCCATCTAGTATTTAAAATCTGTCTGCTGTATCATGAGGAAACCTTTTCTGAAGTTTTATAAAATAAAGCTTTTTAGCTTAATTTAATTATGAACAGCTGAGTCAAAGGTAATTTTAGAAAATGGTGATATAAAATTTGGCCAAGCTTTGCTCAGACAGTACCTTAATTAGCTTTGTTCTTCTGGAAGAAACTAGTTTTATAATGTACTCAAATGGTATCTTTCTAGTGAAAATGAAACTCTGGAAAGTCGGGAGCTGGCAGCCAACTAAGATTATTCTGAATGAGAAGTACTCCCTAGAGACATGGAGTACTCACTAACTTCCTTTTCATAGGATACTGCTTGAAGAACAAAAATAGACATGTTCCAGTAAAATTCAAGCACTTAGGCTTCCAACAGTTAAAGCTGTTCCATTCTTTTGGATAAAATAAAAATGGCTTTCCTTAAACTTTTAAACCAAGTCATACATACTAATATACTTAGAGTCAGTGAATTTGTGCTGTAGTTCGTTCACACATAAGAACCCATTTGCTATCTGCAAATAAACTAGTTACATCCTGCTCAAATTTGAGAAAGATTTCTCCAATTTCTGTAAGTAACTAGACAGAAGAGAACTAAAAACAATTTAGCTCTCATTATCATATTATCATAAGTTTTACTGAGTTAAAGCAGGACTCAAAAAAATTCTTTCTTACAAGGTCTCTGAAAGATTTTCAAACTTATTGAAAGCCCGTAATATTTAGGTTAGCATTTTATGTCTTTCTCATCAGGAATATGGTAAAAAAGACAAGCAGTAACCACACATGAACGTGCTTCCCCCTTCTCCACCACCTTTTCAGAGATAGGCAAAAAGCACTTGCTGCCACAGACTGTTATTGAAAGAATGAAAAACAGGATTTTTTTAAAATTTGGGGTGGTGTACCATTCCAATTTGGGGAGGTTTCATTTCTAGAGTACATGAGGTGGAATACAAATAAGAGGAGCGAATATAAAGATCATCTACATGACTAAATGGTTGTGAGTGCTTAGGCCATAGTTTTTTAAGGGTTTCAATTCAGACAGCAGTCTTTAACACAATGCATTTTACTACAGTAGTCTGAAACTGATGTAGTATTCTAAAATTTTAATTTATGATTTAAGTTTTAGCACTAGCTAAACGATAGTCCAGTTATCAAAAATAGAGAAAATGGCAATTTTTCATATATGACAGTTCAGGCAATTTTGCTAAGTAATCAAATCTTTATATTTCAGAGATCCTTTTCAAAGCAAGATGATTCCCTTTTTTTCTTGATTATCAGTCTCTCGAACATTAAAGGCTCATAAGCATCTTCACTAGACTGTGGGGCAAGGAAAACAGTTAATCAAAATAAAGGTATTTCATTACTGTTTAAAAACATTTGATAAAAAATCTATTCACAAAAGAGGTTGAAATTAATGACATGAATAGATTATGTAAATTATAAATATAAGGTGATTCTAGAAAAAAATGTATATTGCACATTAAGAAAAAAACAGCTAAGGTTAATATAGATTATAATTTAGGCAATTCAAAGTTTTCCAGGTAGATAAGAGTTTCTAAACAGATGAAAAAATATGTGGAAGAGCAAAGATCTGGGAAATAGAAGGGTGTATTCTGTATACTCAGCTCAGTTATCAAAAGTGGTAGGAGGTAAGACTTAAAGGGATAAATGAAGGCTGAATTCTGATGTGCTAAGGCCATTTGGACTTGTAGGTGACAGGAAATCAGTGAAAGGCTGTAAGTAAGAGTGCTTCATCAGACTTACCTCTGTACTCACAGCTCGGTATTTGTCAAAGTTTGGGGGCACAATAATAAGTTGTGGGCAGAGTCTTTTAGCAATAAATCCTGGCATGGCTGCGCGAACACCAAATCTCCTTGCATAATAATTCGAAGTAGACTGAAAGAAAACAGACCACATGGGAAAAAATATACAAACCTAAATGGACATACCGATCAATGCATTCATAAGAAACACATTACTGATGGGCATTTTCAAGTCAAGGACATTTGTTTTATAGGCCACAGTCTCGAATCAAGCTTTTACTTTATCCTATCATGGTATTGTGATAGCATGACCCTCTCTCTCACTACTGTCTCCATATTTATGTGATACCAGGTAATAAACAAGACTAATAAAAAGGTTCTCTTACATTTCCAATAACTAAACTTCATTGGTTCTAAGGCATACCTGTAATATAGTATATATCAAAGTTTGGATGATAGTGGGTGATATTACATGAAAATAATAGTTATAAAGTAATGTTATAGTACAAATAGTATGGATGTTAAATGAAAGTAACAGTATAGAAAGTAACAGCATGGTATAATAGTATAGATTTGGAATTTGCAGTATTTGAGGTTTTGAAATTTTTCATTTAGAACAAAAGTCAAAGGTTCTATTATATAGTCAGCCAAATTAAATTTCAAAAAATGAAGTGATGAAAGCTTAAAAGAGCTTTTAAAATTACATTTTATTTCTTAAGGCTTGAATATCCTTTTTGGTGAAAACATTTTCAGTAGGAGATGCAACTAAAAATTTATGAAAGTAAGAAGGAGAACATTACTTTTAAATCCTGTTGATGATGATACCACAGTACCATTTATAAAAAAGTTTTTTTTATCACAAATGAAATCTCTAGTGAAAATTCAAAGAAATGTAAAACAGAATCTATCACATGAAGGGATTACTTCATAATAGTATCAATTTGCCATAAGTGGCTTTCAAATGGCATTTAAAAAAATCTTGATAGTACTCAAAACTATGCTAATCTTTGATCAGTATTCTGGAAGAGAAAATGCAGATGGCATTAGAAAGACAAATCAGTGTTTTAAACATAAATAAGTCTAACGGAATGGATATGAAAGCTAGATCTGTAGTAAATCTGGAACAAAATTTATGATACGACTTCCTTTATCTGCTAGATTTGTGGTAGATTGTAAATCACAGCCACAATACTTTATAGTTCCTCCTATCCAAGGGTAGGTTCTAGTCCCTCATGCCAAGTGACTTGCACTATGACTTGTTTTGACTAGAAGAATGTGAGGGAGTGACATTATGTGAGTCTTGAAGCCTAGGCATTATGAAGTCTGTAATTTCAGCCTTTGCTTCCTTGGGGATCCAGCAACTATGTAAAGGTCTTGGGTTAAATTGCTAAATGAGGATGTACCGTGTGGAGAGGGGAAAGCTCAATGGCTGGAAGCCATTCCAGCCACCTTGGCTGAAAGGCCAAGTGTGTTAATAAAGCCATTTTGGATCCTGCAGCCCCAGCTAAATAACTGTAGCCAATCCCAGGTAGAGTAAAGTTATACCCATTGTACTCTGCTCAAATTACAGAATCATGAGCAAATAAATGGTTAACCACTAAGTACTTAAAGGGGTTTGTTATGCAGCAATAAATAACTGCTAAGGGTCTATGTTCCAACTATGAGTGCTAACTTAGAACATTCTGAAGATCCATCAAATTATTCAAAAAAGAATTCTAACTGTAATAGACTGAAATAATCAAAGATGCACCATCACTACCATTAATTTGTAAAAACACTTTTATGAATTTAATGGAACAAAAGCAATTATACTTCAAATCTCATTAGAAATGAAGTCTATTAGTTGAGCATACAAAAGGAGTAATCTTTGTTTAAATATGGCAAATAATCATTTTGAATTTGGAAATAATTTTTAGGAGGATATAATTCATAGGAAGGAAAATATTTTGCAGATCTAGCAGTGGGTTTAGCTTTAAAATATATATACATATGCACACATAGATAATTTCATATAAATATATGGTGATATATATTCTTAATAAAATTAAATACATTTTTTTCAAATATCAGCTGATGATTTGTAGGAAAGGGGAGTAGTCTTTCGGTGAACATTGTTTTGGAACCTGGATTGTTAGTTGCCTGCATACTTATGGGAGCAGAGAAGATAAACAAAGAGATTATAATAAAATAGTAACTCAGTAGGAATTAGGTTTATAGCTATCTAAAGCATTTGAAGGAGTTAGGAAAAGGGAAGAACTCTCCTTGTTTCTCTTATATGTTTTTTAATACCAAAATCCATCTATTCCAGGGGCCATTATTAATTCCCCACACATTTTTAGCCACATATAGCAATCCTGGTCATCTTTACCTTCTATGGTTAGGGTGGTGATAAGGTAGAGCAACATGGTAATCAGAAAAGCAAAGGTTCCAAGTCATGAGAAAAACTAATTACAGTAGTAGTATAATAAAATATATTACCCTAGACCTAAGGTTGGCAAACCTTTTCTGTAAAGGTCCAGATAGTAGTCACTTTGGGCTTTGCAGATCATATGGTCTCTCTTGCAGCTACTCAACTCTGCTCTTTTAATACAACAACAAATGAATGGGTGTGACTGTTCCAATAAAATTTTACTTACAAAAAAAGACTAGATTTGGCCTGCTTGCAAACCTGCTCTGGAGTAACACTTCCTTTTCTTTCTTCCCCAATTCCCTCTTACTGGAACAGTAACTTAAGAAAAATACAGCTTGCAACAGAAAGATACAATGCCACTCTACCATTCACCAGGTTTGTAACTTTAGGGAAGTTTTTAAACACCTCTCTGAGTTTGTTTTTTGTCTGTCAAATGGAAATAAAAATTTGTACTGCAAGAGATGTTGAAAGGATTCAGTAATTGAACGCATATAAAGCACACAGGAAAATGCCCAGCAAACTGGCAGAGCTTACTAAAGGCTTCTCCCTTCATGAACCAGTAAGGCTTATTCGAATATGTTATGAAATTTCCTTTTTGTCTTTGATCTTTACCTACTTACCAACATAGTCTTTGATCCTACAGCAATAGGTTTATCCTTCAATTCTGGATTGTCCCTCATTTCTACAGCCGCGTAGAAAGCATCCATGTCAATGTGCACTATAGTATTGTTCAGATCCCGGCTCTGTTCTAATTCCATTGCAAATCTGTCAACCTTAATTTTTAAAAAGTTCACATATTTTGAGTCAACATGCTATTGAAATGGCACCAGTCATCACATTAATCTCACTTTTAGTAGGTATTTCTCTCTGCCTGTCCATCCACCCACCTATCTATATATACTTGATTGTTATTTATTAAGGCTGCTAATTGCTTCTATTTTCATGAAGACAGGCAGTTAAATCTCAAATATCATGCCCTACCAACACTTTAATCTCTCAATAACTACAACCACATGATAGGTAATAAATATTTACTGAATAAATGAACTATTCCAACTGATTGTATCAAATGATTCTTCTGCTTTATAAATCTGAAGACCAACTTATTGTAAAAAAAAAGCTTCAGGTTAGGTAAAATAAACATCTCTCATTTGACTCATAACATTAATGTCTTAAGACAGAAACAAAGGAAATGTACAATGAACAATTATATACTTCTTTGGCATATTATGTTTATGCTAAATAGTATTGTACAAGTGAATATACCAACCATAATGTAAACATTCCCTCTGTAGAAATGCCTTATAAAGCTAAAATTTGGTAACTGTTAGTCAATACAAATCAAAATTGAAAATATAAGCTATAATTTATTCTGTCATGAAACTTCATATGTATGTCACATATAACAGTGAAGAACCTTAATCTTTAAAGCACTTTTTATTTCTCTAGTGAGAAAGCATTGGATTGATAAGAAAGAAGAAAGGGAAATGAAAGGAAGTAAAAATAACCAAAGTAGGGCAGTAAGAAAAGGGTTTATGTAACACATTTCCAAGTGTTCCTTTTTTGTGGCCTCTACTATAGAGGCTGAAGAAGCTAAATATGCTTCCCAGCTTTCCCTGCAGCCAAGGGTGGCTGGCTGTGTGACCATTTTGATCTATGATCACTTTGAATATACTGGAATACAGAAAGAGCATGGAAGAGTGGCTGGCACATGGGACAAGTTTAATGAATGTAATCTATGACTAAAGGATCAATGGATAGCTGCACAGCAAAACAATCAAAAACTGAGGGGAAGGGGTGCCTGGGTGGCTCAGTTGTTAAGCGTCTGCCCTCGGCTCAGGTCATGATCCCAGGGTCCTGGGATGGAGCCCTACATCGGGCTCCCTGCTCGGCGGGAAGCCTGCTTCTCCCTCTCCCACTCCCCCTGCTTATGTTCCCTCTCTTGCTGTGTCTCTCTCTGTCAAATAAATAAATAAAATCTTTAAAAAAAAGAAGAAAAAACTGAGGGGAAAAGAGCCAGATATAAGCAAGCGAGCTGGGTGAGCTCTGGAATGAAAGCAATTTCTATCATGTGGCGATCCCTATAGCAGGTGTTTTCAAAAGTGGAAAGTTATAGGGGTATAATTTGCCTTTTTCTTCTTGTTGGACTTCAACCTTGCTTCCATTCTGCAAAATTTTTTTTTCATGGCCTTCCTTCTTAGCATTATAGTGACACTAGCTTCCCACTAGCTGCAGGTTAAGCCTACAACTTCTCTTTTAGAAATAATCACCCTGACTTCACCAAGACAAAAAGCTTTTGCACAGCAAAGGAAACAGTCAACAAAACCAAAAGACAACCTACAGAATGGGAGAAGATATTTGCAAATGACATATCAGATAAAGGGCTAGTATCCAAAATCTATAAAGAACTTATCAAACTCAACACCCAAAGAACAAATAATCCAATCAAGAAATGGGCAGAAGACATGAACAGACATTTTTCCAAAGAAGACATCCAAATGGCCAACAGACACATGAAAAAGTGCTCAACATCACTTGGCATCAGGGAAATCCAAATCAAAACCTCAATGAGATACCACCTCACACCAATCAGAATGGCTAAAATTAACAAGTCAGGAAACGACAGATGTTGGCGAGGATGCAGAGAAAGGGGAACCTTCCTACACTGTTGGTAGGAATGCAAGCTGGTGCAGCCACTCTGGAAAACAGTATGGAGGTTCCTCAAAAAGTTGAAAATAGAGCTACCGTATGACCCAGCAATTGCACTACTGGGTATTTACCCCAAAGATACAAATGTAGTGATCCAAAGGGGTACGTGCACCCCAATGTTTCTATAGCAGCAATGTCCACAATAGCCAAACTATGGAAAGAGCCAAGATGTCCATCAACAGATGAATGGATAAAGAAGAGGTGGTATATATATATACAATGGAATATCATGCAGCCATCAAAAAAAAAAAAAACAACACAACAGAATCTTGCCATTTGCAACGACGTGGATGGAACTAGAGGGTATTATGCTAAGCAAAATAACTCAATCAGAGAAAGACATGTACCATATGATCTCACTGATATGAGGAATTCTTAATCTCAGGAAACTAACTGAGGGTTGCTGGAGTGGTGGGGGGGTGGGAGGGATGGGGTGCCTGGGTGATAGACATTGGGGAGGGTATGTGCTATGGTGAGCATTGTGAATTATGTAAGATTGATGAATCACAGACCTGTACCTCTGAAACAAATAATACATTATATGTTAAAAAAAAAAAAGAAGACAGTATGAAGGGAAAAATGAAGGGGGGGAAATCAGAGGGGGAGAGGAACCATGAGAGACGATGGACTCTGAGAAACAAACTGAGGGTTCTAGAGGGGAGGGGGGTGGGGGGATGGGTTAGCCTGGTGATGGGTATTAAAGAGGGCACATATTGAATGGAGCACTGGGTGTTATACGCAAACAATGAATCATGGAACACTACATCAAAAACTAATGATGTAATGTATGGTGATTAACATAACATAATAAAATTAAAAAAAAAAAAGAAAAAGAAATAATCACCCTGAATCCTATTTGTCTCCAGTAGCCACAGTGAGCCTCTATAGGGTCTGCTCCTGTTTGGCTGCAACTCATTGAACGACCTGGGGTGCGCTGTGCCTTCTTCAGGCTGTTCCTTTGTCTAGAATGCCCTTCCGAGTTCTGTCATAAAGCCTTGAAGGGTCAGCTCAGATATCTCTCTGTAGCTTAATTAGATCTCTGTCCTTCATGCCACAGAATTCAGTGTTCCCTTAGTTGTTTTCCTGCTGTTACTATGCACTTACTGTATTAGATACCAATTATGAGTTCCACCAGGAAAAGGACCTTATTTGCCTTCAAATTCTTTCCTTATCAGACAGAAAGAGGTGAGCCTCGTAGCA
Organism: Halichoerus grypus; assembly: GCF_964656455.1. Taxonomy (NCBI): domain Eukaryota; kingdom Metazoa; phylum Chordata; class Mammalia; order Carnivora; family Phocidae; genus Halichoerus; species Halichoerus grypus. Next base: position 96,304,415 of record NC_135713.1, read on the forward strand.
TATATATATATATTTCTGCTTAAAAAAGAGAAGGTAGTATGTGTAGAAAAATTTTGGAGAAGGCTGATCTCATGCAATGAGACACCACACCTAATAAATGGAACTTTTCAACATTACTCCAGTCTATCATCCAGATTTAAAACAACTACTTCTTCCAGTACCTCAACTGTAAATTAGAGAAGAGCATCCTGATGTTAAAATGAAAAAAAAGATGTAAACAAATCATGGAGACTAATGAAAATAAGGGTGGATTAAAAACTACTATATGTTAATCCAGAAAATATACCTAAGATACGAGTCGACTGAGAATAAGGGAGCATTTGAAGTATCTTAACCCAGAAATACTGGAAAGGAAAAAGATAATAAATATAAAGCAAACCAAATGGAAAAAAGTTCTCCTTAGCCTCATACAATAATTCTATGACAGTTTCTTCAGCAATCTATTATCTTTTCTGTGCCCAAAGCACAAGTGCAGTTGCCAAAAGGAAACCTCCCCACTGAGTGACTCACACATTCCATTTTCCTCTACTCTCATTAGTCACCCTTCTCTAAACATTTTTTTCTCTGCATCTACCAAATGCACACCACCCTGCTTTTTTCAAATTTCTTCTACTGAAATCTTCATTCATGTTTTCCTTTCTTCCATTTTTCCTTCCAAATGACTCCCAAGTTCTGATCTGAGCCTCTAACATGTATGTATGTTATCCCTTTTGCCACCGTTAAGAACCATGGTTAAGAATAAGAGCTTCTTGTGGGTTTCAGCTCCGCCACTTATTAGTTACATGATAATGGGCAAGTTAACCCTCATTCTTATTTTATTTGTAAACTGGGACTAAACCAACCCCCAAAGGTTTAAAGAATTAAAAGAGGTACTCGTGTAATGTACTTATCCAGGGATATGGAAAGGGCTTAATGATATAACCTATAATTTTAGAAATAAAAGTGACATTTATTGAGTATATCATATGTGTTATATAACATGCTAAGTACTTCTCATGTTAACTCATTTAATGGTCAAAATAATTCTGAGATGATAATTATTCTCATTTTAGAGAGGAGAAAACTAAACCTCAGTAAGATGCAGTAATCTGCCCTAAGTCACACAGCTGGAAAATGTTAGCAGTAGACCTGTAAATCAAGTTACTCCAAAGGCTGTACTCTTTCCATTATTTTATGATGTTTCCCTAAAATGGATCTTAAAATGTCTTTATCACTGAAATAACTTCAAACCAAGCTCCAATAGTGTTTTATATCAATATTATGTTTTATTTGCATTAAAAAAATCCTTTTTTGATTACATTCAGGAGACTATTTCAGAAATATTGTTTTTCATTTTCTTAACTTATAATTACCCTAAAAATTGTTCAGGAAAACTAAGTTCATAAAAGCAATTGTTAAAATAGTCAAAATGGGGCGCCTGGGTGGCTCAGTTGGTTAAGCAACTGCCTTCGGCTCAGGTCATGATCCTGGAGTCCTGGGATCGAGTCCCGCATCGGGCTCCCTGCTCGGCAGGGAGTCTGCTTCTCCCTCTGACCCTCCCCCCTCTCATGCTCTCTGTCTCTCATTCTCTCTCTCTCAAATAAATAAATAAAAATCTTTAAAAAAAAAAAAATAGTCAAAATGCACTGATTTGCTGTGTAGTTGCCATTTAATACAACATGAATGGTTGTCTATTCAATTTATGAATCCATGTTACAACAAGATGTTTAAGCAGCTACAAAAATGATTGCATCTTTAACAAGTCTAATGAGGGTAGGACAGAGAGGAGAACACTTAGGTTCTGAATAAACTGTGGGAGTTCATGCCAACAGAGGTTAGTTACCACAGCTTGACTAGCAATAATAGTTCCTACCATCATAGTACACATAATAAAATCTATTATTTGGAAATTGTATGACTCTAGAATAGAAATGCATTTCCCATGAAAACCTCTCTTTCTCTCAGATCTTTTAGATTCTTTAGGATTTCCTTAATCTCCTCCCATTTATACAATTTCTTTTAAAGGAAGTTCAACAAATGAAACAATTTAACAATTAACATAAAACATATTTCCTGCCACTTCCCTTGCAAAAGATGTCAGTCTCCCAAGAAATGGTCAACTAAAACTGTAACAAAATGTGAAGCTCTGTTATACAATATAAAGTATTTTCTAATCCTTCAAATTATTAGCATATTTAAGGATATGAGCTTTAAAAAGAGCAAACAGCAAAAAGTTATTTTATTGCATGATTCATATGCATTTTATCTTTAAAATTTTATTAGAGATATTTGTATAGATCAATAAAACTTACCAGAAAGAAGTTCTGAAAATAAATTGCCAAGGATTAATATCAATTTAAAAACAATGCTATTATAGACAGAATGGAATTTTAACTTGTTGAAAGGATGCTCAAATTTATTTGAAAGAAACAACGTATGAGAAAAAAATTTTAAAGAATAGTAGCAAGGGAGGATATTAAAGTGTTATTATCATTGAATAACTAAAAGTGCATGGTACTGATACAGGAAAAGATTCAATTGAGTAAGAGAGAGAATCCAGAAACAAATCAATGAGTACAATGAGAACTTAGTATATGGAAGTGCCTCATTCAGTTCAGTGGAGAAAGGACTCATGATTCAATAAATGGTGTTGGGACAAATGAATCACCATTTAGAAAGAATAATACTATTAGTGAAAACATAATACTCACCATTTAAGAAAAAAATACTTAACATCTTACATTAAAACAAATTCCAGGAGCGCCTGGATGGCTCCGTCAGTTAAGCCTCCGACTCTTAATTTCGGTTCAGGTCATGATCTCAGGGGCATGAGATAGAGCCCCATGTCTCAGGCTCTGCGCTAGGCAGGGAGCCTGCTTAAGATTCTCTCTCTCTTTCCCCCTCTATCTTTCCCCCCTCCCCACTCCTTCTCTCTCCCTCTAAAACAAAAACAAAAACAAATTCCAAATGGACTAAAGATAAACAAAATCTATAAAAATACTAAAAGAACATACAGGCTTGGTCGTAAGGAATAACTTTCTATGCTTTCAATACAAAAGCCAAGAAAAAAATGTTTTTCAATACTGCTGTTTTTGATTACATAAACATTTAAAACTGTATAGAAAAAAAAAAAACCCTCCATGATTAAAAGACAAACAACATATTGGGAAAATATTTACAACAAATGGCAGAGGAAAAAAATCTTTAACTTATGATAAGATGTATTAATCAAGAGAAAAACATATAAACTCCTCTAGAAATGGAGGCAGAGGATACTGTTCTGGACTGCTAGTTGAACCCCCAAATCCATTCTCTCTTCCTTTCATAGTAATAGATTTTTATCTGGGCATATGGCCACCCAGCTGGAAACTATTCTGTACAGCTTCTCCTGCAGTTAGGTGTGGCCATGAAACTTAAATTCTTGTCAAAAGAATGTGAGCTGACGTAATATGAGCAACTTCTCTTTTACTTGTTGAATAGCAAATTACTCACCTTTCATTTTTTTTCCCCTCATTCTTTCTTCCTTACTGGGGGCTGAAATACAGACTAGAGATAATCCCATTTTGTCAGTCCAGGTAAGGATAACACTTAGGGGATGATAGAACAACCCGATGTAGAACCGATGTCCCTAAATTACTATGGTGAGCAGAACCACCCAATCAGTTGGGACTACTTACTATTATGTGAGAAAGAAAGAAACTCTTATCTGATTTGAACCATTGTATTTTGGGGTCTCTTGTGCCAGCTACTTAGCCTATATACTAATAGAATAAAAAAGGAAGGAAATGCCCATAGGAATGAAATATTAACAGCTAATATGAGAGAACATATTCTTTCCCTCTTATTATCTAAGAAGGACAAATTAAAATAACCATGAAATAATATTTGGACATTACCAGCAAAAGCTAAAAGACTGATAAAATTAATAAAATCTAGTTTTAAACAAGTATGTGAGGAAACTAGCACTCTTATGTTGAAAATGTAAAACTGTACTATGTTTGGTGAAAATAACAGGACAGGAGTGCAAACATATATAGATAAGAATGATCATCACAAGGTTATATATAAAACAAAAAACTGAAACCCTGGTGGGATAAGGTAAATAAATTCTGGTACCTCCATATAGTAGAACACTCTGAAGCACTAAAAATGATGGTTTGAAAGACAAAGGCAAATGATCTTTTGCCATGATAGCAGACCACTTAACACATAACATAAAAAATTAGCTTGTGCTCTAGGAAAGCATATATAAAAAAAATGACACAGTATAGTTTGATAAAGAAGAATAAAATTTATCATTTCTGAACTCTATCATGAGAAGAATTTTGTAGCATAGAAGATTAACATAATTTTATCATTTTTTTTTTTAAAGATTTTATTTATTTATTTGAGACAGAGAGAATGAGAGAGAGAGAGCACATGAGGGGGGGAGGGTCAGAGGGAGAAGCAGGCTCCCTGCTGAGCAGGGAGCCCGATGCGGGACTCGATCCAGGGACTCCAGGATCATGACCTGAGCCGAAGGCAGTCGCTTAACCAACTGAGCCACCCAGGCGCCCCATAATTTTATCATTATTAATGGCCTAAAGTGCTTTGTTAAATTGAATCAGATTTTGATAGAGGGTAAAAACTGTCTTTAAAAGTAAACTTTATACCATGTAATATTACGTGACAGATACAATTAGAAAGGAAGTCTATTGTGAGAGTAATATACATATAATTAGGAGTTTATTGTTAATTATGATTGGAAATAAACAACATATAATGGAAAATAATAAAAGTAAACTTTATAAAAAATAAAATTAAAAAAATAAAAGTAAACTTTATAAAAAATAAAATTAAAAAAATAAAAGTAAACTTCAGTTTTACTAGCAGAAGATTGACTACTTTGAGTTCTCGATCTATGAGAACTATGAGAACACAATGCCCTGCAGCTTTGCTCTACTCAAACCTTCCTCCTGAAATAGTTTTAAATACCGGAGGAAACTCTTGATTATTTATTCCCCAAAGATGGTGGAAAAGCCAAAAGCCTCCAGTCTGGTGTTTTATCTTAAAAATTCATGCACATTTGGCATTCTACCCTAGTTTTAGTACAACACAATTATGTGTTAAATTTCTAATTTAATTAGTTAACATGTTCCCCCAAATCATTTTTGTAAAATCGGCATTGAAGAAAACATTTATCTTGTGGCCTTTTTCTAGCTACAAAATATGTATATAATAAAAAGAACATAAGCTTTGGATTAAATCCTAGCTCTGAAGCTAGGCAAGTTATTTACCCTAACTAGGGCTCCATTTACTCTTCTGTATAATGGAGGTGACAATGCCTAGGTATGGGGTCTTGATATAAAAGAATAGAGTAATATTTAATAAAGTATGCACCTCTGTCAAATTTTATTCCTTACAATATAATGAACATTTACCTATTACCTTGTTTTCAGTTATGACTTGACCATGATGCATTTTAACTATCAATTACTATTCTACCAGCTTCCACTTTATTTAACAATTAAATTAATACCTGTAATTGCGCTTTCCTTAGCTGTTGGCTGGTAAATTGAGCTTTTTGTTGCATCATATTTTCAATTCGTTGGTTGATTTGCTTTTCTTTCTTGAGCTCATTTCCATAAAATCTGGACCCCTATGTAAGAAAACAAACAAAGCACAAGAAAAGTGTCAGAAGGAAAGCATTAGTAGTATAACCGTGGTGGCTAACGGTATAGACTAGAATCAGAATAACCGAATTCAAAACTTAGCTCCACTACTTACTAGCTGGGAACCCTAAAACTACTTAATTTTCCTATGTCTCAATTTCCTCGCCTGTAAAATGAAGTTATAGTTACCTAGAATTTTTGAGGCAGTATTTACACAGTACAAACTCTTTGAGATGAGTACAGATATATTACTTAGAAAATAACAATGTGTCCTAGACAGGATCCACGGGGCATATCCGAGGCCTTAGTCATTTGGGTCATTGGTTATCTCCTTCACTTTTACTTAAAAAGCACTTAAGGGGCGCCTGGGTGGCTTAGTCAGTTAAGCACCTGACTCTTGATTTCGGCTCAGGTCATGATATCAGGGTTGTGAAATTGAGCCCTGTGTCGGGTTCCATGCTGGGCATGGAGCCTGCTTAAGACTCTCTCCCCCGCCCCACCTTTTCTAAAAAAATAATAAAAAATAAAAAAATAAAGTATTTAAAAAATTTTAATGTTAGCCATTAAAGAAAATGTAGAAAATCACTTTTAGAAAATTACCTATCATCCCATCACTAAACATAACATCTACATCTATCCACTCATCAGGTTGATGGAAATTTAGATTATGTTTACTTTATGGCTTTTATGAAAAATGCTGCAATGAACATTTGTATATACATGTTTGCATGGACATATGTTTTCACTTTCCTGAGGTACCCAGGAGTGGAATCTCTGTGTCATATGCTAACTCCATGTTAAACCTTTTGAGGAACTGCCAGACTGTTTTCCAAAGGGGTTGAACCATTTTATAATCCCACCAGCAATGTATGAGGTTCCAATTTTTCCATATCCTTATCAATATTTGTTATTGTCTATCTCATAGCCATTCTAGGCTATAATACTGTGATTGGCACCTCATTGTGGTTTTAATTTGCATTTCCCTGATGACTAATGATGTTGAACATCTTCTCATGTGCTATGAGCTATTCTTATACCTTTAGTGAAATGTCTATTTATATCTTTTGCCCATTTTTTATTAGGTTGTCTTATTAATAATTTGTAAGAATTCTCTGTATATTCTGGATGTAAATCCTTTATCAGATAAATATTTTGCAAATATTTTATACTAGTATGTTGCTTATCATTTTCTTTTTTAATTGTGTCTTTGAAGTGCAAAAGTTTTGAAATCTGATGAGGTCTGACTTGTCGACTTTTTCTTTTATTGATTGCGATTCTGCTGTCGTACCTAATAAATGCTTGTCTAACCAAATGTCTCAAAGATTTTCTCCTATCTTCTAGAAGTTTTTACTGCATTAGCTCTTACATTTCACTCAGTTTTGAGTTCAACTTGTGTATGGTATGAATTGAGGGTCTCAGTTCATCTTTTTAGCATGTGGATATCCAGTTGTCCCAGGATTATTTGCTGAACAGACTATCCTTCCGCCTTGGTACTTTTATCAAAAATCAATAAAGTATCAATACAAAGATTTACTTCTGGACTCTTAATTCTGCTCCATTGTTCAATATGTCTAACCTTATGACAGTACCACACTGTCTTGAGAACTGTAGCTTTAGAGTAAGTTCTAAAACAGGAAAGTCAAAGACCTCCATGTTTTTCCTTTTCAAAACTGTTTTGGCTATTTTATTTTATTTTATTTTTAAAGATTTTACTTATTTACTTGAGAGAGAAAGAGAGGAAGGGAGAGAGCATAAGTAGGGAGAGCAGCTGAGGGAGAGGGAGAAGCAGGCTCCCCACTGAGCAGGGAGCCTGACGTGGGACTTGATCCCAGGACCCCAGGACCATGACCCCAGCCGAAGGCAGACACCTAACCGACTGAGCCACCCAGGCACTCTGGTTTTGGTTATTTTAGATGTTTTTGCATTTCCACATAAATTTTAGGGTCTGTTAATCAATTTCTGCAGAAGAAAAAAAAAAGCCTCTGTAATTTGGATGGGGAATTACATTGAATCTGCAGATCAATTTGGGGAGAACTATCCTTTTAACAATATTAAGTCTTCTCATTCTTGAACATGTAATGTCTTTCCATTTATTTTATTTTATTTTAAAGATTTTTATTTATTTGACACAGAGAGAGATACAGCGAGAGAGGGAACATAAGCAGGGGGAGTGGGAGAGGGAGAAGCAGACTTCCCGCAGAGCAGGGAGCCCAATGCAGGGCTCGATCCCAGGACCCTGAGATCATGACCTGAGCCAAAGGCAGACGCTTAACCGACTGAGCCACCCAGGTGCCCCGTCTCTCCATTTTTTAAATCTTTACCTGCGCTCAATGAATTTTTGTAATTTTCATGGTAAAACTGTGGCATTCCTTTTGAAATTCCTTCAGAGCTTCTATATGTAACATCATGTTATTTGTGAAGAGATAGTTTTAGTTTTTCCTTTCCAATCCAAATGCCTTTTATTTCTTTTCATTGCCTGACTACACTAGAACTTTAGGACTGTGTTGCATAGAAGACATGAGAGAAGGGATCCTTGCCTTGTCCCTGATTTTAGGAGAAAAGTGCATTCCTGGAATAAATCCCACTTGGTCATGGTATATAACCTTTCTTTTATATTGTTGGATTCAGTTTGCTAACGTTTTGTTGAGGACTTTTATATTTACAATGATCTATAATCTTCTGCTTGTCTGGCAACGATGTCAAGGTGATACTGATCTCATAGAATGAGTTTGTAAGGGTTATATCCTTCTTTATTGTCTGGAAGGGCTTGTGGCATACTGGTATTATTTCTTCTTTAAATGTCAGATAAAATTCACCACTGAAGGGATGCCTGGGTGGCTCAGTCAGTTAAGTGTCTGCCTTCGGCTCAGGTCGTGATCCCAGGGTCCTGGGATCAAGCCCTGCATTGGGCTCCCTGCTCAGCAGGGATCCTGCTTCTCCCTCTGCCTGCTCTCCCCTTGCTTGTGTTCTCTCCCTCTCTCTCTCTCTGACAAATAAATAAAAAATCTTAAAAAAAAAAAAATTCACCACTGAAGCCATTGTGACCTGGTTTTTTTTGCTGGGGGGGACGGGTACAGGGAAGATTTTTAATTACTAAATTATTTCCTTGTTAAAGATCTATTTAGATTTTCCATATTTTCTTGAGTCAGTTTTGGAAAAATTGTAAATTTCTTGAAATTTGTCCAAGTTATTGGGATTTGTTTTAAAATACTCCAATCTCTATCTCCAAAATTCAGTAGGGAGGGTAACATAGATGAAATAATATTTACAAAAATGTTGGTAACTATTGATGGTGGGTGAGGATTACCCAGGAATTCACTTTAGTATTCTAATTTTGTGTATGTTTAAAATTTTCTGATAAAACTTTTAAAGAAGTAAACTGCTTGCTGTGAAGCCGTAACAATTAGAAAATTTCAATTTAAAAAAGATATTTATGATGAACTTCCCATCCCCCCACACTAGAGAAATAATATATAAAATATATAAATATTTTAATATATTAATATATAAATATATGTAAGGCATATAAAATATAAATCACATATGTATACATATATTATATGATTCATACATGTCAATCAGATGATATGTATATATCGTTCTATGATTGACATGTCTATACAGTTGAACCTTGAATATCATGGGTTTGAACTGCACAGGTCCACTTATACATGGAGTTTTTTCAATAAATATAGTACAGTACTATAAATGTATTTTCTCTCCCTTAAGATTTCTTAATAATATTTTCTTTTTTCTAGCTTACTTTATTGTAATATATAATACACATAATATACAAATTTTGTGTTAACCAACTATTCATGTTACTGGTAAAGCTTCCAGTCAACAGTAGGCTATTAGCAGTTAATTTTGGAGGATTCAAAAGTTGTACATGGGTTTTCAACTGTGTGTGTATGTGGGGGGAGGGGGTTCAGTGATCCTAACCCCCACATTGTTCAGTGGTTTATGTGGTAGAGCAAAGTTTTGAGAATATCTAAGATACCCTTGAAAAAGAACAAAGTGCAAAAAAATAACTTGTCCTAGCTGTTATCAAGACTTATTATAAAGTACTATAATTAAGATCATGCTGTGAAGATATAATAACAAATAATCCAGTGGAATAGAAGAAAGCACTGCAGATCAGCAAGAAAAGGATGAACTATTTAATAAGTGTTACTGGGACACAGAGAAGAGAGAGGAAAGATAGGGAAATCTAGGATGGCTTAAATATTCTATTTCTTAACCTGAAAACTAGGGGCATAGGTTTTATTCCTATTTTTAAGTTTTATGGTCAAAATTTCACAAAAGTCTCAAACAGAGAAACAGAGCAGTACAATAAACAAATATATAAAACTATCACTGAGATTTAACAACAAACATTTTGCCTTATTTCCTTCATTGATTTTTTTAAAAATTTTTTTTAAGATTTTATTTATTTATTTGATAGAGAGAGACAGATAGTGACAGAGATAGTGAGAGAGAGCACACGCAGGGGGAGAGGCAAAGGGAGAGGGAGAAGCAGGCTCCCCGTGGAGCAGGGAGCCAGACGTGGGGCTCGATCCCAGAGTCCTGGGATCATGACCTGAGCCGAAGGCAGACGCTTAACCGACTGAGCCACCCAGGTGCCCCCTTCATTGATTTTTTTTTAACTGAACTGTTTTAAATTACAGATATAATGACATTTAACTATTCCATACAGTATTTTATTATGCATCATTAAAAATAAGGTCATTGTGGGGCACCTGGGTGGCTCAGTTGGTTAAGCATCCATCTCTTGATTACAGCCCAGGTCATAATCTCAGGGTCCTGAAATCAAGCCCCACATGGGGCTCCAAGCCAGGTGTGGAGCCAGCTTAGAGATTCTCTCTCTTTCCCTTCTTTCTGCCCCTCCCCACTGTTCGCACGTGCTCTTTCTCTCCCCCCCCCAAATTTTTTTTAATTTAAAAAAATAAAAATAAGGGGGCGCCTGGGTGGCTCAGTCGTTAAGGGTCTGCCTTCAGCTCAGGTCATGATCCCAGAGTCCTGAGATGGAGCCCCGCATCGGGCTCCCTGCTCTGCGGGAAGCCTGCTTCTCCCTCTCCCACTCCCCCTGCTTGAGTTCCCTCTCTCACTGTGTCTCTCTCTGTCAAATAAATAAATAAAATCTTAAAAAATAAATAAAAATAAATAAAAATAAAAATAAGGCCATTTTCCTACATAATCATAATAGCATTTTCACAGCTAATACAATTAACAATAATTCTTTCATACTATCTAGTACACTCTCCATATTCAAATTCCCTTAAATGTTCCAAAAATATTTGTTCAAACCAAGATCCAATCAGGGTCCATATATTTTGTTTGCTTACTTCATCTCAATTCTTTTACTTTTAAAATGTTATCTCCAGGGCGCCTGGGTGGCTCAGTTGGTTAAGCGACTGCCTTCGGCTCAGGTCATGATCCTGGAGTCCTGGGATCGAGTCCCGCATCGGGCTCCCTGCTCAGCAGGGAGTCTGCTTCTCCCTCTGACCCTCCTCCCTCTCATGCTCTCTGTCTCTCATTCTCTCTCTCTCAAATAAATAAATAAAATCTTTAAAAAAATAAAATAAAATGGTATCTCCATGTTAAACACTTAAAATATTATTTTTTGCTCAACTTTTTATTTTGGAATTTCCAAATTTTCTAACAGTTGGAAGAATAGTACAATAAACATCCATATGTCCTCACCTAGATTCCTGTTACGTTTAGTTTCTCCCACAACTGCTATGTATATGCACATACACGCACTCTAACTCCTATATGTGCACTTGCACAAACATGCATACACACACACACACACACGAACACACACAAATGCTCCTCTTCCTCCTTTTGGCTAAACCATTTAAAAGTGAGTTGCTGTGGATATCGGCATGCATTTCTTAAGAATAAGGATATTTTCTTAAATTTTACACCTTTCTACATGGATATTTCATAATATACAAATGAAACAAAAAATGTTAGAAGAAAACATTTAGGACTTTGGAGAAAAGCATATGTAGTTGACTAATTCAAGTACATATAAAAAAGCAAACAAAAAAAACTTCTGCACAGGACAAAGTACCATAAGCAAAGTCAAAAGATATACAAGAATTTTAATGGAAAATTGTGTGAAGGACAAGAAGAGACAGTTTGCAAAAAAAGGAAAATACAAGTGGCTTTTTAAACCTATGAAAAGATGCACTATCTCACTTTTCATAAGAGAAATGCAAATTAACGCTACACTACATTACTGTCGACTGACAAATCCAAACTTCGTTACACACTGTACCGGCACAGCTGCGCCGTGGTAACATACTCTCGTGTACTGGCCGTGGAAATTTAAATTGATACATCCACTGTGGAGGGCAACTGGCCAATTCATAAAAATTGCACATGCATATATCCTTTTTTGCTCTCTGTATTTGGTAGGATAATTCCACTTCTAGAATCTCTCTTACATGTGTAATGTTATAAAATACAAGGCTATTCTCTGTAGTATTGTTGCTAAAAACAAAAGACTAGAAATGACGTATATGTTCATAAATAAACATTCTGACTAGTTCAATAAATTTTGTTATATTCACACTGCAGGCATAAAAATGAAGATCTTTACTTGTATAGAAAGACCTCCAAGTTACATTAATTGAAACAAAAACAAAAAACACAACAATTACAGTATTCTATTAAGAACAAGGGTGAGAAAAGAACATGTATGTTATTTTGCTTTTACATGCACATTATGTGTATGTGAGGCAGAAAACTGGATGGCCAGAGCAAGAGTAACAGAACAGAAGGGAGATTATTCCATACCCATTTGTTTTAATAAGATACATTAAAATATTAAAGACTACAATAAAAAAGATATTTAAAACTTACTGATTTTATTTTAAACAGAAAGTTAAAAAGCTACTAAATTAGTGATAGCAAAATTAACAAGAAACATACTTTTGTGGCTCCCATTATAATTTTGTTAATCTTCTCTTTATCTAATCCTTCCATTCCGGCTTTATTATCATTAAGTCCCACCCTAAGCAGAAGATCATCTTTGTGATTGCCATTCTTCTCCTTGGTGCTATCCATGGTGTAAACTTAAAGCTTTTTTTATTATCTGAAAAAACACAAAAAATAAACAGTGCTTTTTAAAGCATTCATGGTGAGGAGGTGGGCACTTAAAAGTTAAAATGATATAGAATCAGCCAAACAAGTAAAACATTTAAGAATTTTTAGTCATTGAGAAAGTATTATTACTCAGATTTTTAAATTACTATCCCTAGATTATTGTACTTTCAGAGGGAAGAAAGGAATTAACATTTCCTGCAAGTTTTGTGCCAGCTACTATGTTTGGCACTTGACACTTGAACCTCACACAGTAACCCTGCCCTGAAAGGTAAATGTTATTATCCCCAATATAAAGAGAAAAGAAAGCTGAGTCTTAGAACATGTCTACTGACACAAATTTGCTAATAAGCAACGATATCTGTGTTGGAACCCAGGCCTGAGTCCAAAGTTCATGTTTTTCACATATTAACACACTGTATAGGAAATAAATACAAAATAACACTTCCTCTACTAAACATAAGTTCAACAGCATTCATTACTTACTGTATATAGAGTTCCTTTTTTTTTTTTTTAAGATTTTATTTATTTATTTGACAGAGAGAGACACAGCGAGAGAGGGAACACAAGCAGGGGGAGTGGGAGAGGGAGAAGCAGGCTTCCCGCGGAGCAGGGAGCCCGATGCGGGGCTCGATCCCAGGACCCTGGGATCATGACCTGAGCCGAAGGCGGACACTTAACAACTGAGCCACCCAGGCGCCTCAGAGTTCCATTTTTTAAAGCAGTGGAAAAAATATAGAAAAAATAATAATCTATTCACTTCTAGGAAATTATTACATTTTATAATGTTATGTCACTTCTAAAGTTAAGAAAAATCCTTTTAAATAATAATTCTTTAATATCTTTAAATAGTTCTTTATCGTTTACTTTCACATATATTAGCTTTTTAAAATATTTATAGTAACCATGCAAGACAGATTTGGTTATTCTCATGCTAGGGAGATAGAAATTGGAGTTTCAGGAAGGTTAAGGGAATTGGCAATCCTAAGTCAGCCAAAGAGCCAAAGAACTGGTGTGAATCCAAGTCTTCTTACTCCAAGCTAATAAACCCACCATAACATCACAGCTGCTTCCAATTTGAGTTCACTTATGCTATAAAGAAACAACCAGGTGAACAGCTGCCATGCATCTAACAACAAATTATGCCAGGGATTTCTTATTTGCATGATTTAGGGAGGGCTCGTTTATTCTATTTATTCTATGCTGCCTTAAGGAACTTTTCTTTTTTTTTTTTTTTTTTTGGTTGACATCCATCACCACACATAGTTATACAATTTCTTTTCTTGTGATGAGAACTTTTAAGATCTAATCTTAGCAACTTTCAAATATATGATACAGCATTAACTATAGTCACCATCCTATAATTATACCCCCATGATTTATTTATTTTATAGCTGGAAGTTTGTACCTTTTGACCACCTTTACCCACTTCACCTACCCCAACCCCACCTCTAGCAATCTGTTCTCTGCATCTATGAGTTCAGGTTGTTGTTGTTTGATTCTACTTATGAGATAAATAAATCAGAAGGACTGGGAGTAGGAACCAGAGATCAGTATTTTTTAAGGCATGCTCAGGTTATTCTAACGTGCCCAAAATATAGGACCACTTGGTGCTATAGTTTCCCAGTGCCCAAGAGAATATAAGCTAGTTTTCTCTTTTTATCATATGACTTTTCTCTTCAACTATCACATTCAGCCTAATATCATCCTATATTTTGTGTTATGCTTTAGTAGCCCAATTACTTACCATTTTCTAATAAAACTGGTGAATATAATTCATTCATATTTTCCCCAAACCAACACCACTGAAGAGTGAAGATGCTGAATGCAGACATACTACATTTAAGTTGCCTTGTCCTTTATTTTTTTAAAAGAGTTATTTACTTGAGAGAGAGAACACGAGCGGGAGGGGCAGAGGGAGAGGGAGAGAGAATCTCAGGCCGACTCTGCGCTCAGCACCAGAGTCCATCTCAGGGCTCTGAGACCCTGAGATCATGACCTAAGTTGAAATCAAGAGTCAGATGCTCAACCGACTGTGCCACCTAGGCGCCCCAAGCTGCCTTGTCCTTTAAGTGATGAAATGTATGAAAGGAAAAGGAACATTTATTGAATGCCTACTATTGCATAAAGAATATTTTAGTTAGCCCAAAAACTCTGAGAAGAATTGCTTTTGGCCCCTAATTGGGTCAGAAGAACTGGGTTATTACCAGCAATGCTGGTACCAGGCAAAGCTGTGGCAGGTAAAGTTAGTTTTCGGCTACCTTCTGTCTTGTTGATGCCCAATTACCAGACCATTTATGTCTCATTTCATGAGGATAAGTTTACTATTCTCTACATGTTAATGACTTCCAAGTTTATAGCTACAGTCCAAATGCCCATCTGGCATCCTAAATTTAACATATCCAAAACTGATCTTATCATCTACCTCCATCCCTCAAACCAGTTCCACTTGGATGCAGCCTTGAGCCTCATCTCAGTTGATGGCAACTCCATTCCCTTCCAGTTGCTCATGTAAATAACCTTGTCGTCATTCTTGAGCTCCCTCTTTCTCATACACCCCACATCCAAATGGTCAGCAAATCCTATGGACTCTGCTTTCAAAATGTATCCTGAATTTAACCTATTGTGTATTGTCATTGCTTTCACTCTAGTCTGAACCACCATTATCTCTTGCCTGGATTAATGCAACAAACTCTTAAATGGTCTGTTTCTGCCCTCCATGTAGTCAATTATCACCACAATAGCCCAACCTGATTCTTCTAAATCACAAATGAGGTCACATCACTCTTCTGCTGAAAACTACAACAGCACCCCAATCTTACTCCAGAATAAAAGCCAAAGTCCCAACAGAATCTGGATTCCAATTACCTGTTACCTGTCTACCCTCTTACCTAATACTCTCCCCCCTGCTCACTACTCTCCAGGCACACTGGTCTCTTTGCTGTTCCTCAAATCTGGTAAGCACGTTCTAACCTTGAACTCTCTCCTTTAGGGTTCTTCAGCTAGCTATTCTCTTGACTAAACTCCCTTCAAGTCTTTGCTTAAATGTTACCTTCTCAATGAGGATTTACCCTGACCTCCTTATTTAAATTTCAGCCTGATTAACACCCCACTCTTCCCAATGCCCCATGTTTTTCATAGCCCTTATCATTTCCTAACATAGCAATAAACATAGGTTTGCTTATTATGCTTACTGTCTATCTCTCCTGTGAATATGGAAGCTCCAAGAGGGCAGGGAACTTTGCTTTTTGTTTGTTTTAACTGATGTATCCCAAAAGCCTCAAACAGTACTTGGCACAAAGTAGGTGCTCAATAAATAATTTGTTGGATGACTGAACTCAGTTTATATCATTTTTTCGTTCTTTTATTCACATAGCAAGGTTACACAGCTATGTTAAAAGATTGTGACAAGGGCGCCTGGGTGGTTCAGTCGTTGGGCGTCTGCCTTCAGCTCAGGTCATGATCCCAGGGTCCTGGGATCGAGCCCCGCATCGGGCTCCCTGCTCTGCGGGAAGCCTGCTTCTCCCTCTCCCACTCCCCCTGCTTGTGTTCCCTCTCTCGCTGTCTCGCTCTGTCAAATACATAAATAAAATCTTTAAAAAAAAGAAAAAGATTGTGACAAAAACTACTTTTCTGAAGTTAATAATTTTAAAATACTTGTAGTTTTTCCTCATTTCAACATTAAATATGTAAAGACAGGTATATGAGCTAAACTATCTTTGATTTTATAAACCTTACTTTCCTAAGATATTTGATAGTTAAAATGATTAAAACTTTTGGGACTTGTGTTTTGATTTTCATGTTAGAATGCTTGCTAGGTTCCATTAATATTCAAAGGATTCTAGCTTGTATTTATTCTTTGGGAAATTAAATTGCCTTGTTTAATTTCTTTGATTAAATATGTTCCAATTATATCTAAATCTACAAAAAATTATTGGACAAAGTTAATAAAACATACTAAGTTTTAGTATACTTGAATTCCTATGAGTTCCTTTTAGTACTATCATTTATGTCCCTGTGGTGAACCTGCTTTTGTTTTTATTGGTTAGTATTTCTGTTATTTTCAAATTTCTAGAATCTCTCATTTGTCCTAGTTATCTCTATTCTCCCCATTAGTTCTGACTGAATTTCTTTAGAAATCCATAAATTGAAATGGAGAGCTAGCTCCCAGCAGAGATGATCACATAATATTCACAAAAGATGCACAAAAGATTATCACAAAGTATTTTCCATATTTTTCTGGGAAGTGAGATTTAATACTACTTTAAATGGCTTTGTGAGGGAAGTATGTAAGTGCCTAGTGGCATCTGGAATATAATAAACTCTCAATCAATAGTTATTATTAAAGTTAAGCCAAATTTCCAGAGCTGTGATAATCACTAGTCTGACGTTCCTTACTTCTCTCTCTTCAAGATACAGAGACTGTGGAAGGAAAAAAGGTTCACTGTAAGCATCCTCAAGAAAAAGCCAAAGTTCATAGATCATATAGATGAATTTTGTTTTGCTCCCCAAAAAACTATTTGTACTATGATTATGAAAAAGAAAATAAAACATTTTTATAGCTTGATACTACAAAGACAGTCTGTTTCACTTCAACTCAGAAGCACAAATCGTTATACACAACGCAAAGGAAAGAACTTGGGTTCTTGTGGTTTAGTATATTGGTTTAAAAGTACATTTTCTCTGAAAATATTCAAGTTCTACCCAGTCTGATTCTACCACTAACTATTCAGGTTACCACTTAAAAAAATATAAGGCCAACCTTTGTTTTTAGTGGTAGTAAGGATGGAAAATTAGATTTTTAAGCAGGAGTTCTGAGGAAGAAGTTTTAGAGTGGTAGGATTTCTCCTACCTATAAAAAGCTCACAAAACTATGTAAACAATATCACAAGTGATTAGCACATTGACCAAAGTCACCTGGAATTAATCTACCAGAAAATATGCAAAACATACTAAGGATAGTAAGAGAGATAAAGGAGAGAAGATAGAGAGGGAGGGTGGGGGGAAAGAGGACAAGGATAGAAAACTAAACTACATTAAGTTCCTAGGTGGAGCTTGCTTCCTATTTCTAACACATATAAATAACCAAACCCAAAAATTCTTCCAGAAAAACCTGTATATTTCTTAAGAACAAATATTATTTTTAATCCTCTAAATGTTCAAATATTTAACAGGTTTGTTTGAACAGATTAAACAGATTAAACAAAACTTCAGGCTGTGATTAAATGTTTTTACTGTCTACATTTAAATTCCATGAATTAAGAATATTACCCTAGTTTTAAAGTAATTTCCCACTTAATGCCTGACTAAAAAATTCCTTTTTCATTTTCATTTATTGTAAAAATATTTTTAAAATTTTCAAGAAAATAAAAATCACAACCCCCAAATTTTAACAGATTATTTTCTATGTTCCTCTCCAATTATTTTACACACACCTATGTGAACACATGTACTCAAACTACATACACACAATTTTTATATGATGGGAATGAGGGCATGGATGCAACTTTGTATTTCTGGCTTTAGTTTTTAATATCTTTGCAAAATGAGATAAACAAAAAATTCAAAATTATTTCAGAATGATTTGAAAGATTTTAAATGTATATGTATCACCGAGAGAAATAACAGAAATAATGTAACTCGGTGGCACTTGGGTGGCTTTGTCGTTAAGCGTCTGCCTTCAGCTCAGGTCATGATCCCAGGGTCCTGGGATCGAGCCCCGCATCGGGCTCCCCGCTCTGCGGGAAGCCTGCTTCTCCCTCTCCCACTCCCCCTGCTTATATTCCCTCTCTCGCTGTGTCTCTCTATGTCAAACAAATAAACAAAATCTTTACAAAAAAAAAAAAAAGAAAGAATGTAACTCTACAGATCCCAAACCATGGGGATGTATGCTAAAAGAAAACACAAGTTTTCACCGAGGACATAAAGCGTTTGAGAGAACTATGCATATACTCTCTTCGATTGCCTTTTTCCTTCCTGAGCTTTCTATTCATTTAATTTATTCCAATGAAGAGGAATGGGACAGAAGGCTGTTAAAAAGCCTACACTCTTAACTAATCCTACAGACATATAAAATTCACTTTTATATAATAAATAATTGAAGTTATCTGCTTCTTTAGTACAGAATGAAAAATATCCTGATACAAAACACATTAACTAAAGTGTCAATTCAATGGTAAATTCTCCAAAGCTCAGTGTATGAGTTCCTATTTTGATGATGAGTTGCATATTTGGTAAAGTCTTCCAGAATCTCTAACAATGAAGACTTTGTTTACACTCAGAAATAAGGGCACTCAGGACCTTTAACAATTGTGAAAAATTAACTTTATATCTTATAGAAGTTGACTGTTTCTGAGGACATTGATTCATTAACACGAAGGAAGTATACCAAGAGGTTCTCTCTTTAGATCAAGTCAGCAAAAATATTTACTTACATAGAACTGATACTGTACAGACTAATGTAGTTTTAGTTGAGGTATACGGTAAAATGCATAAATTTTAAGGGACAGTTGAAAATGTATGTTCTTAGAAAAGGAGAAAACGGTTCTCCCGTAGTACCTTTTTTGGTACTGGAATGGATTTTTTAAGTTCTACAATCTCTAGTGTTACTTTTAATATAAAATTACATATGAAGCCAGGATAATAGGTGGGGTGACACTACTAATAAGAAATTGAGCTATTATACTATTTATCACTATACTACATCCTACATTATTGGAAGGATAGTATTTAATAACAAAGTTGTACATGATATTATTTTATTTTCCTATCCTGGAAAAATGATCCTTTCAATTATCCCTCTGCTACATTGTTCTAGTGTTTTCTTGATATTGTTCATGATATTATTTATTGATCCAGTGCTGCTGATTTCTTAGGTTTCCTAGAGCTCTAGTCTACTGCAGGAGTTTATTTTTTTATTTATTTATTTTTAAAGATTTATTTATTCATTTGAGAGAGAGAAAGAGCACGTACATAGGCAGGAGGGGCAGAGGGAGAGGGAGAGAAGCCTCAAGCAGAGCGTGGAGCCCAAGGCAGGCCTCTATCCCAGGACCCTGAGATCATGACCTGAGCTGAAACCAAGAGTCGGATGCTCAACTGACAGAGGCACCCAGGTGCCCCTCAGAGTAAGATTTTAAATTATATCCAGAACATTCCCAAAATAATCTATAGAACTCTACTTTAGGACATGTATATTTTTAAAAAGTAAATATATGCTAAATGTTTATGTTAACAGATCATTTTAACCCTTAATCTAAAAACGCACTTGTATTATATAATCTTAACAGGTAAGCAAGATGCATCTCTGCCTCTGGAGGACACCATAATTTTATTTAAAAAAGGAAAACGAATCCCATGCTGTGGTTTCCTTCTGGAATTTTTTTTTTTTTTCTAATCTAGTAATTGTTGGAAATGTTCTTCTCTTCCTGACCAGGCCTCAAAGGGTGAGGAGTCAAAGTAGACACTGAAATCCATTTATTTCAGCAGAGATTAGAACCATATAGCTTCTTACCTCCTTTACTCAAAGTCTTGAAGCTAAGAATAATAGCAACCTAGTTTTGGGATTTAAAATCTGGCTTCTCACTATATGACTATAATTTTTAAAAGGTTAAAATAAAATATTCATCATTATTACAGTTAAGAGCTTCAATTTCTCAGATTTCAGAATTTTAAACCATAATGGCTTTAGCATATTTGCAAAACCTCCTAAGTTAATATTTTTGCCAAAACCACTTACCTAATGCCAATAAATTATTACAGTTCATTCTGACCCTCTTATTTAATCTGCACATAGTATAGCATTATGAAAACTGGTCGAATGTTGACAGTAGCTTCCAGCATAAGGATTATTCATTTCTGGAGTGCCTGGGTGGCTCAGACGGTTAAGCATCTACCTTCAGCTCAGGTCATGATCCTGGGGTCCTGGGATCAAGCCCCTTTGGGGCTCCCTGCTCAGCGGGGAGCCTGCTTCTCCCTCTCCTCCCCGTTTGTGCTCTCTCTCGCTCTCTCTCTCTCTCTCAAAAAATAAATAAAATCTTTTTTAAAAAAGAATTATTCATTTCTATACTGCCAAATATACTAAGAAACAAAATTTAATCTACAAATGAAATATGCATTTCTTTTTTTTTTTTAATTAAGATTTTATTTGATAGAGAGAGACAAAGCGAGAGAAGGAACTCAAGCAGGGGGAGCGGGAGAGGGAGAAGCAGGCTTCCTGCTGAGCAGGAAGCCCAATGCGGGGCTCAATCCCAGGACCCTGGGATCATGACCTGAGCTGAAGGCAGACGCTTAATGACTGAGCCACCCAGACGCCCCTATGCATTTCTTTTTTTAAAACAGATTTTATTTATTTATTTGAGAGAGTGAGCAAGAGAGAGAACACAAACAGGGGGAGTGGCAGAGGCAGAGGGAGAAGCAGGCTCCCCACTGAGTAGGGAGCCCGATGCAGAACTCGATCCCAGGACCCCGGTATCATGACCTGAGCTGAAGGCAGACACTTAACCGACTGAGCCACCCAGGTGCCCCATATAAATGAAATATGCATTTCTTAATACTACTAAGATAATTACCTTTAAAAGTACTTCATAGATGGTAGGAAAATGAAGAAAAAGTTACAACAAATGAATATCATAATATGTAATTAAGTGATCACTTCTTACAAATAGAAGAAGCAGAAGCAGGAGTGATGGGATGTCACACATGAAAATGAGTTATAAAAGAATGTGACTTCCATCTTAGATGTTCTCATTCTTAAGTTGAATTACTCAGTCTGGGGAAACCAGCTGCTATGTAAGGCAGCCCTGACAGAAGGTCCATGTGAGTGAGTTTGGAAGCAGATCTTCTTCCAGTCCAGTCTTCAGATAAGACTGCAGCCCTAGATAACACCTTGACTGCAACCTCATGATCCAGAGACACTCAATTAAGCCATGCTGGGATATTTGATCCACCAAAACTGTTAGATAATAAATTTATAGCTTACTTTCAAATTCTGTAATTATCTCATTATGGATCAGCACTGTACACAGACCAAAGTTTGAGTAACACTGCTATAAAACAGTTGTAGCCTAAAGATTATTAATGTCTTCATTTGAATAAAGGTGAAAATTTTAAATATACTAATAATCAACCTGAATAACTTTTATGCCGAATGCCTTTTCCCACTAGAATTTGTGCAAGAAAAAAATAAGGCAAGTGTTTTTTTGTAGTATCTAATACAACTAAAATATAAATTTCAAGAGGGCAAAACCTGGTATAGTGCTAGGCCACTGAGCTTGTTACTTAATAAATGTTGAATGAATGAATGATGGGCAGATTAATACACAGAACATAATAAAATTAATGGTAACACCTCAGTGAAGTCTTTTTAAATGAAGTAACTATAAAAAGTAACACTTGGATCTTACATGTATATTACATGTATTTTTTACATGTATATTTCTATTTAATTTTCCTAAGAGATGAGGAAACCAAGGTGTGAAGACTTAGATGTACCTTAGATAAGTTAACAATTGGTGGATTTGAGACTGTATTTCAGGCCTAGCTTCAAAACCCTCATGTTTAGTCATTACATGATAAATACAAAGAAGGTAAAACAGAAAATTATTGACATCTTATCAAAAAGGAACAGTGGTTTTTTTGTAGATTTCATGGAATGTGAAAGGGGTATAAATGATAGATAAAATCATTTATAACTGTAATATAAAACAAAATTTATGGCCTAAACTTACTTTTAGATGACATCATGATTTTAAAAACTCTCTAAAAGCCTAAGAAGTGTCTAAATGAAGAATATGAAATAATGACAAGGAAACTAAAATAAAATTATTAAGATATGATGTTCCACTCAGACTTTACTAAAATATATTTAGGAATCAACTGCAGACCTTTCTAGTGATCCAAAGGGTAATATATTCAATAATCGTGGCATCTAAAACAAACAGTTCTCTTCTACCAGGGACTGCCTTATGTAATAATACCAATAAAAATCAATTATCTAAAAAAGCCCCACATTTCTGCCTAAAGCAACACAAAATAAAGGGAAAACATTATTCATAAAAAGAACGAATTTTCTCTGAAAATGAGAGCTTCCTAAATCTGGTCTCTGTACAAGCCAAAGTAGCAGCAGAAGTGATTTCTCGTTTACAATATTGTCAGTGGTTTCCTCCTTTTTCAAGATATATCCAACCTCTCTAAAGCCGGGGGGGGGGGGGGGGGGAGATGAAAATAAAAAGCATGAAATTCCATAAAGGTTGGCCATACTTGCTAAAAATACATATGAATAAATGATAATATTTTCAAACAACTTACCATATGCTAAGCAGGTATTAAGTGTTTAAAAAGTATTCTCTCATTTGTTTCTCATGATTACTCACTAATTTAGATATTATCTCACTAAAGTATATACTGGTAAAATACATAAGGAAATTGAACCTTAGAGAATTTATGTAATTCACCAGAGGTGTCCAAGCTGAAATTCAAATCCAAAATTCTGTCTCTGGAGCCCACATTCTTAATCAGTATGCTAAATATTTAACTAAGATGACAGCAGGTTTATTTTACTTTTTTATTCTTGAAAGATATTTTCATCAGATATAAAGTTGACAGGTCTTTTTCTTTCAGTACTTTAAAGATGTAGCTCCTGTTTTCTAGCCTCCATTATTTGTTAAGATCATGATAGTTCATACTGTTGTTCCCTGTATGTGATGTGTCATTTCTTTCTGACTGTTTTCAAGTTTTCTCTTCATTTTTGGTTTTCATCAGTTTGGCTATGATGTGCCCAGGCACCATCCCCCCCTTCAAAAGACAGACCTACTCCAGGTTCCTGTATTTTCCATGAACACTTTCCCTTACTCCTGCTTCCTCTTCATCTGTCCTTTTAAAGATCTGAAGGTTTTCTCTGTCCCTTGACATACAGCAGCAGTGCCTTCCTCATCCTCTCCCATCCCATATTGCATATATTTACATTTTTTCCCTAAAATTATCCCCAGGGAGGAAGAGAAAAAAACGCTTCCCGAGACTTAAAAATATCCCCACCCTTTTGTTAAGAAGGTGACTAACAAAATCTGTTTAAATTATGTACCTGTTTAACTTCTGTCTGCAGTACCATATACTAATCTTAATCACAAAATAGTTTGGGTTTCATCCCATAAAAAAACTAGCAATAATCACTAGAAAGAAGCAAAGGTCTTTTTAGAAAAGGCCTTCGTCTCTGGAATTTATTAGCATTTTTCATAGATTTTCACATGTCTGCTTGCGGGCAAAAAAAAATATTTCTCCATGTAGGGCACGGATCCCCTTGACTGCACTTTGGTTTTTGATAATTCTCTCAGATCATGATTTATAAAGTGTGGTTCTACTGTGAAATGCTTGCTATTGTGGGATCCCATGATAGCCATGCTTTTCTTATGTAAAAAACTAAAAAATTCTGTTAATATTTTAGGTATTGCCAACTATTCTCAATGGGCAAATATTATATACTTTATAAAAGATTTTTTATATATCTACTTTTATACATCTATTTTTTAAAGCAAAAATTTCACTGGATTGGGTAAAGATAAATGAACTAGTAGTATATCAATATGTACTTTGATCTTTAAGATGAATGCCTTATTTGGTCAAATTATTATTATTTTGGAATTACAATGGCTAACCCTTTTACTTGAGATAGAAGGAAATCCAAACTAGTTTGTGTTTGGTTATAAAAAAAGATTAAGGAACATAGTTAAATTAACCTTTGGTATAAAAGGATCTATTAGACCCAGTTTTAGTTTCTTCTTCGAGCAACTTTACCGTAAGCACAGATATTTTTTTTTTTTTAAAGATTTTATTTATTTATTTGAGACAGAGAGAATGAGAGAGAGAGAGAGAGCACATGAGAGGGGTGAGGGTCATAGGGAGAAGCAGGCTCCCTGCCGAGCAGGGAGCCTGATGCGGGACTCGATCCAGGGACTCCAGGATCATGACCTGAGCCGAAGGCAGTCGCTTAACCAACTGAGCCACCCAGGCGCCCGAGATATTTCATATTGTATTTTTTCTTAGAAATCTTCCAAAGAACAAAATATTAAATTTTTAACAGAATAAAATTCACTCTATCTTGCAACTTCTATATGGATTTGACTCTTTTATAAATTGAAGATACATTATAGTGATCCCTTTATAAATGAAAGATACATTATGGTATCTTAGGGATCTTACCTTCCTATATCTTGAATATTTTGCTATTTCATTATCCTAGGAATTAGTAATCATTATTCATCATTTATGCTAAAAGATAAAATCGTAAGAAAGTGAAATAATGGAATCACCAGAAAGATGACCTGGTAGTGAAATAAATCATCATTATTATATCATCCTTCAGTTTTCTAATTGTGTTGCCCACAGTACTACATCTTTGAAGGAAAGTATAAGAGAAGTATAGAGAAACCATTTTTGCAGGGGGTTGGGTTTTGGTAGCTTTCACTGATAAAGGCTTTTAATGAAAGCTAACTATAGTTGAAAGTTCTGCATTTTTCATTTTCTGCCCATACTGGCAAAGAGATGAAAACTGACAGAAGAGTTTCACAATTATTAGACAAATAGGAAGATGAATGTAAAGAAACTAACAGCACTCTTGACTATAATGATGGTGAAATTGATCTTACAAGCAAAATCTCAGAGTATGAATTTTCAGATGATTCAAATAGATATCTTCTCAAACTTAAGAATCAATGAGTAAACAACGAATTTTTAAGAAAAGCTAATATGGCATTCCCATCCAGTTAGTCACTCAACAGGAAGGACTTCATCACAGAGTATTTTGCAACAAGAACTTGGAACATCCCAAGGACATATGACAGTGTCCTTTTATCTTTTATGATATTTATGCACTAAAAGTTACTTAATATGGATTGTAAGTCAACAAATGTCTAAGGCAGACATGTACATAAAGGGGAAAGGAAGGAAACAGATGACGTAGAAATGAAAACCTTATTAGACTTGTACTTCTAAGTAGTGTTTGTAAATATAAAAATGAAAATATTTTACAATTATGGAGGGAAAAAAATGGATGTCTTCTCTTTAACAAGATTATGAGATGTCAAGGTTTTCAATGTTACAGCATTTTGATGTTACAAGCGTAAGATAAAGAACCAGACATAATGATAAGCTAGAATTTATTAAAGATGCATATTATATCTGGAATCTTTATTTATAGGATGGAAAGATCAAGGATCATGCATAAAAGTTGATGAGCAGCTACTTGCTTTCAAAGGACATTCATTACTCATTTCAGGAAAATATAGAATAAAAATTTGTTTTTGTCTGTTAAAATTATTCTTATTTTAACAGAAATTAAAAGAATTTTATTCTGTTAAAAATTATTGCAATTCCTAATAGTTATTGTTCACCATCCTTTGTTTGTTACTTCTCAAGGTTATTCATAAAATTACTCAAAAATATAAAAAATAAAATGCTGATAGATACCAATGACATTTTTTCCTGAGAAATACTCTTATACCAAGAGTTAAATCGATACATAATTCCTTTATCAACATTAGATAAAAGAATAATTGCAAAAGAAATCACTTAAATTATCTATAGATAATTAAAACATAGACTTGGTTGCACATCCCTTTAGTTATCATAGAAAAACACTGTAAACTGCCTAAATAATATACTACTGCAGCTTAAAAATGTATGTGGATGAATTTTCTTCGAAAGAAAAATTTCAAACTAAAGAAAAACTATGCAACATACCCAGAATGTAATCAGGCTCTAACAGATTCTCAAATGTTTAATCATTTCAGGATAATAGTTGTCTTTGTTTTTGTTTTTTGAGTCTAAAATCAATTTTATGTATATTGAAAGTACATATTATAAGTCTCTGAGTTTCAAAGTCTTTTTTTTTTTTTTAAGATTTTATTTATTTGACAGAGAGAGACACAGCGAGAGAGGAAACACAAGCAGGGAGGGAGTGGGAGAGGGAGAAGCAGGCTTCCCGCGGAGCAGGGAGCCCGATGTGGGGCTCCATCCCAGGACCACGGGATCATGACCTGAGCCGAAGGCAGACACTTAACGACTGAGCCACCCAGGCGGCCCTGAGTTTCAAAGTCTTAACTAGACTATTAATTAGCTATGACTTTGGGCAATTCATTTAACTTCTTTGAACTTTAATTTCTTTGTATGTAAAATAAGGATGTCTATTTTGCAGGAGTTTTGTGAAGAGTGAATACTAAATATAATAAACCTAAAACAATGTTTAACATTGAGTAGGTTCTTAACAAATGATACTTATTCCTTACAAAAAGCCATGCTGGAATTTGGTTCTTCAGTCTCTCATTAATTTTAACCTGTTAGTGATTTTTTTCCTGAGCCTTGTTAATTGTAGTTCCTACAGCTTCCCTTTAATCATCAACCACATAAACTTACTCCATTCATCCTTAAATACTTACTGAACACTTACTATGTGACAGACAATTTAAATCTTTACTTGTCCTGGGGCGCCTGGGTGGCTCAGTCGTTAAGCGTCTGCCTTCGGCTCAGGTCATGATCCCGGGGTCCCGGGATCGAGCCCCGCATCGGGCTCCCTGCTCGGCGGGAAGCCTGCTTCTCCCTCTCCCACTCCCCCTGCTTGTGTTTCTGCTCTCGCTATCTCTCTCTCTGTCAAATAAATAAAATCTTTAAAAAATAAATAAATAAATAAATAAATCTTTACTTGTCCTTTAATAATGCTGTCACTGTTAAAAACATATCAATATCTTTATACACTTAATTATTGCCTGTATTCCTAGACAGTAAAATGCTAGATAGCAATGAATCTATGAAATGTGTGGTATATATCTCCTATTTTTATAGCACCCCAATCAGGACAATTACATAGCAAGTCTTAATAAATACCTTAAATGAGGATGAAGATAAACTGTATATTCATAAACTGTATCACCATAACAACATGTATAGTTCTACCACAGTATTTTTCAGCTTACTTGACTAAGGAGAAGAGGATCTGAAATTACAGTAAAAGTGAAACAATGAAAGGGCTGGGGAGAAAAACAGGAAGCAAAACACATTTATAAAATAACCATTATGAGGATCCTACCAATATTTAAAAATACTATACTGCTTATATAGTAGGACTTTAACATATTAACAAGTAAATTTCTCAATATAAGTTAAAGAGATTACAATTTAGAGACTGAAAAGGTTGAGGGTTAAAAACAGAAAGAGTGTACATGCAGAGAGTGGGTATTAATAGCATTGTTCATCTATTATAGATGTGTACTGTGTACTTTTTAGACAAAAGGATTTTTTACTGTTATAGTGAAATCTATGAAATACCAACCACCCCTGACAAGTTTTTATCCCACAAAACCAAACAGATGTAAATAAAAGATAATGGAATAAAATTTCAATTTTATTCAATAGTAAGAAAGAGTATTTCTGCTTGGAACATGCCTGGCTTGGCTCTCCTCTATACAATAGGAAACATGATCAAAGGGTAGCCCTATATGCCCTTTGAAATTCTGTTTCTGAAATCACTGTCTTACTGCCAAATGTTAGAACTTTCTATGGGATGTGACATTTTCCTAAGTAGCTACATGCAGTGCATTAAGGTATCAATGAGTAGCCCCCCCCCCCACCCCATACAGTTGTCCTTGAGTTAAAGATGTTAAAAATCAATACACAAGGGGGTTGCTAGGGTGGTGGGGGGTTGGAGGGATGGGGTGGCTGGGTGATAGACATTGGGGAGGGTATGTGCTATGGTGAGCGCTGTGAATTGTGTAAGACTGTCGAATTACAGACCTGTACCTCTGAAACAAATAATACATTATGTGTTAAAAAAAAAAAAAAAAGATAGTAGGAAGGGAAAAATGAAGGGGGGGAATCGGAGGGGGAGACGAACCATGAGAGACTATGGACTCTGAGAAACAAACTGAGGGTTCTAGAGGGGAGGGGAGGTGGGGGGATGGGTTAGCCCGGTGATGGGTATTAAAGAGGGCACATATTGAATGGAGCACTGGGTGTTATACGCAAACGATGAAACATGGAACACTACATCAAAAACTAATGATGTAATGTATGGTGATTAACATAACATAATAAAATTAAATTAAAAAAAAAATCAATACACAAGAGAATCCAAGACATATATGCAAAGTCACCTTAGGAATCAGAGTAACAGAATAAGACCTAGCAGTATCAGCATAATATAATAATAATTGATGTTAATAAAATAAAAGTGTTTTGATCCAAATGGAGTGTGGTTGGTTAGAAAACAGAAGGAAGAAAAAAGAAAGCAAGGAAAGTAATTATTGGCAGTGCCTACTTAAATATCCATCTCCATAACAGGAATAACCTAACTTAATGCTACTCATCATTTAGAATCATAATTATTCCCCTTGGAGGAAAACAAAAATATGAGATTAACATGTAGGAAGAAGACATCAAGCCTAGATTTGAGACCAGGAAACAAAGAGCAATCACAGAGCCTGAAAAAATGTGAAAGGACTGGGGGCTCCTGGGATACTGAGGCAGGAAACAGGATTGAAGTAAGAATTAAGAATAGCAATAACATAAGCTTCCCTTCTCTATTCCTATGAGTCAATTAAAACAGGATGGAAGATTCCATTACAGATTATTTTTCTCCCAGCTTCTCACTATTTCTCACCTACTCCTTCCTCTGCTTGTCCCATCACTGCTGCCAATGACTGCTATGGTAGACAAGGAATACAAGAGGGAAAATATTAACAGACAATAGTAATACACAATACATATAAACAATAGTAATGCAGGGGAAGAGGAAAGATGAGGAGAAAGAAACTACTAAAGCATATGCAGGAAGGAAAGAGAAATTTCTGCAGCTGTCTGGCTATGGAGACCATTCATATGTAAAGAACGCACATTATCTGGTCAGATTAACTACAAGGTTTTTATTCAACCAGAT
The DNA here is from genome assembly GCF_964656455.1 of Halichoerus grypus. Taxonomy (NCBI): domain Eukaryota; kingdom Metazoa; phylum Chordata; class Mammalia; order Carnivora; family Phocidae; genus Halichoerus; species Halichoerus grypus. Next base: position 96,334,076 of record NC_135713.1, read on the forward strand.
TTTATGACTAGCTTTTGGTCTTTTTTTTTTTTCACCAAGTGCAAAAGTTTGTTCTATTACTCAAAAAATCTGATAGATCCTGTGAAAATGTGTTCAGGAAGCCATGAAGGGAGGACCATCATGCACGTACCACTTGTCAAAGCTTGCATAGTCCAGCTGGAAGAAAGATTTCCCCTTTGTCTAGCAATAGCAAGCTGCCCTCACCAAAAAACAATTCAAGAAATCTGTTCACACTGCTCCTGGGCACTTTAAATTGCCCAAAGGACTATTTGAGCTTTCCTAAATGGTCTCTATTCAGCTACCTCCATCTCATGAATACAAATATGTTTCGGTAATGATTTGCATGTTTTCCCACTGGTTTGAAGCCTTTCCACATAGACAAGCTACTGCTTCTTCGATAACTAAAATCCTATTGGAAAAAATCATCCCTATCTGGGGAACCTCTCCTGAGCTCCACAGTGACTGGGGAACCCATTTTGCTGGTCAAATATTACAGCAAGTCTGTGCTGTTTGACCAGTTCTACAGCATTTTCACTGCTACCATACTCAGTGTTTAGAACTAGTCAAACTAACCAAAAGCATCATCAAAACTCAACTGGCAAAATTTGTGGAAACCCTCCAACTCCCTTGGCCAAAAATATCGCTGATGGTCCTAAATCTCAGATCCAACCCTTTAGAACTCATAAACTTTCAGCCTTTGAAATAATTACTGAGTGCTATCTACCTCTAGCTTCCACCTCTTTTGACCTGCACCTAATAAAAGGAGATATATTTCAGTATTGCAAAGGCCGAATTACATCCCCCCAAAATAATCATGCTCTAGTAGGGCAATCTTTTCACAGCACACTCCCAGGAGATGAAGCCCTCCAACACCACACACTGCAACCTGGGGATTTCATTTCTTGGACAAGACATCTCCAAAAAGATTCTCTTCAACCACACTGGAAAGGCCCTTATCAAGTGTTATGGACCATCCTTGGGCCACTAAACTCCAAGAGTTGACTCCCAGATTCATGTGTCTCATCTAAAGAAAGCTCCAAACCCTGACTGGACCTGCACATCAACTGCTGACCTCAAATTAAAGATTTCCAGGAAATGAAGCATAGGACACTGAAGTAGACAGCTTCCCCAAGATGACAGGATCAGACCCGTATATTCTCTTCTTTCTGCCCTTGCCTGCAGCCAATGAGAAGCCACCACCACTTCCAACTCTCATTTTCCTCCAATGAACTTTTGTTCAAAATAACCCCTCCCAACTTCCTCCTTTCCTCTATAAAGTGAAGCTCTCCTCTGTTCTCTATAGATTTGCCTATGGTTCACCATGGTCTGCTTGTCCGAAATTGCAATTCCTCTGCTATTCTTGAATACACTCGATTTTGCTGGCTGAATCGCTTACCTTTTTCTTTCAGAAAGTTGACGATCCTGTAAAGTTCATTCATAGACACTTGTGTAAACTTGGGGTGCCTACACTAGATATGAATATACCTGTTAAGATCTAAGTTTAACTGAAAATCATTAATTTGGAAGATAAGCATGCCAGATGTTAATCATAGATAGGTGAAATACAATCTGTTTTTGCACCAACACAAGAGATTAAGATACTGAGGGGAGCAATCACCTCGATATTCCTGTATTCACTTTACATAGTGTATCCAGTTTTGTGAATACACTTGTAAGGGTATTTTACAATAATTCTGTATAAGATCACAAAAGATGAAAACATGCAAGTTTCTTGTAGTCCTTTACATTTCTGAAACTAGTGTTTACATGTTCGGACATGGACATAGATGCATTCACCACCATACGAATGAATATCCATTTTGATATACTTATGCAAATATGTATTTACAAATGCATTTAACAGCACAACAGTTGGGATATATATGATAAAAAGCGACTGGTTAAACTAATAATGCTATTTGTTAAGTTAGTATTTATTAAATACACATCCAAATTCATATGATTATTAAGGATGAAGCCAGCTAGGATTCATACCCAGGGACTATCTGCTTGCTCACTCTGAACTCACATGAATCACCATAGTGGCAGTTCTTGAACAGGCCTCACAGGAACATTGAAGAGAAGCTAATATGATTGATTAGTATTCAAAACAGGGGGAACAATGCATTTAAAGGGTCAAGTAGTTCTGGTTAAATTGAAAAGGCAGAGAGGCTTGAAGAGTAGCTTTTACATTTTTTAAATTTCTGAACTTCATTTAGGGGACACGCTGAATGTCATAAACACAGTAACAAGTTATAAAAAAGGTCTATCAATTTATATTATTTTGAATAGTTTACATGATAACTTGGTGGAAAGAGATCAGCAAACAAGGACAATCCCTTTTTCTTTAGAATTCCAAATAGCCATTGTTTTTAACTAAAAAGACCTGGGGCAAGGGGCCTACAAAGATCCAGGAGAAGGATTAGATAACAGGGTTAGAAAACAGGGTTTGTCACTGTCAAGTGGTAGGAAAAAAGGTTACCTTCTTTCAAACACTAGTTCAGCTATTAAAGTTACATTTGTACTTTTCTTACATTGTTTTCTGTTATAATCTCCTGGAAGGCCGAGCCCTGCCCCCCGCCCCCTTTTCAACTTTTTACTATCTTAAAATCACCCAGTCTTCAGCATAGTATCCTGGATGTTGTATGTTTGTTAAATTATTAACTGAAAGTTAGAATATAATACCAATTATATTGAATGCCTTCTATGTGCTGAGTACTACTCTAGGGACTAAGGATAGAAAAAAGTTATGAAAAAAATGGATGAAAAAAATTTAAAATTCTTGCCTCCATGGAACTCACATTCTAGGGAACAAAATAATACATGCAGTCTAATACATCCATTTAAACATTTATCATGGGATTTTCATGTATGTTAAATGATTTTTTTCTCAGAATGCCCCCTCCCTCAGCCCTATAGCTAGAAACAGACTACTACAGTGAAGCAATTTCCTACTAAGTGGGAACCTCAGAGATGTAAGTGCTGGTGGTTACAACCACACACAACTTAGAAATGCATAAAAGACAACAGAAAGTTCAATTTCAATATAAATATATACTATGCTCCCATGATTCTAAATCACATTATGAAGTGGATTTCTCAACAATTCACAATCATTTCCTTAAGACTAATGTCCTTTTAAAACCTAGAGCTCAAAAGAATCAAATATTACATCTAACCATATTAGGTAACCAAAGGGAAAGTAAAACTTAATTGTTACAGTATTCAAAATTCTAAAGATATAATTTAGTTAATTCAATAAAGAGGAAAACACGCTAAGTGGGTTTCTTCTTTTTTCTCTTTTGAATGACAACCTTGGGATTATGTTAATTAACATGTTGTCAAAGTATTTTCAAAAGCATTATCTCAAGGTTTTATTCATTGTATGGCTTTCAATTATCAATTACTACTTGATTTCACAATGGAAAAACGATCTGTAACTTATTTACAACAGATTCAGCATGTATAAGCATCAATCTAGGGGAACGAAAAGGTATCATAGGTACTTCTTAGAGACACTTCCCATCATTCTGTTTTTTCCTGAAGATCCCAGTTAAGTTGGCCTCTATCGCTACCAGTTATTTCCGGCCACTGTGCCTTTTTCCTTAGACTCAAAATTTCACTCCTATTCTCCAGCCACTGCAGTACACAGGTACTCTTTCTAACGTTTAATAACGAATTTTGTTGTTGGCAATTATTAGGAAATTGACAAGATGTAAAAGTAGCAAACGAGAGGAGAAAGAACTGAAGCTACAAATTAAAGATCTCACAATAAAAACTGTCCCTATAATTTATGCAAAAATAGACAAAGATCCGTTAGATCTTCTATTGGTCTTTCTTTCTACTAATTCAATTCTAGTCTTAAAGCCAGACTCCTATTGCATAATCTCTTATTATTCAGTAAGACTATTGCATTTTGGTTTTTCTTATACAATGAAGTTTCTACTCCACAACCTTTCCTATCTCTGACAGAGATAGGTCCGTAGATACGGTTAACCTGGCTTTAGGGAAGGTACTCATCTACAACTTAGAATAAACTCCAGTCTATCATTTTACATTCTCATTTTACTTTAAAAATTCTTCAAACGTCATTTATTCTCTGACATCTTCAAAATTACTACCAACAAAATGAACACTCTGTAACAATCAACAATACGAAATGCTTGCTCTGGTGAGAAGGGACTGAGAATTCTTCCTCCAAACGCGGGAAACACCAAGTTTGAAGTTTAACTTCTAAAGAGCGAAATAAAAAGACCTTCAACATTTGCAGAGGGAATTTGGCGGAAAGAAACCCCGTTTTCACTGAGACGTCGCAAACCACTGGCCCGCGGTAGAGGCAGAAGCGCCCGGTACACTCCCACCCCGGAAAAGTGGCAAGATGCTCCCGGGCTTTCAGGAAACAGCCCTGGAAGGCAGGCCCGGCATCCTCAGCAGAGTTATCTCACGTCCGGGCCCGCAAGCTCCGCAGGTTCGTCATAAACACACTAGGCAGAGATAGAAGGGTGGCTGAGGGGACGGATCACACAACTGTCAAACGAAGCCCACCCACCACTTGACCGGTCCCTAAGGCGACAGCCTTCCGGGCGCGGAACACTCACCGGTTGCCTCAGGATTCCGACTACAACTCCCAGGAAGCTGCGCGACTGACGGAGCAGCGTCCTTCCCAGAATGCAACAGAACGGGGACTCCATCCCTCTTCCTTTCTCTGCTCCTCCCACCTTTCCACCCTGCGTCACCCGGGAGAACCGGAGGTAGGGTGCGGGAGGGGACCTCCAGCCCTCGGCGTGCTTCGTCAGACGTTGGGAGAGGGACGGGGCGGGGAGCAGGGGGAGAATGGGAGGACGAAGGGGAGGGGAAAGGGGAGGGGAGGGTAAATAGTGGGCCAGGCAGGAAGATGGCGGCGGTAGCGGAGGTGTGAGTGAACCTGGGTTTCTGCAGCTGGATTTTTCTCTTCCCTTCTTTCCTTTTCCTTCTCTGAGATTGGCATCGAAGGGGCTGAGTTCGGGTGGTGGCGCCGGGCGCAGCGCAGGGGTCACGGCAACGGCGGCGGCTGACGGCTGGAAAGGCCGGCTTGTCGTCCTTCCCCGGTCCGCTCGGTGTCAGGCGCGGCGGCGGCGGCGGGGGCGCAGCGGCCGGACTTCGTCCCTCCTCCAGCTCCCCCCTGCGCCGGAGCGGCCACTCTTCCCTTCGCCATCCTCCGACCCTTCACCCCGGGTACTGGACGCTTCCTCCGGCGTAGGTCAGGGAGCGGGGGCCAGTCTCCTGCTCGGCTGTCGCGCCTCCATGTCGGATAACCAGAGCTGGAACTCGTCGGGCTCAGAGGAGGATCCGGAGACGGAGTCCGGGCCGCCTGTGGAGCGCTGCGGAGTCCTCAGCAAGGTGAGCAACCCGCGGGTCCGAGGGCCCCCTCCTCAGACTCCACCTGCCGCGAGGCGAGCCGCTGAGGGGATGGGGTGGGGTTGGGCGGGAGTCACGGACTGTCCCGGGGCGGGGGATGCGGAATGTGCCTGGGTGCGGGGCTGAGTACTGCCGCAGGAGTGCCAGGGTTGGGTGGGGGTGGGGGGGAGGAGGGGACTGTCCTGTTCACTTGCCCTGGGCCCGGGGGTGGCGGCCGAAGACTGGAGAAGACGTGTCCCAACCCCGGATTCGGTTTGGGAGTAGGATGGGCACCGTGACTTGGGACTCGGCGACATCTGTCCCGGGTGTAGGAATCCGGGTTGGGCAACAGCGGTGTGCGAACGACCGGGTATGGGAGCAGTACATATCGGACCTTTTCAAACGAGGTTAGTCCAGAGATGCAGAGCAGGTTTGTAAGATTCTGTGGATGCGGCGGTATAGACAGTAGCCGGAGCAACTGGGCATGGTGCGGAAATCTGAGGTGGTAAACTATGCCAAGTTTTATATAGTGAGAGGTCTCAGTGAGGAGGACTTTTGTACTTTTTCCCCTCATCCTTTTCCCCAGTTCAGAAAAGAGCTAGTGAATCGACACGTGATAGGTACAAGAAATATTCATAGTAACTTGGAACATGTCAGAATAGAGGCCGACCTTTAGTCCAGGAAGAAGAGAACTATTAATAATAAAATATTCTTGCAAAGGGCCAGAGTAAGGAAAACACATCTTACTTTTCCTGAAAATTTAAAAAACGCTTTTTCAAAATTTTAGCAAAGCAGAATAGTAGTAGGACTGTAAGGCTAATTATAATTAGTTAAAGTGGATGAGCCCCTTTTTAGGAGAGAAGATGGATGATTTTTTTCTTTTGATAGTACATGGTTTGGGGCTTGTTTGTTTCTTCGTTTAAAGTTTTTGCTATGAGAAGATCCTCATTGCCTTTTTTACTTCCTTCTCTCTTCTGTTAAAGTTTTAGAAATGGCCAGTCCCTCAGCAAGCTAGTCATAAGATACAAGATCATGTGCAGCCACTGACTATTAAGAAACCACCCTGCTTCCAGTATACATATTTTGGCTAAGCATTTGGACATTTATTGTGGAATTGTCATACTAGGTTTTTCTGTTATCTTTAGAAAGTGGTGAAAAGGGGGTTAGGTAAGACATGAATGTCAGAATTAAGACTTACAAGTGTTAACTTTCATTTACATAGCAGAAAAATCATGATGTGTCTTGATATTATGATCATTGGAATTGCAGTGAAAGCCTTTCAGTAAAGTGAAGCTCCCTAGGGTTTCTTTAGATTGAATGTAGGTTGTAGTTTAGAAATCTGTATTGAACACATTCTGTAGGAGCTATACATTTTCAGGTGGAATTTCAGGTGTGTTCCTTGCTTCTCAATTCTGGTAGATTCCTCACTTTTCTCATTAAATGAAAGCTGACTTCCAAACTAGTACTCTGGTGGTGGTATTTTATAAAACAGGCTGAACTTTTGACCTATTTGATACTACTCTTTTGGGGGGCTGAGGGGTGACGGGTGGAAAGAGTCCCCAAAGCTCTCTGAGTATTCACTGTTTGCAGAGCAGTATAGTAGGTATACCGTATGACAAAAAATGGAAAACTATCTCTTTGATATTTAAATGTCGAGAAATGTACTTTCTGATCGCTTCTGTGGTAGGCAAATAACTTTGATGTTGCTGCATATGTAGAATCAACAGGAATATAGTTTTTGGTATTTTTGTTAACAGCTATGAAGGCAATTTCTGTGAAATTTAACAATGTATGGTTATATATAATGATTTCTGGAAGCTTTTTAATCAAGAATATTTTATATTGAGGATGTCTGGGTGGCTCAGTCAGTTAAGCGTCTGCATTCGGTTCAGGTTGTGATCCCAGGGTCCTGGGATCGAGCCCTGAGTCAGGCTCCTTGTTCAGTGGGGAGTCTGCTTCTCCCTCTCCCTTTACCTGCTGCTCCCCTTGCTTGTGCGTGTGTGTTCTCTCTCTCTCTGTCAAATGAATTTAAAAAGATCTTTTTTTAAAAAAAGAATATTTTATATTGAAAACATGTTTTAAAATTTAAAGTACGTATATATTTTGATCCGTTTGTATTCACCTGATAATTTATACAAGAGTTAGAACTCAGCAACTGTTCTTTTCCTTCAATTGAGTAATGTAGATAAGTCTCAATACTAATGTGTTTTGTTTCTTCCCCTCCCAAATGGAATGAATTTGGAATGGTGGGAGGGGATAAACTTATATTAGAAATATACCAATCCAGAGTTTTTTTTTCTGTATGGTAATTTAAAATACATGGAAATATCTATGAAGCATATTTTCTATGGAATTACTTCTTTTTTTTTTTAAGATTTTATTTATTTGAGGGAGAGAGAGAACAAGCATGGGGGAGGGGCAGAGGAAGAAGGAGAAGCAGACTCCCCCTTGAGCAGGGGGCCTGATGTGGGGCTCAATCCCAGGACCCTGGGATCATGACCTGAGCCGAAGGCAGATGCCTAACCGACTGAGCTACCCAGGCGCCCCTATGGAATCACTTCTTAAGCACGTAGGTTCCACGAATACTGGAGAGACAATAATTCTAGTTGGTTATAACAAATATCGGGATGGATATTGATGGGAAAAGATTCATGCCTTAGTGGGACTTGAGAGAAACTAAGCCTGGATAAAATAAATGTCGTCAAGCTTCTTGTGAATTCTCTCCATCCTTCAAGGTTTACCTTATCTTCTATTTCTCCACATACCTAACCGTTGAGTGAAATTCTGTCCATCTTTAGAGGTTTGGTTTTTTTTAAGATTTTATTTATTTGTTTGAGAGAGAGAGAGGGAGCATGAGTAGGGGGAGGGGGAGAGGGAGAAGCAGACTCCCTGCTGAGCGGGGAGCCCAATGCGGGGGCTCTATCCCAGGACCCTGGGGTCATGACCTGAGCCATAGGCAGCTGCTTAACCAACTGAGCCACCCAGGAGCCCCCATCTTTAGAGTTTATCTCAAACTCTATTCTTAGCATGAAGCCTTTTCGTATTTTGCCAACCATTTTAGATCTCCTTCCCTTGAGCTCCCATAGTATTTTATTTGTAACTTGTTCTGACTCTTCCTCTAAATGTATTGTTTTCCTCTTGAAGTTATGCTCGCTGGACTATTGGGACCATAAATCTTTGATTCTGCTTCTGTGTATAGCATATTGCCTTGTCTCTGTTAGATGCGGAAGAGTGAGGGAATGTTATGAGAAAGGCAAAAATCTGCCTTCTAGCAGAAGCTAACATTTACTAATAAGTAAAGGGTCTTGAAGCTTATCTAATTTATTGGGTCCTCTATAAGAAAAAAACTTTAAAAATGGACACACAATTGCTGGAACCCATTCTGTCACTTTGCAAGAGGTCTGTTCTAGTGAACTGCACTGAAGGTTAAGCTTCATTAGTTCTGCATAATTCTGTCTCCAACTGAGAAAATACTGTGTCCCTGGCAGTGTTGTAAGTCTATTCTTGTTTAATCTTGACAACTTTAAAAGGTAGTGTTTGACAAAGAAACAGAGGATAAATAACTTGACCGCAGTCACACAGTTACCAGCCTTCTGAGGGGCAGTAATTGGAAATGAGGTAGGATTAAGGTATACCACTCTAAACAATCTGTATTATAGGCAATGGGGAGTTGTCCATGTAAGTTTTGGAGCTAGTGGTTCAGTGAGATTAATATGTAAGATAAGTAAGCCAATGTGCTTAATAAGTAAATAAGATTGTGCAAGTTATGAAAGAAAATGCAAAAGATGCTAGAGGTAAGGTTGTTAAGCCTTCTCAGGAGTCTAGTAATCTGACAATTTGATTGGACTAATTGAAAATAGAGAAGAGCCAAATTTAAGGGTTTACTATGAAGGAAAGATGAATAGGAGTTGATGACAGGCTGTAAAGATTGACAAGAAACATTATCTCTTATGAATATAGTAGGGGTATTCATGATTTTTTTCAGCCATTCAAATAACAAGCAAAGAAAGTAAAGCTCGGAAAAGTTAAATAACTTGTCGAAACTCCTTATGTAACTAATAGAGTCTATCTGATTTTATATGCACTACTCTGTCCATACAATACAGGAACACTCAGCCAGGTTTGAATCTGAATTGACTGCAGAAATACCAGTATAGCAAAGGAAATAGGAATATAGGGAAGAAAGTGCACCTTATTGGAGGAGATGAATGCGATTTTGTATGTAACCATCGTTGTTTCGAGTCAGTGTATAAGTGGTGGTAAGTCATAGGGAGTTAGAAATAAGGAAATGGTGATTAGGGAGCTCATGGGAAAGAATGTGTTAAATTGCCAGCATGGATGAGCTCTCAGTGAAGGGTCGTAATGGTGGGCCTTAGAAGATTTAAGAGCTGAACTGTCTCAAACATGCTGAGTAGGGAATAGAAAAGTAAAGATTTCTCAATGGGTATAGAGCCTGAGCCAATGCGGTATATTTTTGACAGTCCATTTTTAATTAGTTTTTGGCAGATAGTGTTGGAATTAGTTTTTGGAATTATCTATACATACATAAAACCCCCAAAGCATAAAAATATACAAAATCAAGAATTCCCGTAGAGGTTGCATTTCTGGCTTTGCAAGTTTATTGATTGTGATCTGTAGTGTGCAGCAAGACTTCAGCCACACAGAAACCATTTATAGGCACTAGAAACTGATAATTCAAGTGTTTTTGAAAACCAGTTTTTTTTTTTTTTTTTTTTAAAGATTTTATTTATTTATTTGAGAGAGAGAGAATGAGAGACAGAGAGCATGAGAGGGAGGAGGGTCAGAGGGAGAAGCAGACTCCCTGCCGAGCAGGGAGCCCGATGCGGGACTCGATCCAGGGACTCCAGGATCATGACCTGAGCCGAAGGCAGTCGCTTAACCAACTGAGCCACCCAGGCGCCCGAAAACCAGTTTTTTTTAATAGTTGTATTATTACTCTTGGATTTAAAAAATAGATCTTCAGAGAAACTTGGAAAATGAATTAACTATTTTTAATATGTAGTATCGAGTTCTATGGACAAAAAAGTAAAGTTTATATAGACTTAAAGATTAATATCTAGTATTTTTGCTTGGATGGAGTTATAAATATCATACATGTTCACATAAGAACAACTTAAACAAAAGTAGAATTAGGCCATGATTAGCTTCATACTTCTGTTGATTTGAAAGCTTCATGCAGTACTTGGCGTAGGAGAATGAGAGGCTATAAACCAAACTTACTTTTCTATTGAATATGTTAATTATGGTAGAGACCAAAACAATCTTAAGTGTCATGAAGTTGGTGAGGAGGGGAGGATGAAGACACGCAAAAAAAGCAGATTTTTTTTAAGATTTTATTTATTTATTTGACAGAGAGAGACACAGCGAGAGAGGGAACACAAGTAGGGGGAGTGGGAGACAGAGAAGCAGGCTCCCTGCTGAGCAGGGAGCCCCATGTGGGACTCGATCCCAGCACTCTGGGATCACGACCTGAGCCAAAGGCAGATGCTTAACAATTGCGCCACCCAGGCGCCCCAAAAGCAGAATTTTTAACTGAACTCTGCATCAGTTTTATTCCTCAAATGTTAAAAAGAAGAAAATATAATAATTTTGTAAAAATTACTGAAAATCATACAATCTAGAAAATCTCAGCTTCTCACTTTTTATAATCATTTATACTGTTTACAATTAAGCTAGAACTTTTCACATTTTGGTTTTAAAATTAGATTGATAGCTGTTTCAGAAAGTTTGGATTTCTAAAATACTGACTTTTATATTTTGTTTTCCTTTTCCCTCCCACCCCCCCACCCCCTTACCTCCAGTGGACAAACTACATTCATGGGTGGCAGGATCGTTGGGTAGTTTTAAAAAATAATGCTCTGAGTTACTACAAATCTGAAGACGAGACAGAGTATGGCTGCAGAGGATCCATCTGTCTTAGCAAGGCTGTCATCACAGTAAGTTCCTCTTCTTCATTCAACAAGTATTTATTGAGCATCAGCTGTACCCTAGGAATTGTTCTAGCGGCTTGGATATATCTGTGAATAAGAGAGAAAGATCTTTGCCTTTGTGGAGCATAGAGTCTAATACTTCTTTCCATAAAGTTATTTTATAAAGACAGATACTATTTTTCTAGTTGTTATAGCAAGCCGTTAAGAGATTCAGAAAAAAATGTATTTGAAGACTTCATATCTGATGAGATTAGGACAGTTACATGGCAGGTTATTGAAGAAGTTAAAGCAGAAAACAAAAAAAAATGTATCTTAACATTTAAAAATTTTAATTTAAAATACTTAAATCTATATTCATTTGCCAGCTTTTTGATGTAATGTTAACACCATCTCTTTGAATGTGGAATTGAGAGAAGTTGTTCTTGTAAACTATATCCATAATGCATGATTTGCAATTTCCAGTTTTGATTTCTCTAAAGTGGAATAAAAACTTAAAGATAGTTTTGAAAAACCCAAAGTATAGGTTCTTCTGATTTTTTATGGTTTCCTTAATATTTTACAGATGTCTCATCTTTGTCTAATTCAGTACCTTTTTAAAGAATGACTCACCTTTATTGAGTCATTCTACTTAGTCTGCATTCAACTTAGTTTACATAGAAACAACTCTCGTTTTGCATCCGTATTCCATAGACTTATGTAATATTAATTATGTAAGGACCACATCAGGTAAACTGGCATAAACAGGTTTGGGAACAACCAACTGATTTGTTAAACATAACTCAACCTGTGGGATCAGAAGTGGTTAAATATGCTAAAAATAGCATATAAGTTGAGAATAGTCAGTGTGCCATGGCATATTTAATAAAAGAGCAAAAAAAGGTGTTGACTAAAGCAGGTCAGTTAAGTGAAGGTCAGTTAAGGGTGGTATTGTACTGAAAATCTAGAAATGGGTATGTTAAAACCTAACCATAGATTTTACTGATACATTCAAAGAGAATTCACAGGATAGAAATTATATTGCTTATAAAAGTGAAAAGTATACTTTGAGTCTGTGTTGATTTCTAAATCTGACTTACATATGTTTATGTTACACATTTGAGGAAAATCTTACAGTATTTTGCTCTTATTTTTCATACATTCTACCCTCATGTATATTCAGAGTTTGAAAACAAACTTAGCTGGATATTGAGTTGGAAAAACTTGCAGAGGAATTGTTTGTAAGTGTTAAGAATGAAACTACTACTCTCCATTCTTGGGAACAATTTTAAAGAAATTTAAATTGAAAGAAATTTTAAAGAAACTTTGAACATAAAAAGCTCAGTATTGACTTGTATGTTGTACATTATATGGTGTATTTTGAAGTTGTGTATAGTTTTGTATTTTGGGGTTTTATTTCCCTTGAGATAGATTATTATGCTAGAGGACAGAATAATGGATGCAAACATGTTTTTAATCTTGAAGTGTCAAATTTGCATATTGTCAAATGCTTGTTAGTTATTACACTTGATTCTTTGAAAATACATTGTTGGTTGATGTGAAAATGGGAGGAATGAAATTTTATCTTTATTGTTTACTATTAGTATTCCTAGAGTACTATGTTAGTTTCTATAGAGTTAAATATAGTTACCCTGTTTTGAGTTATGAACTGAGGTGATAGTGCATGGCTTATTTAAGGAAAAGAAAAAATTTTAATAAACAATTATATTGGGGTGCCTGGGTGGCTCAGTCGTTAAGCATCTGCCTTCGGCCCAGGTCATGATCCCAGGGTCCTGGGATCGAGTCCCTCATCGGGCTCCCTGCTCTGCGGGAAGCCTGCTTCTCCCTCTCCCACTCCCCCTGCTTGTGTTCCCTCTCTCACTGTGCCTCTCTCTGTCAAATAAATAAATAAAATCTTAAAAAAAAAAAAAAAACAATTGCATCTGCTCAGAAAAAAACAACTTGTTATTTCTTTGTAGTTTTTGTTGTTGTTGTTATACCTATATTTGCATGCAGAACTTTCATTGTGGTACATGGTCAAAGAAATGGGTAGGAAAGTGATACAATTTGAAAGGAGATGAGGAAGGGACCTAGTGGTATTCAGTAAGCTAAGCAGTGATAGAGAAAGTAAAAATATGAATGAGGCAGCAGATTCTGAGTGGTAGCCCTCGATACAGTAAAACAGGTTGTAGGGAGAAACACAAACATTTATATTCCTGAAACCCTTCAACTTTCAGTCTCTTCCTTGCTCTGTGGGTTCAAAGGTTCACTGTTACATATGTCAAGGAAATTACAGAATATAACTGAATTCAGTGAACTTCTCACAGTGAAGTTTACAAATAGAACATGCACTTGAGTTAAATTACAGAAATGTAATGCTAATCTTCTCTGTTAAATAGGTATCTTTCGCTTTTCTTAAGTATGGGCTATTATATGTATCACTTCATCTCGGAAGACAAAAAGTAAATGTCAATGTTGAATTTGCTCACATGGCACCCTTATAAAATTGACAGTATTCATATGTGAAGAAATCTGGACTTGAAGAATTGTAACCATTAACATATTACTTGTTGGTGAACCTGGTATCTGAGCCCACCTTTTCTGATAGAACCTAATTCATTGTTAAATTCACTTGTAACTTTAGTTTAACAATTAAGTCATTCTTAATTTATTTTAATCATGTTCTTTGGCTATGTGATGATAAATTGGGTGAAATATTTTCAAAGAATAAAGTATTTCCTGGGAGAATTTATTATTTGGAAATAATTCTTAATGTAAAAGGATTGTGAGTGAGTGAGTGAGGAAAAAAACAGTACTTCTTCATTTTATGAAAAATAAGCTATCTGTATGTAGAGTAAATGTATAAAGAGTGTTGAATTTCTGAATTACTCTAGTTTGTTATTTGCTTAAGACCTAGTCCATGCTACAAAACTTGCCAAATAGTAGATGTTCAATATATGTTAGTTGTATTTTTTCAATCAAAAGTAGTGTTTTTGGAGTATTTAAACTGTTTTTTATTTTTTAAAATTCTATTTTTAAATAAAATACTCATGGTAAAAAAATGTGATCCATGGCATGAAAAGGTTTAAAAAGTAAATGCTTCTCTTTGCTCTTAGTCCTGCATTCAAGAAATAAAAAGTTAAATTTCTGTTTTGTTCTTCCAAATAATTTGAATGCCTTTCCAAGTATTTATTTGTTTATATCCTTCATTTTTATTTACACAAATAGCATCATATTAAATCTCGACCTTGTTTTCTTTTAGCGTGACTTGGGTGTTAACTACTATATTCTGTTGAATTGTATGGATGTACCATATCTTGTTTATTTGCTCCCTTCCTCTTTTTGGACATTTAGATTATATCTATTTTTTTTATTGCAAATGTTGTGGGAACAAACATTTATTTTAAAATTTGTTAATAGTTACTGTCAAATGACTTAATTCAAAAGAGTACCACTTTTCACTCTTACCAGTAATGTATGAGTGCCTATTTTCCCATACCCTCAAGTATTGAGGAAGTTGGGTTTGGCAGATGTTAAAATATTTGTCAAACTGCTAGATAAAAATAATATCTTAATATTTTAAATTGCATTTTCTATTTATGAGAGTAACTTCATATGTTTATAGGCCGTTTATATTTCTTTTTCCTCTTCCAGTCATTTATTCATTTCTTTCTTTTCTTTCCTTATTGATTTATAGAAGCTCCTGATAACATGGTAATTGGCCATTTGTCATATTTGTTGCAAATACTTTCCACAATTTGTCATTTGCGTATTCTTTCCTTGTTTTATAGTCTTTTATAGCCTTACAGAAATTAAAATTTTTTACTTACTCTTACTGACCTTTTCCTTTATGGCTTCTGCATTTAGTTATGTTTAGATAGTATTTACCACTTAAAAGACTATAATATAATACATAGCTATATTTTCATCTGAAATTTACATTTGAATTTTATTCCTATGAGAGTTATTTTAGTCTAAGGAATGATGTGGGAATTTAGCTTTTTATTGTTTTCCAAATGACTGTATATTCTAATGCCATTAGTTGAATAATTCAGCTTTTCTCTACTGGCTTGAAATGTCACCATCATTATATATTACGTTCCTGTGTGTGTACTTGGGATTGTTTCTGCTCTCTCATCTGTTCACTTGGTTTGTGTATTCCTCTTCTTTGTAGCATGTTTAAAATTATATTACTAATATTTCATCAACATTTCATGATTCTTTCATGAAGATAAAAGAAGTGATTTCTTTGCATTTACTGAGATAAGATGTTTTGGGAATTAGGTAGGTAGAGATATTTGGTATAATGAAATAGTAATGTCTTTAGAATTGGTTTGCCTAGGGTCTGTAGTCCCAACTCACCCTAGGTATCTGACTTTGTATACCTGAAACTTTGTAGAACTTCTTTAATTACCAAATGAATGGAATTCCTGTTACTCTTGTAGGTTGGCTATAGGGAAATATATCCACAATTTCATGGTTTAATATTTTCAGAGGAAAAACTGCAAGGTAGTGAAAATGTTCATTGCTGGATTTTAAAAAATTAAAGCCAAATAGTTCTTTGGTAAGTAAGGGTTGAAGGAGAAGTTGAAAGATCTTGGCAAAATTAAAGAAGCTAATAGAGATGTGAAAGCAAGGGAAGGAAGTATTCAAATTGAAGAAAACTATAAAACTAAACAAAAAAGTTTTAAAGTGCCAAATAAAGACTAATCAGATCCAAAAAGTTTTTGAAGGTGGAATTATAAAGTAAGAAATTATGATACAGAATAATGTTTAGCAAACTGGATATCACCAAAGATGAGTAGTGTGCCATAAATAATCGTTACACAAGGAACTCTAGATTAGTGAGAAATTTAAGAAATTGGCCTTTTATGAAGTATGTAATTTTGCTATATTGAACTGGTAGAAAGAGGAAGGTATATACAACAAGTAAAAGTGCTAGATAAGATATTAGTTGGTAATTCTTATTTGAGGAGCATTCGCCTATGAATTTCTAAAGAAATTAGAATCTTAAACTACTAAGATTTATGCCTTGAAAAACTAATAATATCTGTTCAGTTCATTTGGAAACATCTTCTGTGTTTAGGTAGCTTGAATGTGCCTTGAATAATGTAATTCATATAATTCAAATATTTAAAATATTTGGTAAAAGGTTTTTGTTTTGTTTTGTTTTTTAAGATTTTATTTATTTATTTGATAGACAAGTAGGCAGAGCAGCAGCAGAGGGAGAGGGAGAAGCAGACTCCCCGCTGAGCAAAGAGCTGGACGTGGGGCTTGATCCCAGGACGCTGGTATCATAACCTGAACCCAAGGCAAATGCTTAACCAACTGAGCCACCCAGGCACCCCTGGTAAAAGGTTTTGTAAGTGGAAAAATATAAAAAAGAACACTTGTTGAAATGTAGGACCCAGAATATTGAAATAATTTGCCCAAAATTATGTAATTAAAGAATGTAATTAGCTTGCTAGGTTTGCCCTAACAAAGTACCACAAACTGGGTGGCTTAAACAACAAATTTATTGTCTCCCAGATCTGGAGATTAGAAGTCAGATCAAGGTGTAATCAGGGTTGGTTCCTTCTGTTGCTTTTAGTGGTTTCCTGACCATCTGGCATTCTGGTGCTTATGGATGCATTAGTCCCATGTTTGCATTCATGTTCACATAGTGTTCTCTCTGTGAACATATTCATGTCCACATTTCCCATTTTTGTAAGGACACCAGTCATATTGAATTAGGGGCCTACTCCAGTGTGACCTCATCCTGACTAATTACATCTCTATTACCCTGTTTCCAAACAAAGTCACAGAATTCTGAGTTATGCAGTGTTAGGGCTTCAACAGGTACATTTGAGCACACGATTCAACCCATGACACTAAATACTTGAGTTAAGACTGCAACCCAAGTCTCCTGATTTCCATCTGGTGTTATTTTATCACATGTCACTGAGCATAGGAAAAAATGTATATATATGATGTATTTTATTTTGTGTAAGATTTGCAAGAACATGCCTGTTAAATATTTATAAAGCAGCTCTTTAAAATTTGTGATCTACTATTAATGCCTTCTGTTAAATCTCTATGATAAATATAGTCTACATTTTAGCATTGATGTTTCCATAAAGCAAGGAATATACATAATTTTCTAGATTTGCCTGCTTAAAACAGTTAGCAGGAGGCTTATTTTCTTAGTTTTCTTGAAGGTCTTTTAAGCTTCACATATACCAGTTTTTGTTTAGTATTTTTATTCAGCATTATATCTTTTAATTTCCAAAGTGCTTAACATTTCATTCATGGGCTCTGAAGTCAAACGTGGGTTTCGTCTTGTCTCTTCTTATGGCCAAAGGTACCTTTCTCTGAGTTTCACCTTCCTTAACTGGTTAGAGATGGGGAGGATATAAGATCTAAGTATGGGATGCTTATGTGTATTCAACAGAATAACATAGAAGCACTTGTACAGTTCTTAGTATATAATAGGCACTCAGATTTCTTTATTTTAATGTTTGTATAAGAAATAAAGCCTACAGTTTAAAAATAAAGAAAAGGGGAAGCTGGCAAAGCCTTTTATTAAAGGGTGACAAAGATGGCAGATAACTTATTAGAGCCAGGATATGTTCCATTTCCTATTTGAAAAGATTCTCATTAATTTCCTTTGACCACTTTTCTTCCACCAAGTTGTTCTGTTTCTCTTATTCTCTCTTTACATATATATGTGTGTGTGTGTATATATATGTATATAAATAAACAGTTAAGTTTTTATATGCTTTCTGCATGTTCCTGACAAACTTTTTTCCTTGTTCTATTTATGGTTTTAAGTCATGTCATGCCTTCTTAAAACTCAGATTTATTGAAGTATAATTTACATCCAGTAAAATTCACCCCTTCTAAGTGTACAGTTACAGGTTTCATAAATGAATACAATCATGTAATCACTACCACAATTTCCATCACCTCAGAAGGATATAGACAATTTCCATCACCCCAGAAGGTTCTCGCCTGCCTCTTTGTAGTCAGTTATCTCCTTATCCCCAACCTCTGGAAACCACTGTTCTTATAGTTTTGCCTTTCCCAAAATGTTATATAAATGGAATCATACAGTAATGAAGCTTTTTTTGTTTGGCTTTTCATTTAGCATAATGCTATTGAGAGTCATCCATGTTGTTGCATTTATCCCTAACTTGTTCCTTTTTGTTACTGAGTACCATTCCACTGTATAGACATACACAGTTGTTTATCCTTCACCATTGAGGGATATGTGTTTGTATCCAGATTTAGGCTACCGTAAGTAAGGCTGCTGTAAATATTCATGTGCAGCTGTTTGCGTAAACTTTCGCTTTTATTTCTCTTGGGTAGATAACTAGGAATGGGATTGCTGGGTCATACAGTAAATGTATGTTTAACTTTATAAGAAACTGCCAAACTGTTTTCCAGAGTGGCAGTACCATTTTATTTTCCTACCAACAATACATGAGAATTCCAGTTGCTCAACATTTTGTCATTGCTTGTTTTTTGTTTTTTGTTTTTATTTTAACTAGTCTAGTAGCTGTGTAATAATATCTCGTTGTTTCAACTCACATTTTCATAATGACTAATAATGTTTTATATCTTTTCATCTGCTTGTTATTTGTATCTCTTTGGTGATATGTCAGTTCAAATCTTTTGTTTCTGTTTGTCTTCTTAATATTGAGTTATGAAAGTTCTTTGGATATTCTGGATACTGTAACTTTTATCAGACATGGGTTGTTGTTTTTTTTTAATCAGACACATATTTGGCAAATATTTTCTCCTAACCTAAAAGGCTGATTTTTGTCACTATCATCAGAAAATCAGTTACATTTAAAACATATTTAAATGTATATTTTGCAGACTTTTTGCTCTGAATTCTTAGGAGCCCTTGAAGGCTATTTATTTCCCAGTATAGTTTACAAAGATACCAGCACTATTATTAGGTTTTTAAATAGGTTATTTATAGAGAGGTAGCATTTCTCACATTCTTTAAATTTTTATTTTTTAATTTGGGCATACAGTGACACTAAGTGACAGAGCTTTAGATTTAAAATTACCTGCTTACAATTCATCATGTAGTCAATTCACTGGTATTGCTGTTGAGCTTCTTTGGAGTAAGTGCTATGTGTGCTTGACCTTTGTTGTTTCTTCACTGAAACAAGAAAACCATGGCTGATAAAGAATGATATATTCTCTTGGTCCCCAAGTTAGAGAATATATATTATCCAACAATTATTTCTTTTAAAAGTATATGTACCCACTAGTGAGGATTTATAATTTAAAAAGGAAAAAGATCACTTATAAATTGATCATAAGGTACTAAACGACCAAAAAGCCGTGAGTAGTTGAGGCTCATCCAGAAATTAAGGTGGTCTCTAAAATAATGTATTGAGGACAGGAGACAGGGTTGGGTAATGATTCTTGAAACTTACATATAAATCCAGTTTCACGCAGTGAAGTTTTCTCCTGTTGTTAAAAGTTGTTAAGTGGTTTCATTTAACTTTTAAAAAATTAGGAAATTCGGGGCGCCTGGGTGGCTCAGACGGTTAAGCTTCTGCCTTCAGCTCAGGTCATGATCCCAGTGTCCTGGGATCGAGCCCCGCATCGGGCTCCCTGCTCAGCTGGAAGCCTGCTTCTCCCTCTCCTACTCCCCCTCCTTGTGTTCCCTCTCTCTATGTCAAATAAATTAAAAAAAACAAATCTTAAAAAAAAAAAAAATTAGGAAATTCATCTCAGTAAGGATGCATATACTTTATCTCCTTGCCCAAAGTCAGTGGGTTAAACCGAAAAGGGAGAACCAGAGATAAGACAATAGAAGAGAGCATTTTAGAAGCTGGAAAACAGATGGACAAGTGCAAAGTGAGTTAATAGGTCCTGGAAACCCAAATCCTAAGTTATCAGTTGGGAAATCTGAGAACTAGATTTACATTGCAATAATATAACACTTTAATAAGAATTTGGATATGAAAGTTGTAAAAAATAAGGATACAGAGTATCAGTTTAAGAAGCAGTCAGATCCCCAGATTTTTCTCTCCCAACTCTGTGTGGTTGGGTGGTTGACCTACCCCTGCACTAACCTGGTAAAGATAGGAGGTTTATTCTTTTTTTTTTTTAAAGATTTTATTTATTTGACAGAGAGAGAAATAGCAAGAGCAGGAACACAAGCAGGGGGAGTAGGAGAGGGAGAAGCAGGCTTCCTGCCGAGCAGGGAGCCCGATGTGGGACTCGATCCCGGGACCCTGGGATCATGACCTGAGCTAAAGGCAGACGCTTAACGACTGAGCCACCCAGGCGCCCTAGGAGGTTTATTCTATAGGGATAATAAAATAGTGGTCTCTGGGCTGGAGAGTGCGGAAATGCAATTAGAAGCAATTGAAAACAAGGAATGATACTAAAATAGAGGTGGTTAGGGGAAGTGTGCACTGAATACGGAGACCTTAACTTCACCCTATTCACTTACGTGGTTCAGCAAGCTCTAAGTGACAAACTTTCATACTGAGGGCAGGAGATTGCTGGAGACTTGTCTAGATCAAGGGTCAGCCAGCCCAACAGGAAAGACCTAAAGATAACATCAGAGCTTCTTCAACAAAGTAGCCCAACTGGATTAGCCAGCAGTGAAGCTCATCTTTGATAAAATGCCCATACATAACTTTTCAGGTTCCCCAACTTTGTGGATCCCCAACTCTTAGAAATGAACAGACAGTCAAGGACCACCAGGCATATGAGGTTTCCAGTATGAAAAAGATCAAGAGAATAAATACAAGATGAGGCAAGAAATTTTCAAATATCCCACAAAAATAAAGAAAATTTGGTTTTTCTGTATTCTCAGAGAATTTGGAATCATGAAACAGAAATGTATACTATAAAAAAGAAAGGATTAAAAAGAGCTGTCGGAAATTATAAATACGGTAGCAGTGATGAAAAAAATCAGAAGGTTAGAAGATAGAATTCTAACCATTTCCCAGAAAATCGAGAAGATAAAAAAGATAGTGAATGAGAGAAAAGATAAAATTAAGGAATGATCCAAGAATTTTAATATTTGAGCGGTAGAAACTTGAGGAAGAGAGAAGAAAGGTAGCATCAATAAAAGACTACAAGAGCATAAAAATCTTGATTTCAAAAACATAATGAGTTTACTGAGATGAATGTAAGAAAACATTTTATAGAAAACATAAAAAATAAAAGAATACAAGAAAAATTCATAGAAATAAAGGACATGAGTTTTGGGGTGCCTGGGTGGTGCGGTCGGTTGAGCGTCCAACTCTTGGTTTGCGCTAGGGTCGTAATCTAAGGGTCCTGGGATCAAGCCTGGTGGGGCTCTGCGCTCAGGACAGTGTCTGCTTGGGTTGCTCTCTCCCTCTGCCCCTCCCCTCTCTTTTTCTAAAATAAATAAATCTTAAAAAAAAAAAAGACAGGATATGAGTTTTCACTTTGAAAGGGTCAAGGAAGGCCCGGCATATTAGATGAAAAAAGACCCATTATTAAAGACACGTCCTTGTACTGAGTCAGACCACTGGGAAGAAAGAAGATCCTGCATGCTTCCAGAGAGGGAAAACAAATGACAACAAAGGATGAGGTTTCAAAATGACTATGGACTTCTCAAAACACTAGAAGCTAAAATGCAATGGGCCATGCATTCATGCTTCTGAATAATTATTTTCGACACTAAATTCTATATACAGCCAAACCATTAAGGCACTATAAGGGTAGATAAAAGCATTTTAAAATGTCTCAAAAAATTTACTTCTTGTGGCTTTTAAAATGTCTTATTTATGTTAGTTCATTTTAAAAGGTCTTATTTTAGATATATATCTACAGATGAAATGATATGTTTAGAAGTTGCTTCAAAATAATCCATCTGGAAGGGCTTGAATTGGTGGGAGTAAAAAGGGGGTTTATTACCCTGTTCTTTATTTTGCATATGTTTGAAAATTCCCGTAATAAAAAGTAAAAAACACGCAAATACACATTCTACAAAGCTTTCTTTTAGAAAATGTGCCCTATCAAAACAAGGAAGTATTAAATAACAAAGAGGGAGATATGGCAGAGAACATTGTTCTCAAAGTGTGATCTCCAGGCCATTAGCATTAAAATCAGCTGTGAACTTGACAGAAATGCAAATTCTCGGGCCCAATCTCAGACCTAATGAATCAGAAACTCGGCTATGAGCTTCAGCATTCTGTCTTCTAGTGATTCTGATGCATGCTGAAGTTTCTTGCTCTCCTAAAACAAGAAAAATAGCTATGCTCAAGTAAAGAATGGATATCTCATTATCTTAACTGCGCTTATTCTCTGGGCTTTGATATTTGATCTGACATTTTAAATGAATGGAGTCATTATACATAAAGGCAGAGGAATTGCTATTAGTTGTGTTATTGGTGCTAGCAGTCTGAATGGACAATGGATATAAAAGGTTCAGACTTTGGTAATTGTTAAGTCAAGTGATTGTCTCAGAAACGGAGTAGTTATGAGTCGAACAGATGAACATCCGCCAAATCAACCTTACTGCTGGTCTAACTGGCACCTTGACATTCTCTGCTAATGATGTTCATTGAATTTTCCATTATCTAGAATGTCTTTTCCCTCCTCCACTATCAAAACCCTGTCTTTTCTTTGGGTCCAAACCAAGCCACAACTTTTCAACAAACCATTCCTCATCTTGTCTTAACTATAAGATTCTTAAAAAAGAAACATGGACTAAGCAACTGTTAGTGCTAAGCATTGTTAGGTATTTTATGTTACCTCCTTTAGTCATCCTAATAATCTCCTTGAGTCTATTAATTGATGTCTTTAAGTAATTTAAGATGAAAGAATTAATATCTGAATTTCTCAAGTGAAATGAAGTATTTCAGGCTCAGTGAAAAAAAGAAAATGCATTATACTATCCTTTCTCTGCTGGGCTTCAGGCTCTCTTGGGTTATAAGGTTTTGCATGATCTGCCGTCTTCTTAAACTTCATTTCTTGCCAGACTTCCTCCTCTCCTAGTGTCATTTCCAGTCATGCTATACTTTCAGGGTTTTATCTAGGCTTGCTCTTTCCTGCCACAGATCTTTATATGTGCTTTTCTTGCTGTTTGGAATGTTCTTTCTTTCTTCCTCTGTTCATTCCATTTCATCCTTCTCTTGGCTCAGGTATTATTACTTCCTTGGAAACCTTCCCTGGCCTACCTGACTAGATTACTTCCTTTATTATAGGCTTTCTTAACATGATGCACCTTTCTTGTTTATGGCTTGTTAACAGTTGAAGTTTTACATTTCTTGTGTGATGATGTGGTTAATGTGAGCTCCACAAAGTTAAGGACCTATTCATTCTTACCACTGTATCCTCAGTGCCTCAAATGGTACTTGGTAAATCATAGGTGTTCATAAATATTTCATTGATTGGCTGGTTACATAGATAAATAAATGAATGAAAGTTTTAAATCATGGTTGTCCAATAGAAATATGTGAGTCACAAATACAAGTCACATATGTAATTGAAAATTTTCTAGTAGCCACATCAAAAAAGGAGAAATAAATGAAATTGATTTATTATATTTTATTTAATTTAATATCCAAAATATTGTCATCCTAATGTACAGTCATAAGAAATTCTTACTGGGGCGCCTGGGTGGCTCAGTCAGTTAAGCATCTGACTTTTTTTTTTTTTTAAGATTTTATTTATTTATTTGACAGAGATACACAGCAAGAGAGGGAACACAAGCGGGGGAGTGGGAGAGGGAGAAGCAGGCTTCCTGCAGAACAGGGAGCCCAATGTTGGGCTCGATCCCAGGACCCTGGGATCCTGACCTGAGCCATGAGCCAAAAGCAGATGCTTAACGACTGAGCCACCCAGGCGCCCCAAGCGTCTGACTCTTGATCTCAGCTCAGGTTTTGATTTCAGGATTGTGAGTTCAAGCCTCATGTTGTGCTCCGTGCTGGGCATGGAGCCTACTTAAAAAAAAAAAAAAAATTACTAAGATATTTTCATTCTTTGTTTTCTGCCAAGTCTTCAAAATCCAGTGTGTATTCTACACTTACAGCTCATCTTAGTTCAAACTAGCCACACATGGCTAGTGACTACTATATTGGACAGCACAGGTTTAGATGTCAAAGCATATTGAAAATAAATTCAGGGCTGCCTGCATCATGGTCCAGCCTTTACCTCAGGGTAAATATTAAAAGCAGGGTTTTGTTTATTCAGAAATTCCCAAAATTGAGGTAAAAATAAGAGACAAAATACCCAGAGGGTACATCAAGTCAATATGTTAAATGAAAAAAATTGAAATGAATACTGAATATTTCCCTCAATATTTGTGTGTTAGGTTTACAAACAGAAAAGGAAAACAAAGTCTTAGGAAAGATGTTATGCAACTGGGGACAGTGAGATTATGCAAACTAACCTTGTCTGGGAATCTTAGGTTCTGCTCTCTTAAAGTAGGTAACATTTTTATTAAGTGGCTCTTGTTATTTTAGCATCTTTTATTGTAGGGTGAGTCTTGGAAGGTTTCTCTGGCAAAGTATTACTGTATTTTAATGAGTCTGACGATCAACTTTAAGATGCACTGTTATTTTATATGTCACATTGCCAATTCTAGTTGATACCATTTGTAAGACAACATCCTAAAATTTGTGTGTATGGCGGGGAGTTCTATAATGGGCAAAATGAGGTATTTGAGTAGAAATCTCAAAGAGGAAAATTAACGTGGTGAATGGAGCCCTGGTAAGGAGCAGCAGTTGTCAAGTTCCTCCAGGGCTAGTTGAAGGAACTATAAGGAGGTCTGTCTGGCTCGAGGCCTGTATGGTTTATAGGCAAGGGGAAAGTAGTAGGAAAAGTAGGCACAGAGGTGGTGCTCCTAGTTGTCTAGAGCCTTGTGGATCATTGTAAGGACTTTGACTTTTTATGCTGAGTGAGAAGGGAAATTATTGGAAGCCTGAGCAGTAGAGTGATTTAATCCTAGTAACAGGATCACTTTTGGCTGCTTTGTTAGGAATAGATTGTAGGGCGCCTCGGTGGCTCAGTCGTTAAGTGTCTGCCTTTGGCTCAGGTCATGGTCCCAGGGTCCTGGGATCGAGTCCCACATCGGGCTCCCTGCTCGGTGGGAAGCCTGCTTCTCCCTCTCCCACTCTCCCTGCTTGTGTTCCCTCTCTCGCTGTCTCTCTCTCTGTTAAAAAATAAACAAAAAATCTTAAAAAAAAAAAAAAAGAATAGATTGTAGAAGGCAAGGATGGAAGCAGGAAGCCAGAATTAGGCAGCCCTAAGTGGCTATGCAAATAATCCAGAGGAGAGATAGCAGTGGTTTGGATCAGAGTAGTATTGGTGGAGATTATGAGAAATGATTGGATTCCAGATTTATTTGGAATGTATAGCTGACAAGGTTTGCGGATTTGCTGATGGATGCCTCATATGATGTGAGAAAAGTGAAGGGTCAGGTGATTCAGGTCTAAGCAATTGGTAGTTACCATTTACAGAAATGTAGAAGCCTGCAAGAGAAGTTTGGTGAAGCAAATCAGATGGCCATGTTTGGATGTGTTGAGATTCCTCTTAAGCATTCAGGAGAAGATACAGAAGAGGCAATTAGGTAAAAGTTTGGAGGTTGGAGGAAGAGGCCTGGTTGAAATTATAAATTGTGTATGTTTGTGTGCACATGAATGTACATGTGTCACATGGTATGTGTCTGTGTAAATTTATCTTTTGATCCTCAAGTCATTGACTGTTTCTTCAGAATTCCTTTTTTTTCTCCTGTGTGTTTAATCTTTGATTTTAATATTAGTGATTTTGTCAACTGTTTGATGACATTGTCTCCCTTTAACAATGGGATATAAAGAGAGAGTAAGCAGCTGGCTTTCAGGGGACTCTTGTAAGGAAAGAGACAGCTCTTTTTATAAATCATTTTTAACTTTTATTTTGGAATAATTTTATACAAAAAGTTGCAAGAGTAATTTGATAACTTCTGTGACACCTATTTTAATTTATTATTATTTATTATTATTTATTATTTAACTTTTAATTTTGAAATAACTGTGCTTTCACAGAAATTTGCAAAAATAGAGCACAGGGGTTTTATTTATCCTTCATCCAGTTTCTGTGCATGGTAAAATCTTATGTAGCTGTAGTACAGTTGCAAACCCGGAAGTTGATATTGGTACAACCCACAGACCTTATTCACATTTTACCAGTTTTACGTGTACTCATTTGTGTGTGTGTACATGTGCATGCATGCAGGTGTGTATATGTAGTTCTATGCAATTTTATAACTTGTAACCACCATTACAATAAAATACAAAACTGTTTCACCAGCAGAAAGAACCCTCATTCTACCCCTGTATAGTCACTGCTATCTCTCTTCTCTCCCTCCAGCCTACTCTCTCATCCCTAACCCCTGCAACCAGTAATCTTTTCATCATTTCTGTAACTTTCTCATTTTGAAAATTTTACATAAATGGAATCATACAGTGTTACCTTTTGAGATTGGCTTTTTTCCTCAGCATGATTTCCTTAAGATCCCCTAGGGTATTGAGTATATTGATAATTTGTTCCTTTTTATTGCTGGGTAGTATATGTATAACAGTTTGTGTACCATTCACTGGTTGAAGAACATTTAGGTTGCCTCCTTTTGGGGTCTGTTACGAATAAAGCTGTTAATGAACACTGGTGTGCATGTTTTTATGCGGACGGTCGTTTTCTGAATTTCAGTCTCCACATTCGATAAATAAATGTTTTTTCAGTGTAGGTCACTGTCCTAGGGCCCGAATTATACTGGTATGCCAAACAGGGCCTCTATTGTACACAGTCTTTAATCACAAATGGTTTTATAGATACATTAAAGTGCTCTTAAGGCAACGGGCATGATTAGGATCGCATTGTACATGTGCTTTTGTAACCTCTTTATTTTCTTCCCACATATTAAGATGTCAAATTTCCAACCTTTGGAAATACTGTTTTTGAATGGATATCTAATACTCTATTATGAAATGAACATTTGCTATTTTTGGACTGCTTATTGCATCATCCAGAGGTCCACTCAGGGAACCAGAAACCACTGCAGGTATTTCCTCAGAAAGTGTTCAGAACTCAAAGAACAAAAGAAAAACATCGTGGGTAGTGCATAGGTAGTAACTGCAGAGACCAGCTTTTACAAATCCTAGGGCCAGGGGAGTGAAGGGATGAAGTTGGGGTTATCAGAAGCTGTAAGTTGGATAGAGAGCCCTGTAGAGTTGGGAGTTGGATCTCTGAAGAGAATGGGTTGCCCACTGGTGCTGGTACCAGTATCACAGGAGCCTTTTGGGACTAAGGCTTAAACCTGAGTTGAAAGGACTGCTTGATTAGGGAGTACTTTCCGAAGCTGAGGCTCAGACATCTGGAGACGGTCTCACTGTTTATCTGCTATCTCAGAAGGAAATGCACTATGCAACTGAGTCTCAGACATCTAGAAGGAAAAGTATACCCAGTATAGTTGGTGCTAATATCTCAGTAGTTTGAAGGGGGATGTTGTAGAGCTCTACTTCGCATATCTAATAAGTGGCCCTTGCACAGTCGATGCTGGTACATCTGAGGTGGCTAGGTGAGTCTGGTTCACGGAGTTCTAAAAGAGGCTGGAGACTGGAACTGATTGTCCCTGCCAGGAGGAAGGACCTTTGCTGGACAGATGATGGAAACAGTATGCGATCAAAAACACAAGTTTTTTTTTCTACCTTCCTCCTGACTTCGTCTCCTTCTAGCATGTTGTCCCTATTGGCAGAACCTAACAAAGGAGACTAGTAGAGGAAAATGTAGTGTGTAGCATCCCAGTAGCAATAGCATAAAACAGTATAAAAGGGTGGATTTAAGAGAGACAATATGATTAATAAGTGGCATGCTCATTATCAAATGAGCTTTTAAAGAATTCCCTACTGTGGGTCTGAGTAGAAGGTCTTCCAAATGAATCTGCAAAAGCCAGATTCTCATTTTCTCCTCTCACCCCAGCATCCCTCCAGCCCATCAACTCCCCTTAATTAGTATATGGGCATCTGAATGAGGCCTAGATTATCAGGCTGCTGTTATGCTACCCTCCCCCACATCTACTGCCCCTTGTCTCCCCCAGCCCTACCTTGATTGTGAAGCAGGATCATAAAGAAAAGCAGACAGGGAATTTTTCTCAGGACACTATTGGCAACTGTAGCATCCAGTTTCTAGTAGCAGCAGTGCCAGTAGTGGCTTCCAAGGCCCAGAAGAGGAAGAGGCCCTTCTCCACACCGATGACACTTGCGGTGTAGTCTCAGAGTTCTCTTACTTAGTCTCCCCTGGCTCCTTTCCATTTTTTGATCTTGTTTATTTATATTTCTTAGCAATATGAGCTGCCTGATACCTTCAAAATCAACCCCAGTGAGCAAGAATCAGTTTCTCTTACTTGTAATTTAGAGCACCTGTTTGATGTATTTTATTCGAATCTGATAGGGTTTATTTAATTCCTTGATTAAGTAATTGAATTGGTTGAACAAAGAAATTTTAATATTTTGTGTTTATTTGTAAAAAAAAAAAAAAGAGATGTTTGGCTTAGATCATTTTAAGTCTTTGACTTCCATGAGCTCTGGACAGGATATTTGGCAATGAGTAGAATAAGGATGAAATCTCCATTGTGGTGGTACTGGGTGGCTAAAACTTTAACAGAAAAACCAGACAGGCATCTTTTTGACCAACAGAACCTGAGAAAGGTTCTGGTACAACCAGGGCTGATAGAAAATGAGGAGGGAACCCACAAAGGAGAAGCCAGAGAAGGGGAATTCAAAATTGTGTAAAAACTTTACCCAAATCTCTGGTTGACTTCTGAATCATCTATGTGTGAGGCAGATGAAAAGTAGTCTGAAAAGTGATTGGAATAACTTGCCACCTTGGCAGAGATGTGGGGGAGCTAAAACTCCTTTAAAGAACACCTGCCATTTTTTTTTTTAGCTGTAGGTGCCGGTAGAAGGAATGTAGTTAGTGAGGAGATAATCCAGGAAAAAAGAGCTAGAGAAAGGGAACCCCAAATTCTGAATATAAAACTCTGCCCAGGTTTGTACCTGACCCCTCATTTGTGTGTGTTGCAAGCCAGAGTGAAATTACTCTGAACTGAGATCCTAGCTGCTGCCCATTAAACACATGACAGAATTAGCAATTTGGGTCTGAGCATGTTAATTGCCTGCTGAAACAAAAACAGTATTTTTCAGAACAATATAACAGAATCCAGAGTTCACAACCTAACATTCACAATATTCAGGATCAACTCAGAATTACTGAACATACAAAGAGCCGGGAAATAACACATTCTCAAGGGAAAAGACATAAATGCCAAATTCAAGATGAACAAGATGTTAGAATAATCTGACAAGGATTTTAAATTAGGTTTTATAATTATGTGAGGTAAAAGAAAATAGTCTTGTAATGAATGAAAAGGTAGGCCATTTCAGCAAAGAAAAAATATATAAAAAGAACCAATGGGAATTTTAGAAATGCAAAGAACGATATCCGAAATAAAAACCATTCATTCTCTGGGACTTATAGTAGATAAAGATGACAGAGAAAATAATCAGGATTTTGAATACAGATCAAAAGAAGTCGTTCTTAACCCAATTTGGAGGGTTTTTTTGTTTTTGTTTTAAATGAGCAGAATTAAATGGGTTTTTAGGAGTCTTGAAAGAAAAGAAAGTGAAAAAATATTTGAAGAAATTATAGTAAAACTTTCAAAATCTGGTGAAAAATATAAATTTACAGATTCAAGAAGCTCAACAAACAACAAGACAAATAGAAACTTAACACATAGTCAAACTGCTGAAAACCAAAGATAAAAAATCTTGTACATAGCTAGAGAAAATGACACATAAATGGGGAGATTCAAAGTACCATACACTTCTTGGTAAGACATGGAGGCCAGAAGACATCTTATAATGGAACGAAATAAAAAAACATTATCATTCCAGAATTCTGTATTCAGTGAAGATATTCTTCAAAAATGAAGTTAAATAAAGATACGTTTAGATAAAGGAAAACTAAAGAGAACTTGTGGGCAGACCAATATGTCATTAAGAAATGCTAACAGAACTTTTGCAGGCTGAAGGGAAATAACCCCCAGAGGCAAACAGATCTTTAGGAACTAATGAAGAGTATCAGAAAAAGTGAATATGTATCGGTAATTATAGGATTATTTTTTCCCTTTTAATGCTTTTAAGATACAGAAAATATGCATAAGCCAAGGTCTAAAAAAACTGAAGTTGCTAATAACTCCTCCACCGAGAAAACATGCCCACATGACTTCACTGGTGTGTTCTTTAATACATTCAAAGAAATAGTCCCAATATCATGCAAAGTCTTTCCAACACTTGTTATGTTGCCAGCATAACTGTGAAACCTAAACCTAATAAAGACATCACAAGAAAATTAATTACAGCTCTATGGTGGACATAAATACCATATTCCTTTACAAAATATTAGCAAATCAATAGTATATAAAAAGGTTTATGTATCACTTCTCAGCTTTTTGGCTATGATAATGTGTAGTATCTATTCTTATCATTTTAATATCTGATATATACTCTATCCAAGGACAATATAGTAAATGGATTTTGGGAACAGAGAGATGGAATAGGAGCTTGCTCCATCTCCACTTCATGCGTCGACCTTGTATTGTAGTATCTCCAGGAATGGTGCATCCTCTTGGGACAAAAAGAAAGGAGGGGGGATTATATGTCATGACCAAACGGACTTTATCTCAGGAATTCAAGGTTAATTTAATGTTGTAAATCAGTCATTGTAATTTGCCATTTTAACAAACTAAAGACAAAAATTCATAACAAATTTCAGTGGATGCAGAGAAAAAAAAAGAATCTTGACAAAATCGAACATTCATTTAAATTGAAAAAAAAATTCTTAGGGAACTAGAAGTAGAAAGGAAAATCAGCCTAATGGAGGGCATCTACAAAAACACATAATTTAACATCATACTTAATAGTGAAATATTTTATGCTTATCACCTAAGATTAATGTCAGGGCAAGGATGTCTGCCTTTACCACTTAAACGTTAACCTTGTTTTGAACATCCTAGTCATTTCAATATGGCAAGAAAAAAGATATAAAAAGGCATAAAGATCAGAAAGGCAGAAGGAAAACTATTTGCAGATGGCATCAATGTTTTACAGATTCCTTAGGTGTATTATTTAAACAGCTGGTAGAAGTAATAAGTGAATTTTGCACAGTCATGGAATATAAGGTTAATATACAATTATGAGATGTATTATATATTATAAACAGTGAAATTTTAAAAACAATTTCATGTACAGTAACATAAAAAACACAATACTCAGGAATCAGTCTGTCATCGTGCATTGTACCTGTACAGTAAGGCTAAATGAGATTGCAGAGATAAAGAAGACATGAATAACTGGGGAAATGTCCATGGATTGGAAGGGTCAATATTGTTAAGAGATCACACCGTCCCGTATTACCCTGTAGAAAACCTATCGAATTATTATTCACAACCTGGTACTAAATGTGTCTGGAAATATATATGTAAATGCAAACTACCTAGATTAGCCTAAGCAGTTTTTTAAAGGGGAGTAAAGTTTGAGGATTTAACACTACATGATTTCAGGACTATTAGGCAGCAATAATTTAGCGTTTTTGGAGTAAGAATACACATTTTTTTTAAAAGCTTTTATTTTTAAGTAATCTCTATACCCAACGTGGGACTTGAACTTACAACCCGCAGATCAAGAGTTGCATGCTCTCCTGACTGAGCCAACCAGGTGCCCCAAGAATAGACATTTAGATCAGATGGAACAGAATAGAGTCCAAAAGTAAGCCCAAACAAGGATGTGGAGTAACTGGATTTTGATAGACTGCTGGTGAGAATTTACAACTATTTTTGGCAGTTCCTTAAATGTATACCTACTTTATGAGTTAGGCATTCTACTCCTAGGTCAGAAGTGAAAATATATATTCATACAAAGATATGAATTTTCACAACAAATGTTTTCAAAATAAAAAAGTGGAAAAAAATTTTTCATCAACAGGTGAATAAGCAAAATATGCTATGTTTATTATAATTCTACTCAGCAATAAAAAGAATCAGTTACTGGTAAGACATAACAAAATGGATATATATATGTAATATCAAAATAGACTAAGTAAAACCACTGAAGCACAAGAGTACAAACTGATTTCATTTACAGAAATTTATTTAAAAATGCAAACTAATAAATAGCAGATGAAAGCAGATCCCTGGTTTCTGGAAGGTGTTGTCAGAGGGAGGGATTTTACATAGAGAGGATGAGGAATCTTCACAAGGGCTCATGTAAATGAAAACCTTTCCATCTTGATTGTGGCAGTGATTAAAATGGATAAAGTTTACTATATATTAATGATAAAAGTTCGTTAAAATTTTGGTTGACTTTCTTTGAATTTCTAAGTCTTCTTACATTCTGTCCGCTGAATTTAACCTTTTAGATAGTCTTTTCATTCTACTCTTGCCTCCACCAGAGAAATCTTTTCTAAAGCACCCTGTCATACTTTTCTAATGTTGGCTTTTGCGTCTTCTCCATAACTCTGGTTCTGGCATTTTCCTTGTTGTCTTCCTGGGAAGTCCCTTTCTGCTTCTTTTCCTGGATCTCAAATGCTTCTTAATTCTCTTGGTTACTCTCTCATTTTGGTTACACATATCTACCAGATTTGAAAGGTAAATTTTTATTTATCTTCATGGTTTAGAACTGTCATACTGATTAAGTGGCTGGGTGTAAAACCCTTAAATATCATTACTATACACTTTTTTCTTGGACTACTTAATTTTCTCATAGAAGAATCTTCGTGCAGGCAGAATGGGAGCGAAGGAACAAGTGTGGGTGCTGGCTCTCTGGGAGTCAAATAGGGGAAAGAAATGAATATGAATACTTCCTTAATATGAGTATTTCCGTATCTGCTTTTTTTTTGTTTTTCCTTTCCCCACACCCACTGCTGTGTAGGACTGTCCTTACTTCTTAAACCTGTCTGATATCATCTCTCTGAGAGGTAAGGGTGGGGCCTCTAATATTGCACACTGGTAGAGCAATAGGTGAGTAGTCACCAATGCTTGGGATTACAGGGATTTAGTTGCGTCTTTTAATGACTTGATCAATTTTGTTTTCAGCTACACGCTTACCTTTACCTTTATGGCTACCTGATGCCTCCAGTTCCCTTGCTTTTCCATCATTGCATACAAATTGGCTTGATTTCTTTTTTCTTGTAGATGTTTAATTTTTAGCTTTCTCAAGCCTGCTAACTCAATTACCACATTCCATCTTGTCAAGAGGCGCCTGGGTAGCTCAGCTGGTTAAGCGTCTGACTTTGACTCAGGTTATGATCTCATGGTTCTGGGATGGAGCCAGCGTCAGGCTCCCTGCTCATTGGGAGTCTGCTTGTCTCTCTCCCCCTCTCTCTGCCCCTCTTTCCACTTCTACGCACGTGCTCTCTCTTTCTAATAAATAAATACAATAATAAATATTGTCGGAAATTTTTGTTTATTTTTCTCTGTGGATTTATGCCTCTTGTTCCTATAAGGTTATTTTGATTGATAGTGGAAGCTTTGGACTGAATGTGTCCTCCCAAAATTCATGTTAGGCTTTAATTTCTCATTGTGATAGTATTCAGAGGTGAGACCTTTGGGAGGTAATTGGGTTTAGATAAGATCATGAGAGTGAAGCCCACATGATGAAATTGGCACCCTTCTGAGGGGATGAGGAGACCAGAGAGCTCTCTCTCTTTTATATGAGGACACAGCTAGAAAGCAGCCATCTGCAAACCAGAAAGAGGGCCCTCACAAACACCCTACCATGCTGACACTAAGATCTGGACTTGTAGCCTCCAGAACTGTGAGAAATTTCTGTTTAAGCTACCCAATGGTATTTTTGTTAGAGAAGTCCAAAGAACTAAGACAAACCAAGACAGTAGATATAAGTGCCATTTCACCTTTTGATAAATTTTTTTGTCCCTAACAATGAATTTTGACAGGGTAAAGTATGAGGCCCACCTACATTTTCCTTGATATTTTCCTTTCTGTTGTTGGCTTTATTCTATAGCATGCATTCTCAGTGGGGACACAACTTGGTTTTTGGGAGAGTAAAGTAATCTGACTTGTGTTCATTGCATTTGTGTTTGAATCAAGCAATTATCTGTTATATGTTGGGAGGTGTTGTATGTGCATTGACACATGTGAGCTTGGTTGTCTAGACTTCAATATTCTCTGAAACACATCCTTTTGAGAAGTCTGTCATTTTCTTTGCCCTGTAGACTTACCTTGCCTTGCTTTTACACATTTTGGAAACTCAAGGCTTCTGTGTTTACAAACTCTGTATCCCCTGACAATTGGTTCATCACTCTTTTATGCCACCAACCTGTCAGATTGTTGATGGTAGAACTCGCTACCTTTTTTTTTGGTACATTTTCTGTCAACCACCATCTCTGTATATAGGTATGGAGATACTGCATCTCATAGTAATGGGTGACATTCCATTGAAGTTTTCAAATTCTTTAATTCCAGCTTTCTAGACTGTCATTTTATTCTATCTCTATGCAACTCTATCAAAAGCTTGAATTTTCCACATTTCTAAACTTTGAAACAAGGAGAAGAAATCATAAGTGGTATACTTGGTAGATTTAGAAATTTGGCAAATTTTACATACTGATTTTAGATTTTATTAAGTCACACATATCCAGAGGAAGCCTAGTGGTAGGTTTCTGTTTTCAGGAATATTTTAAATGTGGCACTGTACTCACTGGAAGATGGTGAGGAGGTTTTGAAGATGTCAAGGAGGAAAAAGTGTTTGCTGGAAAAACTAGTAAATTTTGAACTAATATGTATTTTATTTTCTAAAGCTTTAATGAGGTTACTAAACAACAATACAAACTGTAAAACATTTTCAGGAATGGTAGCTAGAAATATAATGAGAATGATTATGAAGTGAAAGTTTAAAAACTTCTGGGCTATTTAGAACAATAGACTGATCAGTTAAAATTATTTACTTGGTTGTTCTTTGCTCCCTCCAAGGAAACTCTTTCAGTAGCTGGATTCCATTCTTAAGGCTTGAATATTTGGCATTTCATTAAATTTATAGTCATTATTGATGAGTGTTTAAATGTTGTCTATTATGTGTTTCTATATTCATAATTACTGAAGCAGGGTATGCATTCTTGTTTTTTCCTTTTTCTTCTTTCTATTATATTCTATCCCCACCATAGTCCGAACTATGATGTCGAGCTCATTGTGATTCAGAAAATGCTTAACTTATATCTTTAGCCAGTCAGAACTATGATTTGTTGTTTTAATCTTAAAAGAGAAACTGTTTTGTAATCAAAAGAACATTGTGAAGTTACAATGTTTTTGCTAAACAGATAGGAGATAAAAGATTGATGCTGTTAAAAGGAGGAAAGAATAAAGAATAAATCTTGGAAATGCAATATGTAGAATCAGTTCATCAAATAAGTTTATTATTACTTTGACCAGAGAGGACTTTCTCCCCTCTAAGAATAAGATTATTCACAGGAGAAGAAATTGGTTGACTATACTCTGTCTGGGAGAAGAAGAGGTGGTATATGTGATGTGATCCTGTCATATTTGAATGCATTTACTTAGCAAAAATCAAGGATATAAAATATTCATTTTATATATTCTTAGGAAGAATGTAAAAGACAACCAAATAATTGATATTTTCACTGAATGTTTACTTTTTGTTGCAGGCAGCTTCTTCTATCTAACATAGGTCTAATGTAATGTTTATTTTATTTTTGCTTTTCACTGGAAGCTCTCCTGGCTGTTATTATCAAAGACATTTAAAAAGTTAGAAGTTAATTTGAGATACTTTGAAGGAAATGTTAACATTATTTTGTGATAGAATGTAAAAATATTTTGTTTATCACATTTGATGAAATACAACTATTCATGATGAGAATTTACTTTTGAATAATGGAGGCAGGAAAAAAAGTAGTAAACACCTTCCCTAAAACTTATTTTGGTGGGTTTTTTTGTGCTTATGGTGACGTTCCCACTGGTTAAGCTAACTGAAAGCATTTGATGAAAATGTTAGCTCTGTTTTTTGAAATAAATTTATGTATCAACTCATTTGTAGGAATAGTTGGGTGAAACTTAGTTTTTGGAGCTCTTGTTGTGCTCTTTATCTGAGACATCTTCAAAAAAGTTATTTGAGTAGAAAAATATAAAAAAAATAACAGGAGTCTCCCACCAGCCAGAATGGATATGTTCATGTTTTTGCTCTTGGGTATAACACTTCTAAGAATATAATTAGCTTTGCTTTTTATTTTCTACTTTTTTCTCCACAGCCTCATGATTTTGATGAGTGCCGATTTGATATTAGTGTAAATGATAGCGTTTGGTATCTTCGTGCTCAGGATGCAGATCACAGACAGCAGTGGATAGATGCCATCGAACAGCACAAGGTAGGGGCTCCAGTGTCTACCTGTCCATGGAGGGTTAGGCAAGAGATTGATAGTAACTCCTTTAAAAAGTTTTGAGATGTAGGGGCGCCTGGGAGGCTCAGTCCTTAAGCATCTGCCTTCGGCTCAGGTCATGATCCCAGGGTCCTGGGATCGAGCCCCACAGCGGGCTCCTTGCTCAGTGGGAAGCCTGCTTCTCCCTCTCCCACTCCCTCTGCTTGTGTTCCTGCTCTTGCTATCTCTCTCTCTCTCAAATAAATAAATAAATTCTTTTTTAAAAAAAAGGTTTTGAGATGTAATATGTGTTATTAAAAAGTTGAACATTGGGGCGCCTGGGTGGCTCAGTCGGTTAAGCGTCTGCCTTCGGCTCAGGTCATGATCCCAGGGTCCTGGGATCGAGTCCTGTATCGGGCTCCTTGCTCAGTGGGGAGCCTGCTTCTCCCTTTCCCTCTGCCTTGCTGCTCTGTCTACTGTGCTCTCTCTCTCTCTGTCAGATAAATAAATAAAATCTTTAAAAAAAAAAAAAGTTGATTATTTGGGTGGTAAGGATTAAAGCAGTCCAGATATAAATTTTTGAAATAATTTTTTTCTAACACTTCAGTTGCTCTAAGGGAGTTTGTTATGACAAATATTTTTAATTGGTTTTTTTTTTTGAAGATCTAATTGGCCTTATTAAACGATTCATGAGTTGGGCGGCACTCCATCTAGCAAGTTGAGAGGCACACCGACAAATGTTCTTCATTGTTAATTAAAACAAAATATACCCTTTTTTTAATAAAACAAATCTTGATTTTTATACTTAGGATTTGCTTCATAGTGAATGCCTTTTGTATGATCTGGATAAAAGGTTTTGAAATAATATTGGATGTATAACCCTAATATTTAGAAGCTTCAGTGTTAATTTTTGTAATTATGCATGCATTGTTATATTGATAATTCAAAATTAATACCAAATTGTTAAAGCATGATGATAGCCATTTGGGTAATTTCATAGTGTAAACATTTGTAAATCATTTAATTTTTTCAAATAGGGAGCTGTTTAATAATAAACCTTTAGCAAGTATTTCCTTTGTAAATGTATAAGCCACATTCTTGTTATTTAAAGTGTGAATAAGGGGCACCTGGGTGTCTCAGTCAGTTAAGCGTCTGCCTTCCGCTCAGGTCATGATCTCAACTCAAGTCCTGGGATGGAGCCCTGTATGGGCTCCTTCCCTGATCAGCGAGGAGTCTGCTTCTCCCTTTCCCTCTGTCCCCCTCCCCCGTGCTCTCTCTTTCTCTCTCTCTCTGCCTCTCTCAAAAGAATAAATAAAATGTTTAACAAAAAAAGTGAATAAGTGCTATGTAGACTAAAGAAACGTGTGATATCAAATCTGCATTATTAGCTATTTTAGTTTATTATGATAAAACAAGGAATAGGGAAAGGTGTAAATTCATGATGCCATTCCTGAGTGTGACTTAAAAGAACTTTGTACTTACTCATATGCTTGTCTGTACTTGTTTGTTTGGGTTTCACAGAGTTGTAGTTGAAACACCTGTTTTGGTCATTTAACAGGTGCAAAACATGTACCCACACAACACACACACACTAAAACAAGAAAAACCTGTCTTGTTTGAGGTATCACAGGTATATTCTTTTTGATACTGATCATGCATTAGCTTTTATTTCTTGATTATTGATTATGAATTTTTCCTGGCATAAAGAAAACTGGCTGATGCCCATTTTTTCCCCTCTGTTTTAGCTTTAATATTATACTGATTTAAAATTCTGTTAATGTTGGGGCACCTGGCTGGCTCGGTCACAAGAACATGCGACTCTGGATTTCAAGGTTGTGAGTTCAAGCCCCATGTTGGGTGTAGAAATTACTTAAAATAAGATCTTAAAATTTTGTGAATGTTAGTTATCTTTATTACTTCAGAAAAGAGTCTAAAAATGGGAAGCAGTTTTCTTTTATGTAAAAGAGATGAGCTAGAATTCCAGATTCTGAATGCTTTGGATCTAGGCTGACCTTAATTCAGACACTACATCCTCTGCTGTGTACCATATGCGACTTTGGGTGTATGGTAATTTACCTCTTCTTGGTGTGTATAAGGAATACATGAGGTAATAGATGTAAGGTTACTTACCAGAGTGGCTGATATATTTTCTCATTTATGACAGTAGAAAAAGAAAGGGCTTTGGAGTGACAATTAAATTTACTAAATTATACCTGTTGTTTTTGGATGAAGAATTCTGCATTCAGTGAGTTACTAATGTGCATGTAAAGAGACAGTATTGTGTATTTAATCAGGGCCAGCCCTCTTACTAATGATTAAAGATGTTATTAAGTAGAACTAATTTTTACATTTTTAACGTATGACTTAAAGGCTTAATCAGCTAATATAGATTACAGGGCTGGTTTTTCTGTTTTAATTAAGCATATTTTATTTTGCTTGTTTTGCTTAGTAAAGCCAAACCAGAATTCTCTGCAAGTTCCCATTTTGTATTTTCTCCTTGAGTGAAGAAGGATGCATAAAGCATATTATTTCTTCCCTATCATTGATTTCTTTGCATCTTTGAACAATGGATAGGTATAATCTTTGGGTCTCAGGGGCATCTGGGTGGGTTAGTCAGTTAAGCAGCTGACTTTTGGTTTTCGCTTAGGTCATGATCTCAGGGTCCTGGGATCAAGCCCCGTTCAGTGGGAAGTCTGCTTGAGAATTTTCTCTCTCCCTCTCCCCCCATGCACATGCGCACTCCCTCCCTCTCTCTCTCAGATAAATAAATCTTTTAAAAAAAATAATAATAGTAATAATCTTTGGGTCCAGAGCAGTGTGACTTAAACTGAGATAACAGATTTTGGGTGAATTTAAGTTCTTAGAAAAAGGTTCAAAAAAAAAAAAAGATTCAACAGCAGGATTTCAGATACATCGTACAGACTTTTCCTTTCTGATTTCTAAAAATAGTTGATTAATAGACAGTGAAGGAGATATCATGTTAATTGTTATTAATAGTTATTTAATTGTAATATAAATTATGTGATATGTGCCAACTAAGCAACATATCAATGAATATTTAAATTGAATATGAATTCCAAAAATAAATTGCCTGAGTTACTAAACTAATTCTTAGGAGGGAGAAAATTCAAATGCAATCACTATACATATTCAACAAAGTTTTTTCCCCCATAGACCAGGAAGGGAGGTAGTGAGGAAATGTTTCCTAATTCATTCTTCAGTATCA
Source organism: Halichoerus grypus (assembly GCF_964656455.1). NCBI lineage: Eukaryota > Metazoa > Chordata > Mammalia > Carnivora > Phocidae > Halichoerus > Halichoerus grypus. The sequence goes on from NC_135713.1 coordinate 96,374,012, forward strand.
CTAAAGAATATTGAATGTGGAACCTAAATTTAGTAATTTTACTATTATGCATGCATTGTTATATTGATAATTCAAAATTAATACCAAATTGTTAAAGCATGATGATGATGATTATGATGATAACGATGACGATAAGAGCTCCTACTTACTGAGGATCACCCAAGTACTAATCATTGCATTATGTACTTCATGTGTTTATTTTCTCCCTACTCTCCTGAGAGGTGAGGGAAGTGCTGTTTTATAGTTTTATAGTAGAGGAAACGAGGTTTAGATTAAATTTAAGTAACTTGCCTGAGATTCTACTACCTTTTAGTTCATGGATTCTTTGGATTCAATTTTATGTTGATTCTGCTTTCTATCAGTTCCACTGGGAGATTCTGAATATTTGGAGGGGCAACTTGGTGGTTCATTCAGTTAAGCATCCAACTCTATTTCAACTCAGGTCTTGATCTCAGGATTGTGAGTTCAAGCCCTGCGTTGGGCTCCAAGCTGGATGTGGAGCCTACTTAACAAAAAAAAAAGCCAAGTGAATATTTGGAAATAGTTCCCATAAGCTTACCTCCTTTAGATTGTATCATTTGAGTTCTGCCATATATGTGAAAGACAAATAGGAACTCATCTTTCTGCCCATGGACTGTCAAAAAGGGCATTATATTGTTTTGGTTAGTGTTGGAGTGGTGGATTCTGAGGTCTGATAAATATGGGAATGAATCTTGGCACTACTGCTTATACTTCTTAATAGCTGGGTGACCTTGTTCAGTCACTTAGAGGAGGAAAGATGACAGTATGCTGTTTGTGTGCCTTCCCCCTCACACCACCCTCACCACCCCCACAAAAACAGAACAAAAACAAAGCAAGCAAAGTAACTCAACCAAATTTGTTGTACTTCAAAGTTGATGAGTTCCCGTCCTTCCAGCTCATACAGTTCTATTTACACTTACTTCCTCATTACACCACCTGCCCTTACAGTGACACAAGACACTTGGAACAGTGAGCCTTTTTCTCTTCTGATGTCATCAGGTGGGCCTTCGTTCCTTTTCTTGTTCTTAAGCCTTTGTTAGGGCTTCCCTGACAGGTTTTAGTAATTTTTAGTATCTGGAAGAAGTTGGAGGTTTCTGTTCTTTCCTTCCCAGGTGGCCCTTTTACTCATTCTAATAACTGTGTATCAATCTGTTTAACACACACTCATATACACCAAAAGTTCTATCTTATAGGACTTCTTTAATAATAATAATAATGTGGTGGTGGTGGTGATAATGGCTAACATTTTTGAGGATTAATGTACGTCAGATATGGTGATAAACATACTTTATCTCCATTTACTCTCACAGTCTTATAAGGTTAACATTATTATCCTATTTTTATAGATGAAGAAATTGAGACAGAAGTTAAGTAATTTGTCCAAGGTCAAATTGCTAATTAGTTAAAGGAGCCAGCATTCAGACCCAGGTCTGTCTGACCTGAGAACCAGAGCTTTTGGCCAACAAGCACTTCTGCCATCCTATAAGTATGTATTTATGTGAAATATATTTTATTGACTTAAACCATCAGACTTCTTGAATCACAATATTCCCATAGTTTTTATAGTTCTTCGTATCTCTAGTGTTTATTTTAGACCATAAGCTCCTTAAAGACTCAGATACACAACTTTGTAGGAATCAGCAAAGCATTGGACACATAAATTTTCCAGTTGAAATAATTTACAGTATTTTGTAAAACAGATTTTATGGAAGGAATTTATGATATTTGAAGTTTTTGTTTTTCCTTTAATCTTCATGTTTGCTGTTAGAATGATTTCTGACAGAAATACAGCAGGTTCTATATTCTCTGTCTGCTGCTGTTTTTTTCTCCTTGGTATTCATTCCAAAATAACTTGCTCACTAGAAGAAAAGTTTTAAAAAGATGATTCTTTGATTTAAATGTTGGCATTATATTGGAAGTTGCATAATTCATTGTGACATTAGACAAGTAGCCCCTGTGAAAGAAAGATATTCCTGAGGTTATTCTTAAATTCAAAGATTCTGTTTCGACTTAAAATATACCAAGGGGTGTATGTATACCAGACCAGTAATTTTATTTTGATATAGTGTGCTCACTTTATTGTGTGGAGTGCATTTGTATTCTGCATTTCTCCTTAAGATTTGAGACACTACTAAGTAAACGATTTTTATTTTATTTTATTTTGAGAGAGAGAGAGACCTAGCAGGGGGAGGGACAAAGGGAGAGATCGATAGAGAACCTCAGGAGGCTCCATGCCCAGTGGGCTCCATCCCATGACCCTGAGATCATGACCTGAGGTGAAATCAAGAGTTAGACCCTTAACCAACTGAACCACCCAGGCACACCTAAGTAAATGATTTTTAAAAGATAAGGTTTTTATTGCTGTTTTTTTAATCTCTTGGCCATCTCTCATGTTGTCTTGAGTTCCATTGAGATGGTGTTTGTGAAAATTATTTGAAAACTAAAAGCTGTCTGAATGTAAAGATTAAGGTGTTGTTTTTATTGGTTATTTTATTTGGGTTTTATTTGGGTTATTTGGGAAACATACTTTTCTACTAGATGTGTCTGTGTATTGTCAAAGGGCCTCTGTGAACATTTTTTGCATGATTAGCTTATCAAAGAAATGTGATAAGCTATTTGTTGATGCTATTATTTAAAAGAATCATAAGATTATTCCTAGGATCTTCAATTGCAATAAATGTGATTTTGACTAAACATAGTTTCTTCTTACCAGGAAAGAAATATACTCCCCCACCCCTCAAAAAAACTAGCAGGAAGGTTCTCCTGGTACTAGCGGATTTAAGAATCATGTTGAGAAAGTTATGCTGTTTGGCTCTGACAGTTTGTTTGTGGTAATCATGACATTCCTTTATTTCCATAAGGGAGAACCTTAGTAGATCTGAAATTTTGGTGATCATGGGCCACGCAGACTTTCCCCACATTTTGGAAATTATCCAAAGATTGAGGAATCATAGGAAGATACGTAGTTAGGGAGGAAGAATCCAAATGGTAATTATTATTAGTGTTTATTTTCTGTAATGGGAATCTGCAGGCAGTTGTTTTGTAATTTAATGTTTATAAATTTATTCATATCCCTTTGTGAAGGCCCACTAATTCATATCTGAAGCTCTGATGAATACTTTCAGAAGAAAGGTTTATTCTCAGCCTGAGAAGTTTAGGGATTTCTGAGGAAATGAAGTGGAAAACAATTTTTGGAAAGAAGTTACATATTTTGCTTGAAATGAGATGGAGTATGAGAAAAGTTTCTTACCAAAATACTCTCATGGTTGAGCCACCTAAATGATGCCCAAAACTCACTTTAAAGACCTCTTAAAAACTGTGTTCTTTGCCATAATGAAATAATTTTTCCCATACTGTCTCAGGGTCAACTTGATTTTGGTGCTTATTCTCTGTTTTTAAGAGCAGTTTCTGCTTATTTGACACTTTAATTTCTTTTGTCTTAAGTTTGACATAAGCTTATTAGGAAACTATTTTAGAATAGCTAGATGGCAGAATATACTTGTTAGTTCTTAGCACTTCTTAAATATCAAAGTCATGTAAAGTCATAGTATCTCTGCCATATTTAATCAACTGTAATACTGGAAAATGTTCTTAACAGATACTAGAAATTTTTCTATACTTGTCTGCTTTATAAATGATTATCGTATAAACTTAGCTTTGCATTTTGAGTCTGATTTACTTGGCAAAGACTTAAGAATGCAGATACAACTTTTTAACCACTATTTTTAGCTTAGTTTAGTTTTTATTTATTTAAGTAATCTCTACACCCAACATGGGGCTTGAACTCATGCCCCCGAGATCAAGAGTCACACGCTCCTCTGAGCCACCCAGGCGCCCCTAGTGTATTATTCTTTGTGTAAGTAATTTCATGTGACTGGTGGATTACAGCCAGTTCTCTGTTTACCTGTTTGCGTCATATTATGGTGATAGAGGGAAGAAGAATGGAATCAAATTTTACTTTTCCTTTACATTCACGAGTTCTCATTTTTGAGAGAAGTACAAGTCTAGCAGCTGCCAGAGTAGTCAAGGGTCTATCATTTTCTCATAGAAGTTGTAGAAAAACCAAGTAGTTGGGATCACAACTGGACTACATTAACTAGCAAAAAAACTTCCTTATGTTTCTGGATGTTTCTCTCCTTAAGATCAAGAATTTGGTCAGTTCCTACCAGTGGGAGTTAGTTGCTAAATTGTTTACAGTAGTAATCTATACATGGTTAGTAAATTTTTTTTAACACCTAAGTGTAGATCCTGCACACTACCAGCCAGCACTTTTGAGGTTTGAGGTGAAATCAACAAAACAAAATACCAACCTTCTTTAATATTCTTAGTGTTCTGGAATAAAAATAATTTAACTGTCAAGGGCTTTTAAAATAACTTTGTAAGTTTTTGTTACCTGGAATTTTTGAAAGCTGAATTCTCCTGGGCTGACATCTGCATTTTGTACTTCCATATGATGCCTAAATACTCAGTAAAGTATATCATATAGAAGAGAGGGAATGTCATTAATTTATATCAGCCATGCTCTTCTATCTGTGGAAGGTGTTTACCTTTTACCAAGATGGTAAAAGAGGAATCCAAGGATTATACGTTGGTGAAAAAAACGAAGATATTTAGGTAGCTAATCATACTAACTTCGTAGCCAGTTGAGATATAGCTTGACAACATTTTATGTCAAAAAGACAGGGAGAGCCCTATAGATCAGTAAGAAAAGTTTACACAGCTCAAATAAAAACAAAATTAGCCAAAAGACTTGAACTGGCACTTCATAAAACAGGATATTCAAATGGATAATAAACATCTGAAAAGGTATTCTCTGCTGTTAGTCATCAGGAAAATGCAAATTTAAACCACAGTGAGGTACCACTATCCACCAGGCAGTGTAACTTTAAAAAATAAGAAGAAGAAGAAATAAAAAGAAAAAAAGGACTTAATACCAGTGTTGGTGAGGATGTGGAGCAACAGGTGTAAAATGGTGCAAACACTTTGGGAAACACTTTTGCAATATCTGCTAACGCTGAACATAGTTGTCCAGATCAGATGAATATTGAAAATTTGAGAAGATCACACAGGTATTGATGTCATAGGTCCATTTATTTTAATTAAGGTTTTTAGGTTACAGGGAATACAGGCCAATCCATGTTAACCTTGAGAAATGGGAATATTGCCATGAACCAAGAAAAATTATAGTGCGCTACCTGCAAAGAAAACTGGATCTGTATACTTAACTCTGAGTGTTGTTATTGTTAACAAAACTCAGTTACTCTATCACTTGCCTCTCCCACCTACAGTTAATGTAGCTTAGTTTCATTCTATTTTCCTCTTTCATAGTTCCTGTTTAACAATAACTTTTGCTCTCTCATCCTCTCAGTTTCTTTTTTCTTGGTTTGTCATGACCTTTTCCTGTTTGGCTTCTTTTCAGCTTCAGCTCCTACTCCTCACTGCTCGAATCTCTTGGCATTTCTCAAAGTGAATGTCTTAAGAAAATCTCATTGCCTTTTCACTCCAGGTTACTATGAATTGGCCACTCTTGGTCCATTTATAATTAATTGCATATTTACTTGTGCTTAAAAGGTAGGGTGGGATTGGCAGTTATACAAATAATAATGTTCTGAAAATGTAATGTATAATTTTGTATAGCATTTACCAAATTTGCAAGGTTTTATAATACCACATATTTGCTGACGTGGGAAACAAAGGCAAAAGAAAAAAATTAAATTTCCTTACTGCCTACAGCCCATTGACAAGTCCTTAAAACAGGCAGAGTGACATTTCTCTAGGAACTTGGCTGCCTCGATGTTAATACTTTGCTAAGGGCAAGGGTGCCTGGGTGGCTCAGTCGTTAAGCGTCTGCCTTCAGCTCAGGTCATGATCCCAGGGTCCTGGGATCGAGCCTCATATCGGGCTCCCTGTTCAGAGGGAAGCCTGCTTCTCCCTCTCCCACCCCCTCGCCCCCGCTTGTGTTCCCTCTCTCGCTGTCAAATAAATAAATAAAATCTTAAAAAAAAAAAAAAAAGTACATCAATAGGATGATTACCAACATGTATCTTGGGGGGGTAGAGATAAAGGAAGTTTCCAATGGAATTTTTATATGTTAAGGGAGACTTACAGGATCCTGCAGGATCAGGATAATGTTAAGCTAAGATTACCTTTTGCCTTTATCAAAGTTTTTTTTTTTTTTTTTAAGATTTTATTTATTTATTTGACAGAGAGAAACAGAGAGGGAACACAAGCAGGGGGTCAGTCACACATCACAACCCCAGTGCAGGTCTTGCTGCCCACCAGGCCCTGTCCCTGTGCTTTAATAAAACTACCTTTTTGCACCAGAGACATCTCAAGAATTCTCTCTTGGCTGTTGGCTCCGAACCGCATTTTCTACATCACTTGCCACTGACAATTTAGATGAATATTACTCTATTCTTTATTAGTCTATAATTAGCTTACAAAATGTTTCTTTAGATAAGGTTTTTAAAAGATAATCTAGAGTTCAGTAACTGTCCTATATTATAACTGTAGAAATTATTAAAATGAGGCTTTATGCTACAAAAGTCATTTTTTTACAGTTTTTGTATTTGAATTTTTATTTAATCAGGAGAGAATATTTCTGACAGTCACCAAGACAGATGGGATTCTGTTTTTTCTGGTTGATGTAGAAAAGTAATGGTGGGTGGCATGGCTTACGCATTTGACATCAGTGGAAACTATTCTCTAATTTTACTTGCTGAGTTTATTGGACATTATCTGGGAGAAAATACTTCTTAAATCAAAGAACACAAAACAGCTCTTCTTCATCAAATCTTTTTAGCTAATAGCCTAAAAAAAAGATTTTGCTCACATGGTCTTTATTGTCTGGTAAATATTCTGGGTTGGTTTGGAATTAGAAACAGTAAGAATAGGTAGCAAAATAAATGAGTATCCTACAGGTTAAAATGTTATCCTAGCTGAAAACAATTCTTGTCATTTTTCATTCATGGAAAGCCCATGACCTTGACAGACAAGATAAGATGGTTGATAGGAATTCTATCACTGTTCATTTTCTAGCCCCTTTTTCTTTTCAGAAACATCCCTTTGGTCTGTAGAGGGATAGAGGAGTAATTAGGTATTGTCATCATTTAATTCCCTTTCTCTGTTTTCCCATTGCCATTCTTTAGTTCTGGTCTCTGAGTGACTCGTTTGGATAAATTCTCCAGCTTTCTAACTGCTTTTAAGTTTTGTTCCTCTTAAAATCTTATCTAGTATAGCCAGAGTAATTCTTTAAAAATAGATATCTGATTCTTTACTTCCGGTTTTAAATCCTGTTTGGCTTCCTATTTCCCATAAGATCAAGTCCATACTATGCTTATAAGGCACTGTTAGAGGGAGAAGTAGAATTATACTAAACTCCTATCAGCATCCATATTCATTTACTATCCATTATTTAAAATGTGTTACATCAGGATTGCTGTAATGGGAGTCTTTTGTTCTAGCATATCTCTGTTGTAAGGAGATATTACCTGTTTTGAAATAGTGGAACTTGAAGAAATAGACAAGGAAGTAAGAAGTGTGCCTCACAGTGAAGAAATCTTTAACAATACTTTGTAGTATTTATATTATATCATAAGTGCTTGATAAATGTTAGCTACTGTATTCCCCCTTCACCCCCAACACAGGCAGGATATTCCTTTATATTGCTACTCTAGGAACACTTAATAGGGGAAAATAAATTTTTAAAAAGCTAGCAGCAGATGTAACAAAGTATCAGTACTACTCTTTTAACTTTCTTACTTTATGGTTTGCCCCCCCCAAAAAACGGGCCAATGCGTATTTTCTTTCAGAAGGAAATTCCGCAGGTGTGGGATAAAAAAGTCATAATTCTATTCTTTTTATCTAATTGCAAAGAGGGGATAGTGGCAAAACAGTTATTGTTGCTTTTTGAAGCTCCCTTAAATGTCCCAGTAAGAGAAAAATCAGGTTTTACATATGTTTAAGCAGTATTTGCAGGTTTATTGAAATGTAAGATTATAATTAGCCAAGGAAACTGGAGTTCTTAGAACCATAAATTCTTCTCCGCAAAGATCCTAAAAGAAATACATGCACATAAAATGGTCAGCAGATGAACATTCTTTATTATTCTGGGACTTTGGCCCCAAACCTAAAATTTCCAAAAAAGGTATGTATTCCTTTTTTAGGGGGTAGGGGAGAAATTGAGATCTCTATCAAATATGAAAAAATACCCATAACTTATTACTGAGTGGAAGAAAAGCTACAAAACAGTATAGTATCATTTATGTACAAATGTGAGGCTATACATGCAAAGAAGTATCTGGAAGAAGGAACATTGGTCATTTCTAAATGGCCTAAATTTTCATTTTCTTTTTTGTAGTTTTCAGTATTGTCTATATTCGAAATATTTACAGTAAACATATATCACTTGTACAAAAATAAAAAAGTAATAGAACACATTTTTAATCTACCTCACTTAAAAAGGGTCATAAAAACGAATAGTACTGGTAAAGTTAGAGTGAAACGAAGACCTGCATATTCTGCACATGGAATGTACATCAGTGCAGTCTTTTTGGAAAGTACATGACAAGAGATATCAAAAGTGCTCATACCCTTAAATCTAGCAATTCTACTTCTGAGAAACTATCATAAAAACACAGCTCACCTGCAGAAAAATGCTTTATGTAGGAAGGCAATAAATACTAAATGCAAAGACAAAAAAAATCCACAGGCCTAATAATTGGCCTAATAAATACCAAAATTATAGTACAATAAAACACTAACAAAGCTATATTATAAGGAGAAAATTATATTAGATGGAAAGGAAAACAGGATATAAACTTTATCTCAGGGGCTCCTGGATGGCTCAGTCAGTTGAGCGTCTGCCTTCGGCTCAGGTCATGATCCCGGAGTCCTGGGATCGGGCTCCCTGCTCAGCAAGGAGTCTGCTTCTCCCTCTCTGCTGCTCCCTCTGCTTGTGTTCCCTCTCTCGCTGTGTCTCTCTCTGTCAAATAAATAAAATCTTAAAAAAAAAAAAAAAAAAAAAAAAAAACTTTATCTCAATAAGGTTTTGAGGGGGAAATGTACAGAGAATAAGGAAACACACCACAGTGAAGAATAACTCTCTCATTTAAAAAGATTGAAGGTAGTTTTGTATTTTTTTCCTTATAACAGGCAGGTACTACTTTTAAAAACTAGAGTGGGAGTGGGGCAATAAAATCTAATCAGTAGAACTATTCTCAGGATTGGTTTTAAAAAGAGATTTGAAAGAAATAGAAGCAAAGTCTCTGGATATTGAGACAGTATAGCATAATGATTAACATCATGGGCACTTGAATCTGGAATTAAATCCTGGCTCCCTTACTTACCTGTTGTGTGACTCTGAAGACATTAAATAAAATCACCTGTAAAATGGGTATAGTAATAGTACCCATTTCACATAGGCTATTATAAGAATTAAATGAGATAATGTACTTAAAGTGTTGGCATCGTGCCTGGTACGAAGTAAATATCCCAAGTTTAGCTTTTACTGTTGTTAAAATGCATTCAAGGTGGCTTTCTGGAATTAATATCTAAAACTTTTTTTTTAGAAAGTTACTCAACCCTCTAACACTAGGGTAGAAAAATTGTTTAACAGACTGTCTTTATACCACTTAATTTGATAGTTATCTAGTTATTTCTTACCTCCATTTTAATGTCAGAAAAAAGACAGTTGGACCTCCAGACTCCCTTAAAGGAGGAATTTTTTTAAAAGATAAGTCTGAATTTCAGAGTGTCAAAATTCTTTAGAATCATGATTATCTTTTGTGTCACTGATTGTGACAAACAGCTTTTAGTACAGAGGAAGTACTTGGTAGCTTACTAATTTCCCCTTTAGCTATGAGAATGTATTATGGAATCCAAAGCCCTAAATTATAAGTGCAAGAAACGGAGTTCTGAAGTCAAGAAAAGAGTGGGGGTAGCTGTTGTTACTCTCTACTTCTACGGTACCGTATTGTATTTGGGCATTTTTGTAATACTTTGGATTGTAATAGGCAGTGTCTAATTTCCTTATTTAACATTCTTTTAACACTTAACTAGGGTGTGTGACAAGGCCCTGTTTAACACCTCCAGTTTCATCTCACTACAACACTTGGCCTGTTTAGGTATTTCTGTAAAGGAAAGTTCATCTCATGTTCCAGTAGAAGAAAATGCAAAATAAATAACCAAGTTCCATAAATGACCTTCAAATGATCTGTTTGATACTGGGTTTTAAATTATGATACAAGAATGGGATCTGAAAAGAAAATCTTTCTGGGACTAATCTGAGCAAATGTTCTATTTTCCAGTATTATTTGAAAAAAAAATATCTCGAGAATAAGCAAATATTCTACTTAGTGGAGTGCTGCTGGGATTTAGGCAGTTAGAATATGATAAAATCCTCTCTAATACCATTTTCTTAAATATATTTTAAATTTTCTTTGATTCATAAGGTGATGTAATTCCTGGAAATTATTCTGAGTTGACCTTCTCCTCATATGGAGGAGAGTTGATTATATATATCAGTGAGTTGTTTTATCTTTCCATCTGGTTCAACAAAGGACTGCCTTACATTTGGCCTCCACTGCATATGTGCATTTTTAGCCTATGTTTAGGTATTCAGGTTTAATACAGAGAATTACAGTCCTAGACTACCCATATCATTTTAAAGATAAGAAAATTAAGCCCAAGAAGGTAGTGACTGACTTGTAGAGTTTTCAGTGGTTATAGTGATACTAGAACCTTCTCTTTTATCCTTGGGTTCTTGCAACTTCGGAGGCAGCTGCTCTGTGGGGCAGTGGGGGTGGTGGTGTCCATAAGTATTTAAAAGGCTAAGTAGATGAGATTTTAGTGTTTATGGGCATGAAATTGTTATGCCAAATTTTCTTATCTCAAATAATATGTTTATGTTTACTTAGACAAAAATAGAATTGTTGCCACTGGAACTTATATATTTTAAATCACAGTTATATTGGTTAGTGTCTTGCTTCTCATGTGGTTTGCTTTAAAATAATCCTGAATGTAAGGTGTATGGATGCTCATAGCTTAGCAAGCTTATTTGGTTTTATTATGGGTTTCAGAATTTTAATTTCTGGAAAATGCTCCATTGTTTTTATGTTAGCATTTAATCTTGTATATTCTCTCTTTCCATAGTTAAAATGGAAGGAGACAGCGTAGTTGGGGGCAGAGGGAACTATGCCACTAATAACTAGATGATTTTTGACACCATAAGGAAGTTACTTCATTTCTGTCTCAATTTCTTTGCTGTGTTTCTTGCTGGAGAGTATTATTAGGAAAAAGAATAAGCTTTTCAAAAGGTGGATGCTGTTAAAATAAGTCAGCCTTTTTGCTATATTTTTTAACCACTGCCTTTGGAGTCTAGATGGGATGATGAACAGATTGTATAAAATTATAATATATGTTTCTCTCTCACGTGATTAAGCCAAAATACAAAATTTAATTGTGACTTTGAGGAAGTTTTCTTTTCAAAGCAGTTCTTAGGTATTTCTGTTGTTTTATTAAATTCATAACTTTGAACCATATGATTTAATTTATCATGCCTTTAATTTTTCTCGAAAAGTCAAGATACAGAGGGTAAAGGTACACATAAAGGAATTAATCTAGAGGTTACTATTGTACTTTGACCAGTAGTAACCTTTGTATCAGTTTTCCAAGTATACTGCTACTTGGAAAATGCTACTGATCCCCTCTAGTGGCCAAAAGATTGTGGGTTTTTTTTGTTGTGAGGGTTTTTTTGGGTTTTTTTGGTTTTAATAAAAAGGAATATATAATAAAGGTGTGGTCTCATTGTATTTAAAAGCAATAAACCTTGTTCTATATAGGACGTATACAATTAAGTGTTTCACTGAGCAAAAATAGCATTCTATGTTTATGCAAAACATGTTCAGGAATCTGGCTTATAAACACGCAAATTGGGAAAGAAGGATATTTTTGCAAAGTAACTGTATTTGAATTCTACATTATTAATTTTAGATAGAATTTTGTGTTTTCAAAATATTATATATTGGTAATTAGTGGTTTTAAGTAAGCTCAACTTCTTTTTTCTTGTGGAACAGTGAGTGGGATTAAGAAAAAGCTAGCATACCTTTGAAGTATTAGTCCCAAAATCATACCAATGAGGTTTTGAAAGCATGTTACAATTTTTAAGAACATTTAACAGAATATCAGTTGTGGCAATAAAGTAATTTTTTCCCATTTCCATCCTTGCTTCCCTCACCCCACTTAGCCTTCAAAAAGCATACCTTATAAATTCAGGATGTATTGTTACCTTCAGAGTGAACATCTTGGGAAGCCAAAGGAGATGTCAGAAGCATTGTCCCTTTTCAGAATAGTTTTATAACTTTTCTTTTAGAAATATTTTTAGCACCTATGACCAAATATTTTTAAAATATTGGTATCTTTGATGATAGATTAGATTTTTTTAGAGAAATCTAAAACTAAATGAGAGCCACATTATGTGAATAAGAAAGGCAGTCAAGCTTAACTATACAGTTTGACGATATTTCTTTTTTTTTTTTTAAGATTTTATTTATTTATTTGACAGAGAGAGACACAGTGAGAGAGGGAACACAAGCAGGGGGAGTGGAATAGGGAGAAGCAGGCCTCCCGCGGAGCAGGGAGCCCAATGCGGGGCTCGATCCCAGGACCCCGGGATCACGACCTGAGCCGAAGGCAGACACTTAACGACTGAGCCACCCAGGCACCCCTGAAGATCTTTCTTTAAAGTAATGAGAGTATTCTTTTTTTTTTTTTTTAAGATTTTATTTAGTTATTTGACAGAGACACAGTGAGAGAGAGAACACAGGCAGGGGTGGGGGGGAGTGGTAGAGGGAGAAGCAGGCTTCCCAGCGGAGCGGAGAGCCCGATGTGGGGCTTGATCCCAGGACCCTGGAATCATGACCTGAGCCGAAGGCAGACGCTTAACGACTGAGCCACTCAGGCCCCCAGTAGTGAGAGTATTCTTTAATTTTGATTCTGTGACTCCCAAAAATGATTTGATCCATTTTGTGGCTATGTCATAAAATTACTCTAAACATTGTGGTAATACCGTCAGGAATGTTTTCTGCAGTGTCAGTATCATTGGCACAATTATAGACATTTCCAGAATGACTAGATTTTAAACAGTGAGGATACATCTGTGTGAATATATGTATATTTAACATTAATTTGTATTTAAGTTACCTTTGTGCAGTTGTTGACTGAAATAGTGTGACAAATGAATCTCCATTATTTAAATTGGATAATAGCGCAATTGCTTATAGTTTATTTCTTTTTCCTTGGAATGACTTTTTATGCTTCATAATGGAATTTATTTAAGTGAAACTTTATTAGAGGTAGAAATACAATTACATTAAACTCTTAGCCTCCACATTCAGTTATTAGCCATTACTTAAAATGTACAACACTATCAGTTATTGCTGTAGTAGAGTCTTTTTTCTATCATGTCTTAGTTGTGAGGAAATATTACTTGTTTTGAAATAGTGGAACCTGAAAAAATACACGAGGAGATAAGTATGTTTTATGGTGAACAAACCTTTAGAAAAACGTGGTATTTCTGTTTTGTTTCAAGATCTTAAAAGAAAAGATCTTTAAAAAATAAGCAGTTTTTACTTCCTCTAAGACTCATTGACAAAAAGCAACTAGATAGAGAGTGTAGATTTATTTGGATTTAAATTTCAAATTGTTTGGTTTTGAATATTTTGCAAATAAATAATCCAAAATCTGTTTTAATACTATAAAATTTCGATTGTAAATCAGAGGATGGTTCTGTATTTAAATAGGAAATTCAGATTAATTTCTGTTTAGAAATGAATGACACGTAGGTATCTAAACAACTAAGAAGTACCTTATGTTTTTAGTGTGTTACTGATAGATTCTTATTTTTAACTCCAGTCTTCAATATTTAAATCTAATGAGAAACTTTACCAAACCAATACGATTAAAGTGTAGAAAGACTACAGTTAGAAAGTTAGTGTTATTGTCAAAAGAGAGGAGAAGAAACTAGAGCCATTTTAGGTAAAGAACCTAGTAGCTTAGGACACAGTATTTCAAAAGTCTTACTTTTTGTGAGCTATATGATTGGTGTAATTAGAATTCTCTTTTGGTGGGATTCTATTATATGGAAACAAGCTTACCTTTTTTTTTTTTATTTTATTGAAGTACAATTTACATTCTTAAAATGTATCCATTTTAATTGGACCGTTGAGTTTGGACAGTTGTAATCTGTACCCCCAAATTTTCTTGTGCCTCTTTGTAACCATTGCCCCCATTGCTCCCTGGCCTACTTCTTTTGTCATAGATTAGTTTTATCTTCTTCTAAAAAAAAAATCAATTTTCTTGAGATACAATTTACATAAAGGGCATGCTTTACCCTTTCATTAATTTTTTCTGGCACAAAAATACTTATTTTGCTTCATCACTAAAACATTGCTTTGCTTTGAGATGAGGAGTGGTAAGTCTTGGAGAAGAGCTTTGATTCCAGGCAGTCTTAAGTTTATATGTAATTTGTTAGTAAATTGATAGTTAAAAATGTATTGCAGTATCTTTCATAGAGTTTTTATATAAACAAGCATTATTGAAGTATGACAATTTCACTTTGAATGTTTGGCAACCAGTATATCCTGGAAGTTAGAATTTTAGGAGACTACTGGTTTTCACATGGATAAATTTCTAGTCTCTTTGCCTAAGATATTTATTTCTTTTCCATGAGCTGTTGTGTGCTCTTTTGGTTGTGGATTCCTCTTCCTCCTTTCTCACTCTTCCTCCCTCCTTTTCCTCTTCTTCGTAGAATAATAAACTTAAGTTAAATGAGGTGTTACTGAACTGGAAAAATGTTCTGAACTAGTATTAATATCATTTACATAAAAATGATAGCACGAAGATTTTATTAATTAAATCAGTATAAAAACTTAATGTTCTTATACCTAAAAGAATGTTTTTCAGTTAGAATGATATCTTGGGCTGATGAATGGGTAAAGAAGAGGTCGTGTGTGTGCACGCGCACACACACACACACACACACACACACACACAGACACACACACACACTGGAATATTACTCAGCCATCAAAAAGAATGGAATCTTTCCATTTGCAGTGATGGGGATGGAGCTAGAGTGTATTATGCTAAGTGAAATAAGTCAGAGAAAGACATACCATATGGTTTCACCTCATATGTGGAATTTAAGGAACAAAACAGATGAACATATGGGAGGGGGTTAAAAAGAGAGGGAAACAAACCATAAAAGACTCTTACCAATAGAGAACAAACTGAGGGTTGATGGAGGGAGGTGGATGGGGGATGGGCTAGATGGGTGGTGGGTGTTAAGGAGGGCACTTGTGATGAGCACTGGGTGTTGTATGTAAGTTTTGAATCACTGCATTCTACTCCTGAAACCAATATTGTACCATATGTTAACTAACTAGAATTTAAATTAAAAATTTGAAAAGGGAAAAAAAAGAATGATGTCTTGGGTAAACCAGTAGCTGTATAGGAAATGTAATGGATTTTCAGGAACTAGAACACAGAGGATGTAAAATGTCAGTGGAAATAGTTTCTATAATACATTGTACTTAATTTTAATGATTCCTAATCTTAATCTTGAAAATCAAATAAGCTAAAAAAAACTTCTAATTGTTGCTACTAGGTGTGATGCCAAAAATGATTAGATATTATTTTACCTGTTAAGTTTAGTGACTAGAACTAAAGTTATTCATAGTTGTTTTTAAAAATAACTGTAGAAAGTAAGCAGAGATCCAGAACACTTGAGCAGGTTTTTCAGGTACTTGGAAGTTACTTTTTTCAAATGTTCAATTCTTTTGTCTATATCATTAGTACTGCTTTTGTCTTAACAAAGGTGGGCTATAAAATTGGTGCTCTGAAGAATGCCAACCCCAAGTATTATTACAGTGCGGAGTTTAACTGTACTCCAATGTCCAGGAGTTCAATTAATTATCTTCCATGGTGTGATTACTTAACAGACTGACAAAATTGACAACTTTCTCTTTTTTTTTATTTTTTAAAGACTTTATTTATTGGGGCGCCGGGGTGGCTCAGTCATTTGGCGTCTGCCTTCAGCTCAGGTCATGGTCCCAGGGTCCTGGGATCGAGCCCCGCATCAGGCTCCCTGCTCAGCGGGAAGCCTGCTTCTCCCTCTCCCACTCCCACTGCTTGTGTTCCCTCTCCCGCTGTGTCTCTCTCTGTCAAATAAATAAATAAAATCTTAAAAAAAAAAGATTTTATTTATTTGAGAGAGAGAGCAGGTGCACAAGGTCAGGGGGGAGGGGCAGAGGGAGAGGGATAAGTAGCCCCATGCAGAGATCGACACAGGGACATGGGAATCAATTCCAGGACCCTGAGATCATGACTGGAGCCGAAATCAGACACTTAACTGACTGAGCCACCCAGGCACCCCAAAATTGGAAACTTTCTTTCTGCCATGAACTGTTGAAGTGACTACAAAAATTTTTAAAAGATACAGTCTTCTAGAAGATCCAACTCCGGTTGTAATTACAAAATGTAAGCTATAATAATCGAGTGGTAAATGCCATATCAATATATAGAATGGTTGAGAATATGGAGACAAACTGCCGGGTATAAAAAGAAAGGCTTCGGGGTGCCTGGGTGGCTCACTCGTAAAGCATCTGCCTTCGGTCATGATCCCAGGGTCCTTGCATCGGGCTCCTTGCTCAGTGGGAAGCCTGCTTCTCTCTCCCCCACTCCCCCTGCTTGTGTTCCCTCTCTCGCTGTCTCTCTCTGTCATATAAATAAATAAAATCTAAAAAAAAATTTTTTTAAATGCTAGTAATAAAAAAAAAAAGGCTTCACTGAGACAGTATATTTGAGCTGTGTCAGGATAAGTGATTAGCCTATAAAGAAATAGTACTGAAAGTTTTTTCATTATCTTTTTAGCCTTATTCTGTCCCATTTTTTTTATTGTAAAATATACATAACAATTTGTCATTTTAGCCATGTTTAAGTGTACAATTCTGTGACATGAAATCCACTCATGTTGAACATCACCATCCATCTCCAGAACTTTTTCATCTTCTCCAACAAAAACCCTGTGCCTGTTAAATTCCATCTCATTTCCCCCTCCCTCTAGTCCCTAGTAACTACCGTCCTACTTCATCCTTATGAATTTGCCTACTCTAGGTAGTTTTCCTGTTATTAAACACTCTCAGCCCACTAGCCCAACATGTAGTTGTTATTCAGTAAATCTCTAAATTAAATGGCAATTAGGAATGGAAAGGCATTACTTATGCCAGTGGCTTGGTAATATTTCTTGAATGGACTCAAAACTGCTAATTATTGTCATTAATAGCCCTATTGATTTGTGGGAAAACTTTTGTTTTCTCCTGTTTTTTTTTTCCAGTTTTATTGATATATAATTGACATGTAACATTGTATTAAAGTATACAACATAATGATTTGATATATGTATATATTGTGAAATGATTACCATGGTAATTTTAGTTAACATCCAACACCTCACAGAGGTAGAACTTCTCTTCTTGTGATGATTAAGTACTTTTTGCTTAATTTTTTTTCACCTAGTTTACTTTCATTTTTAGACTGAATCCGGGTATGGGTCTGAATCCAGCTTACGTCGACATGGCTCTATGGTGTCACTGGTGTCTGGAGCAAGTGGGTATTCTGCAACATCCACCTCTTCATTCAAGGTTTGTGCTTATTTAGGCTTTAAGGCAGCATAAATTGAGTTTAGTACTGAATGTCGTGAAAAGAACTTATGTGATAGTTTTTTGAAAGACATTTTCTACAATGTAATTTATTTGATGTTGTTATAGAATAGTTTTTAAGGGGCAAAATCATGATTCTTAGAAATATAAAATGAACATATCAGATTTTATTTCATTCATTAATGAGTTAAGATATAAAGAAAAAATTGGTTCAAGGGAGAATATAAGGAATATTGAAATGATTTTGCTAATATATGCAAAGCTGGTCAGTATTCAGAGATTAGTAACTAAGTATATCCACTGGACAAAGTTCATTTGTACCTATATGGAATCGAATCATTTACATTACTCTCAGTTTTCTGCTACTTAAAGAGTTGTAGGGGCGCCTGGGTGGCTCAGTTGGTTAAGTGACTGCCTTCGGCTCAGGTCATGATCCTAGAGTCCTAGGATCGAGTCCCGCATTGGACTCCCTGCTTGGCCGGGAGTCGGCTTCTCCCTCTGACCCTCCCCCCTCTCATGCTCTCTCTCTCTCATTCTTTCTCTCTCAAATAAATAAATCTTTAAAAAAAAAAAAAAGTTGTAAAGTAGCTCCAATGCAACGAAATCAAAGATTCTGTATGACCAAACAACACCCTCTTAAGAGTTGTGTAGATGACACTCACCGTTCCTTTGGAAGGTCACCCAGTAACATATTTGCCCAATCAAAGTCTTTCACAATTTTTCCTCACAGTGTTTAATTTGAAAATATTAAATGTTATATTAGCAAATTGCCAGACTTACTGCTCTCTTATTTCCTTCAAGCTTATCACTGTCAAGCCACTAATTAGTCATGTTCAAGTCTATTCCTGGGAGTATTATGTTGAACCTGACAGCTCTCCTTACCCCATTCCCTCAATAATAAGATGTACACCTTAAAAGGTGATGAAATATCATAGGAGTAAATCATTTCCAGTTTTGTTAACTTGGATTACATGCCCCCTTTTATGTGTTTTTCAGAAAGGCCACAGTTTACGTGAAAAACTGGCTGAAATGGAAACCTTTAGAGATATCCTATGTAGACAAGTTGATACTTTACAGAAGTACTTTGATGCCTGTGCTGATGCTGTCTCCAAGGATGAACTTCAAAGGGATAAAGGTTAATTAGGCTATTACCACTATTTTTACTTGGAGAATGAATGGATTTAAAGCCTCTTGATCTTAAAGGGTAATGTCTTTAAGTGATAAAGGTAATTATAGTCACTTTTGCTGAAAACTCCCAATGTAACAGATTTTGGTGTCCATATAACTTATATACTTTAATAATGCATCCTAAGTAATCTGATCCCCCCCATACCAGATACGACTGAAATTTTTTTAGGTGATTTTTAAACTCTTTATTCCATTAAAAAATATATCTATCATCTTGGTAACATGGGGCATTTCACATGAGTATGTCTAATAAATTTACCCCATGGGGCACCTGGCTGGTTCATTCAGTAGAGCATATGACTCCTGATCTCAGGGTCATGAATTCAAGGCCCGCATTGGGCCTAGAGCTTATTAAAAAAAAAAAAAAGATTGTACCCCATCATGAGTCTTAGAGAGAAGCATGTTTATGTTAAATCCTCCAAATCTGAAATCATTCCATCTCTTTATTGCACTCTCTTCCTTCTCTTCTTCTCCCTTTCTTTTTCTCTTCACTTTTCTCTCTCTCCATCCCTTCCTCTGGCCTTTTTCTCATAGAAGAAGAAACTAATAATGGAGCTACATAGAGATTTAAAAATAATATTTAGTGAATTTTTTTTATTTAAGCAAGATGATCTTCTTTTAACTTACTCATAATGTGAGTTTTTAAGTTATTTTTTCGTTGTTACTGCTAAAGATATTACTGTTAACATTTCTTCTTCATTTTTCCTTTTATTTGCCATGAAGGCAAAAATGAATTACTCATAGCAGTATTACTAAATAGCACGAAGTTCATTCCCAGTATAACTAGGTTACTTGACATGGTTTCATTTCTTGGTTTTATTAAATATGTTTGATCTGAGTTCAGATTCTTTTTGTCTTCTGTCTTCTTTTTCCTCCTTTTGCCTTCATTTGGATTGAGTATTTTTAAAATGATTTTATTTGTTAATTCCTTTGTTGGCTTTTTAGTTATAACTCTTTGTTATTTTAGTGGCTACTTTAGGGTTATAGTATGTACATTTAACTTATCATAGTCTGCCTTCAGGTAACATACCACTTCCAACATAGTATAAGAACCTTACAATTATGTCTTTTAATTTTTCCCCACTACTGAGGCAAGAGTCTTCAGTGTTCTCTAACCAGTAGCCTATGAATTACAAGTTTTCCAGTCTGTGTTGTGGAAACAGGAACTTTTCCCTGTACCATGTAGGTTTTGGATACTGTCCCTGGAATTTTTTCATATGGTTCTTTCC
Organism: Halichoerus grypus; assembly: GCF_964656455.1. Classification (NCBI taxonomy): domain Eukaryota; kingdom Metazoa; phylum Chordata; class Mammalia; order Carnivora; family Phocidae; genus Halichoerus; species Halichoerus grypus. The sequence goes on from NC_135713.1 coordinate 96,394,167, forward strand.
CTGACCTCTATAGTTTCTTCACTTGTATGTGCTAACAGTACTCTACTGAATTCTCAAGGGGACCTTCTGCTGATCTCTGGAATTCTTTCTCTGTACAGGTCTCTCGTCTGTAGTCCTCTGTCTTGACCTCCAGTTGCCTTTGCTTTCTGTACTGTCATCTACTCCTCACCTTAGAGAGTCTGCCAGACTCCTGCTTTCCTCCTTATTCTACCACTTGGAAATTCTCCTGAGACAGTAACCTAGAGCAATCATAGGGCTCATTTATTTGTTTTCTGACTCTCAGGAATCACTGTCCTTTGTTGCCTAATATCCAATGTCTTGAAAACCATTGTTTTGTGTAGTGTTTCCAGTTTTTTAGTTTCATGCTAGAGGGTAAGCCTATTTATTCTACCTTGGTCAGAAGCAGAAGCCCATATTCCTCTTAAAGTACTTAATTTTGTCTAAATTAAGTAGCCTTGAAGTTCTTTATATTTGATACACTAAGTTTTAGGCTCTTTAACATTTAATATTTATTTCTCTAAAAATAAAGGCAGTTGAACTTCTCTTTCTCCTTCATTCAGAAAAATGTGTGTATTCCTTTTTAATCAAATTAAACACTACACATCATCTTTCATTTGCTTGTAGATGGCCTTTTAAATAAAAACAGGATATATACGGAATTGATTTCTTTTTAAGTGATCATATCAATAGTATATAACGTGTCAAGGGCAAAAGTGATAGTGGAAGGAGTAGAAGTTGGGATGCAGTGATAACCAGGTTGTATAGAAGTTTTGAAAAATAATTTTAAACTATTCATGTTTGAATAAATAGCATCAGTGGTAGACTAACGTATATCACAAAGTACTACAGACTAGGTGGCTTAAACAACAGAAATTTATTTTCTCACAGTTCTGGAGGCTAGAAGTCTGAGATGAGTTGTAACCAAGGTTGGTTTCTTCTGAGGGCCATGAGGGAAGGATCTCATTTAGGTCTCTCTCCTCGGCTGCCTTCTCCCTTTGTCTTCATATCATCTTCCTCCTATAAGTGCCTGTGTTTAAGTTTCATTCTCTTACAAGGACACTGGTCGTATTGGATTAGGACCCACCCTAATGACCTCTGTAAAGATGCTGTATCCAGATAGAGTCACATTCAGAGGTATGGAAGGTTAGGACTTCAACATATGAATGTTGCAGCTACACAGTTCAACCCATAACAACTGATGTCCCTATAAATGCTATCTTAAGAAATACTGATGCTTTTAAGAATACGTATTGGGTAAAGATGAAATAAGGACTTGGACCATAGTTTCCTACTTTGTAGGTCAGAGTTGATGAACTGAGTCTAAAGATCTTTCATTAAATTATCAATACTAAGTCTATGACAGCAGTGGATTATGGGTAGTGAATTCATCTACTTTTGTTTGTTTAGCCTTCATGCTAACTTGATAAGTGATTAATCCACTACCTTTACTCTGTATTTACCTTTCCAGTGAGATTTATTCTTTCATATTTTTTTTTGTTGATAATGAGAGCACTTTCTTTTCAGCCTACAGAAGTCCCTTTAACATTTCCTGTAAGGCTGATTTAGTGGTGATGAACTCCTTTAGCTTTTGCTTGTGTGGAAAACTCTATCTCTCCATCAGTTCTGAATGATAACTTTCCTGGGTTGAATGTTTTTGGTTTGAAGTCTTTTTTTATGGCTTAAAGAATTTTAAGAATCGCTGTTCTTTATTAAGTGTGTCATTGAAATAATAATAGCAAATTCTCATTTTATTTTAGGTGTTCAGTGTTTTTATATAAAATGTTTTATCAGAACTGTTAGTAAGACACTTTCAGCCCAACTTCCTCCCTACCATTCCCACACATGCTTCAGTAGGATTTAATTAACCCTTAAAATCATAGATATATGGGTTTACAGAAATAGAAGACATTATCTCTAACCTAAACTTACTGTTTAATTTTAAAGGAAGACAGGTATCACATTAAAGGAAAGTTTCTATTAATCTTGTTCTTTTGTTCATTGTTAGTTTGATGACTTGAAATAGATTACTTAACATTTTTCCACATCTCTTTTCTCAAGTGTAAAGTGGATATTATATCCCGCACATATGACTGTGAGAATTAAGTGAGAATATATAGATTAGCACTGTGCCCAAGAGCAAAACTTCAGTAAATAATAGCTGCTATTTTTAATGTGGTTCATTTGGATTACTGCAAGGATAAGGAAAGCAGGAATGATTGGGTTGGGGGATTTGTATTAGGGCAGTAGTTTCAAACCATGTCAGATATCCCTTAAAGGTGCCTCAGGGAAGGACAAGGAGTGCTTGGTTGGGAAGGAAAGGGGAAGTCTACTCTGTTAGCCAGAACAGCTCTTGTTTTCATCAATTTTATATATTAAGTGTTGGGCTAGAAAAAGAAAGTTGAAAATCCCTGTTTGGTGGTACTAGGCTATTAGATGGTTAGAGATACGAAACCCAAAGTAGATACTAATGAGATAAGTGAGGCACAAACCTCTCAGTAATATTTAAGAACAGTTCATCCGAGTAGTATTGAATCAAGGTCAGGATCTTGTCTGGTGGTAAGTACTGATTTAAAAGCAGAGCACTATGCTGTGGATTTCTTAGAATTGACCATATGAATTGTCTGTTCATTCATAGAAATGAATAGTAGGTGTTAGTAGATAATAGTTTATGATTTGAAAAAGTTGTTGCAGATGAGTAGCAAAATTTTTAAGTGATGAAAAAATGAAATAGCCTAGTAACTAGAAAATGGCAGCACAGAACAAAAGTATTTTCCGTGGTGATTGCTACCATTTAGGGGAGGATTAAGGAACAGGAGTGGGCTCTGCATCTATTGGAGAGAGAGAGCACGAGCTAAAGTAGGTGAAATGTTTGTTGTAGAGCGAAATTACTCTTGATGTAGAGATACAGACAAGAAGTAAGACATTAATTTAGAATGAAGACTTCTTAATGTAGAAAGGGAGTACCTAAGAAAGAAAGAAAGAAAGCTAGAAGCCGGGGCGCCTGGGTGGCTTAGTCGTGAAGCGTCTGCCTTTGGCTCAGGTCATGATCCCAGGGTCCTGGGATCGAGCCCCGCGTCGGGCTCCCTGCTCCGCGGGAAGCCTGTTTCTCCCTCTCCCACTCCCCCTGCTTGTGTTCCCTCTCGCTGTGTCTCTCTCTGTCAAATAAATAAAAAAAAAAAAGAAGAAGAAGCCATTAAAAAGTGTGATAGAAAGCAGAGAATAAGGTTGGGGGCTAAGGTTTATAAATTTGCATTAAAAGTGGAATACAGAATACAGAGGATTAAAGTATGTTAGGCAGTAGAAAAAGGGATAGTAAATAGAAAAAAAGGTATGCAGAAGGAAAACATGGGGGATTCTGTTTTTTCTAGAATTGGGTAAGTTAAAAGGGATGTCCAGGCACAGACACATTAGGATGAATGAAAACTGATATCACACCTGTAAGTCATTCTGTTTTCCCTATATATCCAGAAATAGTAAATTTAAGAACTCCCAGAGGCAAGTTAAGGCATCTTCTGCATGCAAGTTATTTTACATTCCTTTTCAGCCCTTGCAGGCCTCTGGTAGAATTATGAAATTGCCCAAGCTAGGTAGGAAGGGATAGGAAGACTAAAGGACAAAATAATTCATGTCTCAGTACTATCCCTTACACAAATGAGAATGGGTACAGTTTTTATAATAATGTATTGTATTTAAAGACATTCCACAGCATGTTTATTAGGCATACCTTGACAACCACTGAAAATACAAAGGTAAATAAGGTCTTGTACTCACAGAATCCAGGATATATTGACTCATTCGAACATAAGAATAAACTGGTTAATTCCTATTTCCTTTCACCCTAATATCCTTAAATATATTTTATTTAGTTGTAGAAGATGATGAAGATGACTTTCCTACAACACGTTCTGATGGAGACTTCTTGCATAACACTAATGGCAATAAGGAAAAGTGTAAGTAGTACATTTTTTTCCTCTCAGCTACGTAAAGTGTTTTTTCTAAAGTTATATAATAACTATATAACAAGAATAATTATCTAATTGAGCAATTTTTTAAAAGCAGTGTAACTACTGGAAAATGAAAGTTCCTTCTAGGAAAAGACATGTAAGTAAAATATATATTCTGACATTAAATAATAATGGCCACTCATTATCTAACAAGACTCATTCTGAATTCCAGACATTGGCCCACTTATATCAGCAGTATTTGGTAAAATCAGTTTCTAGTACTGAAAGTTTATTTCTTGGGGGAAGCATTATAATGGAATTTGAATGTTTATTTAGAGTATATTTCTCTGTTTAACATTCTTTTCTGTCTCCACTCAATAAACTGGTGTTGAAAAGTACATATTCAGTGTTATTAAAGGAAAATTATTAAAAATAGCTCTGATTTCATAGTGCAGTTGTTTACAGACCCAGGAGCAGGGTGGCTTATTTCATATACTCACTTATTGTTGCTCTGTTTATAACGGCTAACTTATTAGATGGAATTCTGAATTGTTCATTTGAAACCTGTGATTTGCGAGTCCCTGCATAGGGGCTCCTTGCTCAGCAGGGAGCCTGCTTCTCCCTCTGCCTGCCCCTCCCCCTGCTTGTGCTCTCTCTGTCTCTCCCTCTCTCTCTGACAAATAAATGGAATCTTTGAAAAAAAAAAGAAAGAAAGAAAGCTGTGCTTTGTGACAACATGGATGAACCTCAAGGGCCTTGTAGTAAAAGAAATAAACCAAAGACAAATACTGCATGGTATCACTTACATGAGGAATCTTAAACAAACAAAACCAGGAACCTGTGATTCATAGTCAGTACTCTTCTTTTGACATACCTTAAGAAAAAATGAGTAGGTTTGCAAAAAAATTTTTTTAATTACAAAAATAAGACTTTGTGAAAAAATAAGTTAATCTAATTGTGCTTATTTTTGCTAAAGTTGTGAAAGAATGTGAAGTATAATTTATACCTATTTTCAAATAATTTTTCGAATTGTTGTATTCATGGCATTAATTTTCTATTTCAGAGATCACAGTGGAATATTCCATTATTGATACTAAAGTCTGATGCTTCTTTCTCCCCATTTTATCCTTCTTTCCCTCTTCCTGTTTCTTATTTTCATCATGGCTCTCTTCCTCCTTATGACCTGCCCCCTCCTAGTCTTGCAAAATACTAGCTTCTTACTACAAACTGGTCCTTCCAACTTGGAACTAAAATATTGAACCTTACTGAGTCATCTAGATTTGCCTTTATGAAATTAGAGGATTATTTTGGAAAGATTCTTTCAAATTACATTTAAATTTCACAATGTATAATCTGCTTTAATAGAAAAAAGATTTTGTTTGGACATTGAAAAAATTATTGAAAAAATTGTAAAACTTTCAGGTCCAGTCTTCCGTCCTGGTCAGCTCCCCTGCCTACATTCCCCAGAATTGAAGGGAAACTTACTTTCTGTAGAAATTGAACTGGAGGGTTCTAGATTCAGGAATACCTGACATAGTAAAGGATAGGTGTATTGGCCTATGTTAAAGGGATTACGTGGAAATTTACAAACTGATTGTTGAAATTTATCCGAGAACCCTAAGCCAGGCACTAAATGAAAGTCTACTTACTGCAGCTCCTTTCTTCTACTGTGTTTCCAGAATACGCATCAACCAAGCATATATTTTCTGATACGAAATTAGAACATAACTCTGTAGATGCTGAATGACCACAAAGAAAGGACCTATAAATAGAGATTTTCTATGTCTACCATGAAAAAGCTGTCTCACTACCAGATCACCCTTTGATTAAGTCCACTAATTAAAAAACCCTGCTAATGCTTACAGAGCTTCCAGTAATTTACTCTTAAATATGAACAGATAGCCAGATTTCCAGACATTTGAGGAAAGCCTCCAGTCTCTCTTTTTTTGAAAAGAGCCTTGAAACCAAGCAACAGAAGACAGGGTTATTAAAGTCATTTTGAGAAATATCCTACAAGATGTTTGTATAATTTTTTAAATCATGAGTCATGTTTTAAGTACACTTCTGGAATTCACTGTTTAAAGTAATTCCTTTCTTAGTGTTGATGAAAATTAACTCTTGTTAATCACCATAGATGGAAAGTATCTTTCTGTGGTTAACCTCTAGAAATAAGTTGGAAGCTTTGTATATAATCTGGTAAAGTGAACAAAACATGAAGTCTTTAAAAACCTGGTACTACTTAATCATAGCCTGGGATTAGGGTGTCAGTCATCTCTCAAATAAAGACAGGGTCTTTCTGCTAGATCCAACAAGCATCAGAAAAAGGAGAAATGATACTTCATTCTTGAGAGTGGTCATTATAATGATACTCACCATTATAGCCATCATTTGGTTTAGATCACATACTGTGATAGCAATATGTTAAGTTTTTAAAAATGTAAAACTAGTATACCAACCTGATAGTAAGTTGTATGTATTTCAAGAATAGGATTAGGGGTGGGTTTTGAAGAGTAGAGTAAAACATCCACAGGTTCTAAGATGAGAAGAAAGGCAATTAAAGTAATTTGAATTTTAGACCAGAGGAGGAGTTTTTGGTTACAAAAACACCTTCCTTAGTTAAAGACCTCAGGAGTTTAGATCATGGCAGAAGGACTGTTTGCTCAATCTTTTGTGAATAAACTTCTTATTTACCTCTAATGTAAATTTTCTTCTGTTATATGCTGTGTCATCTTTTCTTAATTTATATTTCTAGGGTCAAAAGGGGAGACTTTATGATGACAGTTTCAATTCATCAGAAAGATATAACAATTGTAACATGTAGTTGCATGTAATAACAGAACCCCAAAATACATGGACCAAAACCTGACCAAATTGAAGAGGAAAAAAAAAGACAATTCAGTAGTAATAGTTTGAGACTTAAATATCTAGCTTTCAACAATTGATAGAAAAAGTAGGAAAAAGACCAATAAGGAAATAAAATACTTATAAACAATCAGACCTGGTAGACATGTACAGAATACTCCACTTAACAATAGGAGAATATATGTTCTTCTCAGTAGTACATGTAACATTCTTCAGGAGAGAGCTTATTCTTGGCCATAAAACAAGCTCCAACTAATTTAAAAGAATTGAAATCATACAAAGTACATCATTTAACCACAATGGAATAAAATTTGAGATCAATGACAGAAATTTAGAAAATTCATAAATACATAGAAATTAACACACTCCTACATAACCAGTGAATTAAAGACAAAAATCACAAAGGAAATTAGAAAATACTGTGAGATGAATGAAAGCAAAAATACAAGATACCAAAACAGATGGGCTGCAGCTAAAGCTGTGCTTAGAGGGAAATGTATAGCTGAAACACCTTTATTATAAAAGAAGAAAGAGGGTCGCCTGGGTGGCTCACATGGTTAAGCATCTACCATGGGTTCAGGTTGTGCCTGGGATCAAGCCCCTCATCGGGCTCCCTGCTCAGTGGGGAGTCTGCTTCTCCCTCTCCCTCTGCCCCTCCCCCCACCTATTCTCTCTGTCTCACTCTCTCTCAAATGAATAAAATCTTTAAAAAAAAAGAGAGACTCAAAAAACAACAGAAACTATAAATTGGTTCTTTGAAAAGATACCAAATTAACAAAATTAAAGATACCAAAATTAAATTTTGATGAATTAATCAAAAAACACAAACTATAACTTCATTCTTTGAAAAGATACCAAATTTTTTTTTTAAAGATTTTATTTATTTACTTGAGAGAGACCAAGAGAGAGAACATGAGCGGGGGTGGGGGGAGCAGAGGGAGAAGCAGACTCCCCACTGAGCAGGGAGCCCAATGTGGGGCTCGATCCCAGGATCATGACCAGAGCCGAAGGCAGACGCTCAACCCACTGAGCTGCCCAGGCACCCCAAAAAGATATTAAAATTATTAGCTAAACTGATCAAAATAAAGAGAAGATTCAAATTACTAAAATCAGAAATGAAAGGAAGGTTATTACTACTGATTATTAAGGATTATTAAGGATTAAAGGGGAAGGCAATAAATAAATGTATGCCGACAAATTTGATAACTTAGATGAAATGGACAGAAGTCTTAGAAAGGCACAAACTACTGAACTTGACTCAAGTAGACATAGAAAATGCAAATAGACCAATAATAAATAAAGAGATATAATTAGTAATAAACTTCCCACAAAGAAAAGCCCAGCCTCAGATGGCCTCACTGCTTAATTCTAAACATTTAAAGAAGAATTAATGCTATTTCTTCACAAATTCTTCCAAACTTTAGGAGGAATACTTCTTAAATTGTTTGCTGAGGCCAGTTTTACCTTGATACCAAAACAAGACAAAGATATCGCAAAACTATAGACCAATATCTCTTATGAATATAGATACAAATACTCAATAAAGTACTGGCAAACCAAATCCAGCAACATCTAAAAAGGATTATACACCATTACCAGAAGGGATTTATCCCAGAATGCAGTTAGCTTAACATGAGAAAATCAGTTGATAAAATAATCATATCAGTAGAATAAAGGCCAAAACTGGTGGTCATCTCAGTAGATGTTGAAAAAACATTTGACAAAATCTAATACTCTTTCATGATAAAAACACTCAAAAAACTAGGAATGACTACCCAAAGTATCTGTGAAAAACCCACAATGAACATCACATTTAATGGTGAAAGAGTGAATGCTTTTCCCCTGATATCAGGAACATGTCCATTCTTGCCACTTCTGTTCAGCGCTGCATTAAAGATTCTAGCTAGGACAACTGGACAAGAAAAATAAATAAAAGGCATCCCAATTCAGAAGGAAGAATTAAGACTATTTCTATTTGAAGATGCCATTATCTTGTATAGCAAAAAAGCATAAGAAATCCACTAAAAAACTATTAGAACTAACATGAGTTCAGCAAGATTGCAGGGAATAAGATCAATATATAAAAAATCAATTGTGGGGTGCTTGGCTGGCTCATTTAATGGAGTATGTGACTCTTGATCTTGGAGTCATGAGTTCAAGCCCACATTGGATATAGAGCTTACTTAAAAAAAAAAATTGTATTTATACACTAGCAATGAACAATGTGAAGGTTAAGGTAATGGTTTCATTTATGGTAGTATCTTTATGGCAGTTTATAAAAAGAATTAAATGCTTGGGAATAAACTTAACAAAAGAAGCAAAAACCTTATACTCTGAATACTGTAAATTGGTGAGTAGGTGTAGGACTGGGAAGTGACTGCTAATGTGTATGGGATTTTTCAGGGTGGTTTGTGAAAATGTCCTGAACTTGATTGTTGTGATGCTTGTACAAACCTATGAATATACTAAAAACTGTTTAATTGTACATGTTGAGTCCATTTTGTGGTATGTGAATTATATCTCAATAAAACTGTTATTAAAAAATAGACTAAATAGCTGACTTAATACGCTTAGATTTTTTGGCCTTTAGTTTAGATTAAAGCAATCTAAAATCAAAAATTCCCTACCTAAACCCTCATTTCTTATGATTAAATTGTATTAAATGTTGAAGATGGCCACATATGTGGATTTTTTGTGTCTTTTATATTTTCCAGTTGTTACCATTTAGCTATATTTTCTGACCAGTTTCCTAACTTACATCTCTTCATATTTTGTAAATAATATACAAGAACATTTTGTCATGTCATCAACTATATAAAAGAATGACTATAGATATTAACTGATCTATCAAATCAAGGTATACTCTCGATGAAACTCACTAAGAGGAAAAGTGTTAATGAAACATGCATTACTCTAGGAAACATGAGCAATACGCTGTTCTTTCTTTCAACCTAATCTGTGTGCCTGTGCATTAACTGCCCAAACAGAAAATTTGTACCACCAGTCACTTTCATCCCCATTTAGCTCGGAGACTTTTTTCATGTGAAAATATTTTAAATTCAGTTTTTTAGCCAACTGTATCTTAGAGAAAGCACGTCTGCAATAGGCCACTAGTCCAGAACTAACTGATTGTTGACCCTAGTGTGATTGATATCAGTGTCATAGTCTTCAACCATGTTTCTTCTTTATCATAGTAGACAGGTGAGAGATTTAAACAAATTGCCATCCTGTATGTTCAGAAGGACTTACGTGCCAATATTTTTCTGTTCCTGTGTGTCTGTGTACCACACACACACACATACAGACACATATACAATCTTTCTGATGTAAGGAAATGAGAAAAACTCACTACAGAAACTGGGGATTCCCCCTTATGTTGCCTACTATTCAAAAATAGTGTTTGAGAGTCTTAATGAAATGAAAGGATTTCAAATAGCTCAGCCTCTCTCAGCATTTGTTTTTATTTTTGACATGTTGATGTGAATTTATAGGTTCCTTAATTTTCTGAGTGTTCATACCTTTAAAAGAGTTTTAAAGTATATAAGGTTAAGAGTTCAAGTGAAAGAACTATAAATCTGAATGGTAATCTTTGGAGCCTAATACTTACAAATCTAGATTTACAGGTCATTTTCTGATTTCTTCCATTTTTGCCTTTCATTGACATGGTTACAGTCACATATTTTTTATTTCCTTATATTCCAGTGTATCATTTTCCCAGAGGAAACTATGGCATGTCACTTTGTCTCTTTTAAGAGTTCCCCCCCCTTCCCTCTCTAAAAAAAAAAGGGAAGGAAGAAGAGGAGAAAAGAAAGAAAGTAAAGTGGCGGGGGTGTGGGTAGGGCACATGGGTGGCTCAGTCAGTTAAGCGTCCAACTCCTGATTTCGGCTCAGGTTATGATCTCAAGGTGTGAGATCAAGCCCTGCATCAGGCTCTGGGCTGGGCATGGAGCCTGCTTAAGATTCTCTGTTTCCCTCTCCGCCTCCCCCCACCCCTTCCTTTCTCTCTCCCCTTCTCTAAAAAAGAAAAAAAAATAAAATAGTCACTTCCTTGTTTTTAGCTGAGATATTTAGATGAGTATGCTCATCTAAAATTACCAAGTATTTCAGAGTTCTACTTAAGTTTTCCCATCAAGATTGATACAGTTCTACAGTATAAGGTATAAGAGACTTGGAGGAAAAATCAAAGTAACCAGTACTTAGAGGAGCCCAGTGGATAACAGATTAAGGTGAGGTTTTGTCATCATGACTTTCATTTACTAACAGATGTAACATGAGAGATTTATTTCAGAGACATTACTGTGTGTGAGACACTAAAATAAAGTGTTGAAAATATCAACTGTTTGAAAGCTTAGTCTATGACATAATCACTGTATCATTCTGAAAAGGATTTTAGGTGGCTGCTTCTGAAAGTAGTAAGTACAGCTGAAGATGTACATTTCTGTATTTCTAGAGTTTTTTCAAAAACATTTCATGTCACTCTTTCATCTTCTATATAAAGTTTATATATATTAAGTATATAAATTAGCATTCAGCAGAAGAGGACACATTATTTTAGTTGTACACATTCTTTTATGCAGAACACAGATGACCTTTGATTTCATTACGTTAATAAAAATAGTTTATAATGAAACTGCAATCTTGGTAAGAGTGATAGAAAATATAGAATTTACAATGATAGAAAGGCTTTTCAGAAAATATAAGAAAAAAATTTTTAACAGCTTTATTGAGATATAATTAACCTACAGTAAACTGCACATTATTTAAAGTGCATGATTTGGTCAGTTTTTATATTATCCTGAAGATATTATAATCAAGATCATTATCATATCTATCACCCTCAAAAGTTTGCTCCATCTCTTTGTCATCCCTCCTCTCCCTATTCCCAAACAACCATTCTGATCTCTTTTTTTGTCGCTATAGGTTAGTTTGCATATTCTCAGGTTTAATATAAATGGACTCATGCAGTATGTGGGAGGGTTTTGGCCTGGTTTCTTTCTTAGAGATTCATCATGTTACTGTTTGTATTAGTATTTGATTTCTTTTCATTGCTAAGTAGTATTCCCTTGTGTTGATACAACACAGTTTGCTTATCCATTCATCTCTTGATGGACATTTGGGTTTTTATAGTTTTTGGCTATTACAAATAATGCTGCTATGAGCATTCATGTGCAGTGTTTTTATAGACATATATTTTATTTGAGGTCAATACTCAGTAGTGGAATGGCTGAATCATAGGGTAGGTGTATATTTAACTTTTTAAAAAACCACCAAGAGGGGCACCTGGGTGGCTCAGTTATTTAAGTGGCTGCCTTAGGCTCAGGTCATGATCCTGGAGTCCCAGGATCAAGTCCCGCATCAGGCTCCCAGCTCAGCAGGGAGTCTGCTTCTCCCTCTGACCCTCTCCCCTCTTCATGCTCTCTCTCACTCTCTCTCAAATAAATAAATAAAATCTTTAAAAAAACAAACAGCCACCAAGGTTCATTTTACCAGCCATATAGGATAGTCCTGGTTCCTCCAAATCCCCACCAACACTTGGCATGGTCAGTCTTTTTAAATTTTAGTCTTGGGATGCCTAGGTGGCTCAGTTGGTTAAGTGGCCAACTCTTGGTTTCCACTCAGATGATGGTGTCAGGGTCCTGGGATCCAGCCCTGTGTGGGACTCCATGCTCAGAGGGGGGTCTGCTCAGGGATTCTCCCTCTCCCTCTGCTCCTCCCCTGCTCACGTGTCCGTGCTCTCTCTCTCTCTCTCTCAAATAAATAAATCTTTAAAAACATAAAACAAATTTTAGTCTTACAGTAGGTATGTAGTGGTGTCTTGTTATGGTTTTTTTTTTTTGTATTTCCCTAGTAACTAATGGTATTGAGCATCTTTTCATGTGCTTATTTGCTGTCCATATCTCTGTTGAAGAGTGTTCAAATCTTTTGTCCAATTTTTTAGTTGGGTTATATATTTTCTTATCATTAAGTTTTGAGATGACAGTGTATATTCTATATTGAAGTATAGAATGTGTCAATATTCTATATTAATATATGTTATATGTAACATATATTGATAAAGGATACAAATCCTTTATTAGCTATATGCTGTGCAAAGATTTTCTTGTAGTCTGTGGCTTGTCTCTTCATTCTCTTTTTGTAAGTATTTTAAAATGGAAATTATATGTATTTAAGATATATAACATGATTTGATATTCATAGTGAAATGATTCCTGCAGTCAAGCTATTTAACATATCATCTCCTCACATAGTTACCATTTTTGTTTGTAATGACCGTACCTGAAATCTGTCTCAGCAAATTTCTAGTATTCAGCACAGTATTATTAATTATAGTGATAGTGCCATACATTAGACCTGTAGACTTATTCATTCTACATAACCTTCATTCTTTTAACAATACTTTTAAGAGCAGAAATTTTAAATTTTGATGAAGTTCACTCTATCGGTTTTTCTTTTGTGGATTATACCTTTGCTGTCGTATCTACATGAGTTTTTAAAGTTGAAAGTATCATTATTTCACTTATAAGTGTTCTATTGGAATGATTTCTTATTAGGTAAGAGTATAAGATATTGTGCTGTCTTGCTTGCATCTTGTTGAGTTGTAAGATTTTTCATTAATTCAAAGGCGAACTCTGAGTTAAAATTATAAAATGTAAACATAAGAGCCATTTAATATGTGCATTGGTCTCAAACTTAATTGTGGATATTTATTTAAAAGTTTTACATGACCGTATTCAGTTCTATAGTTTATTGTCAGGTGTTTTTTAAATTTTAGGTCTCTCAGAATGTAAGGTAGTTCTTGCCGTAATTTGGTCCCGCTTTAAGCTGGCAGGGTGTTATTGTTAAAGTATTATTCCTCCTACCACTTTGTTCACTGGGTGCAGTACAGCAAATAGATTTTAGGAAACAGAACCCAGAAAAAAAGATATGAAAGTACATATGCTGCTGCAAGCTTCTTTGCTTATGGAGTATGGAATGGGAATTTTTATATGTTGGCCAACAAGAGGGAAATTATAATCCAAAAGCCTGCTCTGGCTTGCTGGGTTTTAAACATTTTCTAGTTTTAAGTTGTGATGAAGAGTTATTTCTTCATTAGAAACACTTCCAGTGAGTAACCTTTCCCCTCCGCCCCCCCCCCCCAGTATTTCCACATGTAACACCAAGAGGAATTAATGGCATAGACTTTAAAGGGGAGGCAATAACTTTTAAAGCAACTACTGCGGGAATCCTTGCTACACTTTCTCATTGTATCGAACTAATGGTAAAACGTGAGGACAGCTGGCAAAAGAGACTGGATAAGGTAAGTCTCATTTTTCTTCCTCTTAAAAAATGATCTGATTTTATTTCAGCTTTATATATTGATTGAACATTTAAACTAACTTCTTAGGGAAAAACCTATTGGGATTGATAGAAGTAGCCCGGGGGTACTACTCCTCTGAAAGTTTGTAGGCATCTTAAACTCATTTTCCTAGTGAGATTTACCAGTTATGTATTCAGTTACTATACAACACAAATTTGTGGTAGGATTTTAATAGAGAAATTTTTGTAGTAGTAATAGTAATGCCTTGGAATAGAAATGATGAGCCACTTCACATTACCTAGCTTTATTGTGAAATATGTGAAGCTGCATTTAAGTTATATGAACTGAAACACCAATTTATCAAGTTAAACATTAACTTACTGCATTTGTAGCCATATATACTTTCCAGGGTCATTGTGCTATTATTTAACACATGTTGTTCATGGAACATTTGCCTCATGTTCACCTGCTTCCACCTTTGTTTAAACTTCAGCACTGATAGTAACATTACAATATGAATCTTTAGTTCCTAATGTCAACTATGGCTCAGTAAATTTGTTTAGTAGGAAAACTTCTATTTAGAATTCAACATCAGGAAAATAATAAAATGTTAGAACTATAACATATCTTAGAAGATTTAGTTCTTGTCTAATGCCAGCATTTTATACAAGGAACTGAGAGGCCCAGAGACTGGTCCAGAGATGCTAAGTAGCAGTTGGAAGAATTTTACTCTATTTTATATTACAGCTCTGAATACTAGGCCAGACATTAGTCAGAATCCTGTCATTCTTGAATGAGTCAAATTGCTTTTAGTGTTTGAAGGTCTAATCAATTTGAGCAGGAAACTAGGTAAAGCAATGTTACCACTGATGATTAATGGCAGGATGGCCAGGGGTTTGATTAGTACTGTGTATTTAAGGAAGTCCCCCTGTGTAGAAGAAAAGAATTCTCAAGTGTAGGTGACAGTAAACCATATTGACTGGTAATACATATTCTTTAAAAACAAGCAGTGAAAATGTATATTTAAGGTACAGACATTTCATTATTCTGGAGTCAAACTATTTTATCTTCAGAGATTTCAACTCTCTAACAGTGTGAATCAAATTTATTTTTTAGAAGATTCCATGTACACACAAAAATAATGTGTTGAGAAAACAGGACAACCCCTTAACTCATTAGACGTAGCTCAAGAGAATCGTTCAACTTGTCCAGACTAGCTTATTTTAAACTTTGTCGCACTTTTCTCTTAAGGTTTCAGTCTCTTGTCTTTTTATCCTTCACTAAGGGATCATCATCTTCATTCATATATTCTAATCAAAATACCTAAAAAATATTCATTAAAAATGAAACCTGGCTTTCCCATCCTTTCAGCAATCAAGTTTCTTACTTGCAGTGCTGAAAAGGGAAGTAAACTTTTGCTTAACTTCACTGTTGTCAGTCTTATCTATTCTTTTTCTTCATTGAGGAGCAATAAAGGATCTGTGAAAAAATAATTTTGTTGCTTTTCTGTGCAACATCTAAGCAAAGAAAAGCCACAAAAGATGGCAATATTAATTGAAATTGAGAAACTACTGCATTTTATAGTCTTTTACAGGTCTGATGTCAAATCTTATTCACTATAATTTTTTCTCTAAGTTGAAATAGGATCCCAGTTACATTTTATATGAAATGTAAGAGTGTGGGTATGTTTGATATGCAGTATGTATGTGTGTGTGTATACCTATGTTATATGTATATGTGTGGTGTTCATACATGTATATGTGTGTGTGTTATACACACTATAAGGAATAGAAAGTTCTTGAATAGAGAGTGTTGTTTATCAACAAATTTTTAAGTAATTTATATATTTGGGAAGGAAAGTACAGTGATAATTTAATATTGTTTAATTGAAATTTCTGTTTCATTCGAAAAGTATTTATATGCTTATACTGTGCTAAGCTCTAAGCTAGAAATGGGGAAACAGCAATAAACAGGAAATTGTCCCTCAAGGAGCTTAATCTAAGGAGAGCAATTAAATAGGTAATAGGTGATATAATAACAGCTGTTTGATAGCAGAATTGTTTATACTTTGATTTCTAATGTCAGTTCCATTATTCTTTCAGCTGAATAATAGAAAATTAATATCTAGTGGTGATGATTTTACTTGGTTACCTGTAATAATAATCCCTTCTATTATAGAAGTATACTTAATTGTTAGCTAGACAGGTCCAAGAAGACCAAAAATTGTGAGATTAAACAATTTTAGTTATTAACAATGTTAGCAAGAGAAAATCTATTCGTTGAAGATGTTTGCTTACATTAATAGGCTCTCATGTGTGTAATTTCACATGCTTTTTTCATTTTCCCTTAAATCCTTTGAATATTATAGCTGTGCTGTATGTTTTTGTTGTGTTCAGTTTTGAAAATTAAGGTATAGCATAAATACAGTGAGATGCACCAAGTGTACTGCTTGCTCATTTTTGCGCTATGTATACACCCCTGTAACCACAACTTAGATTAGATAAGGAATTTTTATAGCACCTAGAAGTTTCCTGCATGCCTCCCTGGTCCATACCATACCACCATCTCAGGACGTGACCATATATACACTTGTGTTTGACTTTTTTTCCCCCCCAACATTGACCGTGAGACTCATTCGTGTTGTTACATTTACTGGTAGTTTATTCTTTTTCATTATATTTCATTGTAAGCGTTCAATTTGTTTATCAGATTTCCTGTTGATAGACACTTAGGTTTTTTTATATTTTGGCTATTGTGAATAAAGCTGCAGTGAGCATTCGTGTATCTAGCTTTTGGTGGATATAGGTACATACCTAGCAGTAGAATTGTTGGTTCATGGGATGTATGCTAGCTGCAATGGATATTGCAAACAATTTTCCAAAGTGGTTATATCAGTTTATACTTCTACCAGCAATAGATGAGAATTCATTTGCTCTTCACCCTTGGCAACACTTGGTATTGTCAGGTTTTTGTGGGTATTTCTTCATTTTGTTTTGTAATTTTAGCTATTCTGGTGGGTCTATAGACCTGCTTTCTCTTGAGTATGCAGAAATTACCCTTTGGTTCTAATGAACTAATTCACTGATTTGCATGAACTTTAATTCAGATAGGTATTTGGAAGTAGTTAGCTTTGTGTGAGCTCATGTGGACTTTAATTTAGCCCTTAGGTATTTGAGGTAAGGGAATAAAGGCATTAGGTTCCTTACAAGCTTGTTAGACTTCAGTTATCAGATTTGACCAGTGCAATCCATTGTTGTAGAAATAAGTTTGAGATTGGTGTCAGAGCCAACCTTTCTAAATTGACCTTGGGTCTTTTAACCTCTTAGAACTACAGATTGAAGGAGAGGGTTAAAGTAGAAATCTGAGCTCTTTTTCATCCCTGAAATAGTTTTAACCAGCAGTGGGAAAGTACCAGAAATTTATCTTTCTTAGAATATATTTTAACATTCATTGATTTCACCTGTTAATTGAGTTATTTTCTTCCTGGTATCCATTGCTTTTTTTCTTGAAAGCAAAATAGATACAGCTTTTACTGGGGGTGGGGTGGGGTAAGCAAACACATGAATACCTTGTAGGCATTTCTGTGGTGTTAATTTATCTTTTTTCTTTGTTTTTGTTTTTTTTAAGTATAGATGCTTTGGCAGTTACTTAATCCATCTAAATCCATAACCTAGGGCTCCAGGTGGCTCACTTGGTTAGTCATGATACCAGGGTGCTGGGATCTAGTCCCACAAAGGGCTCCCTGCTCAGCGGGAAGCCTGCTTCTCCCTCTCCCGCTCCCCCTGCTTGTGTTCCCTCTCTCGCTGTGTGTCTTTCTTGTCAAATAAATAAATAAAATGTTTAAAAAAATAAATCCATAACCTACCTATAAGATGGATCTTAGTAGTGATTTAAATGGTATCTTGTGTGTAATGTATAGCTCAGAGAAAAACTGTTTTCTATGGCCGAATCAAGCTCATTTTTCACAGGAATAGAGTGGGGTTTTTGTTATTGTTGTTTGGCCAAATTATAAAATTTCAGTGAAATGCAGAGAAAATCCCCACCCTAAATGATAATTTTTCACTTGCTTCTTTTTAAAACAAAACAGGACAGTGAGAAGAGAAGAAGAATAGAGGAAGCATACAAAAATGCCATGACAGAACTGAAGAAAAAATCCCACTTTGGAGGGCCAGATTATGAGGTATGAAGTTATATTTTTATTTTAGAAGGAGGAAAATATAGGCCATATCTTTCTCAAAAGTGATTAATTTTTAAATAATACTTTTACAGCCTTTAAATATTCTAGATATGTAGTATGTTCTTCAGTGTTTAATTAAATGTATATTTCATAATATATAGATGTTAGGCTTATTCTGAAATAGATTTTTTTTTTAATTGACTACAAAATTTAGTGTAGGCTTTTCAAAGACTCATTTATTAGGCCTGTCTGCATTATAGGACAAGTTTTTATCTTTCCTGTGGAGGACGATAATTTTTAATGTTGTCTTCTGATTTTTTTTTTTTTTAATAAAAGCAACTTATGGAGGAACAGACAAAAAGATTTTAGTGTGTGCTGTATATACTGTGGGGTCCTGTCCATAGCAGAGCTCGAACTGTCCTCATTGCCTTGTCCTTCTTGTTTGAAAATACCTGAAACCAACTTCTTTCCTCTTTTGTTTCTTTGTTGAACGATTAATAAATTCTCCCTCTCTATACACACACATAGATATTAATATTTTATAAACTGTTTTTTCACTGTATTTCTTTAGAGGGAAAAAGGTATAAGAAATATATTTGGTAATAGTCACTAATATTGTTGATATTCCTGAAATGCATTTTAAAAATGAAGTGGTAAAGGGTATCATTGAGATAAAAGTAGAATGTTAAAATAATTATGTTTAGGGGCGCCTCAGTGGCTCAATCAGTTGGGCATCTGCCTTTGGCTTGAGTTGTGATCCCAGGGACCTGGGATCCAGCCCCACTTCTAGCTCCCTGCTCAGCAGGGAGTCTGCTTCTCCCTCTGCCCCTCCCCCCGCGCGTGTGTGCACGCATGCACACTCTCTCTCTCTCTCTCTCAAATAAATAAAATATTTAAAAAAATAATTATGGTTAGTTTATATTTTAAAAAATAGGAAAGAGGGGCTCCTGAGTGGCTCAGTCAGCTAAGCTAAACTCTTGGTTTCAGCTCAGGTCAGGATCTCATGGATCTTTTTTCTTTTTTTTTTCTTTTAAAGATTTTATTTATTTATTTGACAGAGAGAGACACAGCGAGAGAGGGAATACAAGCAGGGGGAATGGGAGAGGGAGAAGCAGGCTTCCCGCGAAGCAGGGAGCCTGATGCGGGGCTCGATCCCAGGACCCTGGGATCATGACCTGAGCCGAAGGCAGACGCTTAACGACTGAGCCACCCAGGCACCCCAGGATCCCATCCAAGTTGGGCTCTGTGCTCAACAGGAATTCTGCTTAAAGATTCTCTCCCTCTGCCACTCCCCCACTCTTTTGCACTCACTCTCTCTCTCGCAAATAAATGGATAAATCTTTTAAAAAAAAAAAAAATTGAAGAAAAATGTCTCGCTGTTTTTAGAAAGGAAAAAAATAGAGTTGCTATTGACTGAGTATGTTTTATGTTGGAATTGATTTCCAGGTGTGGAAATTCATAATGATGAGGCTTGAGCTGTAATACATCACAGTTATTGAGCTGTCAATTATTCCTTCTAGAATGTGTAAAAATCATATAATTAGCTACCCTCGGGGTTTTAAAAAACAAGTTACTGGAATATAAGCTATTACAATTTTAATTTTTATTCTGAAGCTAAGCACATTGTTTTTGCTATTTTTGGTTTATTTTGGGGGTAAACTGTCAACTCTTAAAATTACCTAATTTTTTTCATATTATAAGTAAAACCAGATGTTCATGTAGGAAGATTATAGGAAATACAAAAAGCCCATGTGTTTAACAATATATGGTATCTCCTACCAGCCATATACAAGTGTAATTGTATGCTTGTTTATCTTCACTTCTGTCAACAAGGGTTTTGGGGGAAGGAAGGTGGGGAAAAAGGAAGATGGAAAAAGGAGGTGATGTGGTTTTGGAATATAGGTGAAGTTTGGTGGGGGGGAGGTCTGGAGTCAACAGCCAAGAAAGAATTCTCTGGTGCAAAATGGTGGTTTTATTAAAGCACAGGGACAGGACCCTTGGGCAGAAAGAGCTGCTGCCCCTGCGGTTGTGAGGGGTGGCTGATTATATACTATGGGGTTGGGGGAGGTTAGGAAAAAGGGAGGCTTCAAAAGGATTTTCGTATGTTAAAGAAGACTCACAGGATACTGGAGGCCTTGCCATTGTCAAGTTAAGGTGGTTTTTCCCCTAACAAGGCATTAACATTAAGATAGTTGGGAGATTCCTGGAAGGATGTCACACATGTCCCACCCAGGAATAGGGGGTGGAGGGAGGTTGCAGAGTGTCAGCTTGTGCTTTGTCTTCAGCTTGCCTTCTGTTCCCTCACCATTTACCCCCTGAACAATTTTGACCCTTAAATCTTTAAGGTTGTTGAAGGTGGAAGATCTCATCTTCTGTAACGTCTTCCTGCTGAATAGGGCATAGAGATGTCCCTACATATGAGTCAATATTGGTCAGTTGGGGAACATATAGGGGAGTTATGAAAGGGGAGGCAGCTGAATCCAACGAGGTCAACAGAGATGAACCTCCTTGAGTAGAAAGGATCTTTTAGCTGGAAGTTATGGCAATGAAGAAGTCTTCACACTAGGAAGGGAGACACCGGAAATGACAAAATAAGGTTAATATTGTTCTGAATAAAAGACCTTGGATAGTTGACCTTTGATAATTTTCCTCCAGTTTAGGAGTTTTAAGCAATCACTAAAGGAAAGAGATCATTTAAAGTGCCAACTTGAGTATCATGTCAGTTAGAAACCCAGAAATATTTTTGTGGTAATCTAGAATGTATACACAGCATTGTTTTTATGATAGCGCAAGTTTTGTAAAACTACTTTGCGCATTTGTATTACTTTAGTATTTAATAGAGAAGTGCTATTTTGAGTGTCATTTAGGGCTTTGACCATGTACTTAAGAGTTTTCATGTGCCAAACAATCTCCAGTCTCAAAGAGGGAACAAAGATGGATGCTAGGTGGTCATACCAATGTCACACAAAACATGTCCACCATTGTTTTAAATTTGGAAGGTTAGCTGGGTTGGTAATTGTTTTAATAATGTGTCTGTGCCTCCAGGCAAAACCCAGAGTACAATGACCTGTCCAGCCTGGGGGAAGCTATGGACAAGTTAGAGTCTCATAGCCATTGGGTCCCAGCAAGGAGCCAGTCATATAATACTGGGCCTCTTTGAAGTGCAGTCGGGATTTCAAGGGCTACTCGATTTCAAGGGCTATTCGGTTTGGGAGAGCCATCCTTTAAATTTGTGTAATAATCTCAAGCCCATATTTGATTGGGGAGTTATGTCTTGACAATAATCCCCTTTTCTTTAAGTTGCTCCATATGGCATATGGTACTAGGAAGGCATATTTGGAGTCACCGTAGATACTAATTTTTAAGACTTCTCCCAATTGTAAAGCACAGGTGGGCGCTATTAATTCTGCTTTGGGGAGGTGTATTTGCTGACAGGGCTTTGGCCTCAGCAGTCTGAGTTAAGACTGACTATAGCATACCCGGTTTTTCCTACCCCTCTTTTCCATGAAGCTACTGCCATTGGTAAACCAACTGTCACCTGCATTTTTAATAGGGGCATCTTAAATCTGGTCGACTAGAATAAACAAGATCAATAACCTCTTAACGGTTATGTTCTATACTACAGAAGTATGATGGTCAGGTCCAGGGCTAAGGGTAGCTGGGTTTAAAGTTTGACAGGTTTTAAATATATTTCAGGCATATCTATAAGCATTGCCTAGTGTTTAATAAGTCAGTTTCCCATAATCTCTTGGTGGCTTTTGGTTTCTAAGACACTCTGGACCTGATGTGAGGTCATTACAGTCAGTCATTGTCCCAAAGTAAGCTTTGAGGCTCCTACCGAAAAGACTGTTATATGCTTGGCTAAAGCCTCTATTTGCATTTGTACCTCAATAGAGGTGGCTTCTAGGATAAATATGACTAAGGGATAATTCCATCTGTTTGAGGTAAGGCATTAATATCCTAATTACAATGAATTACTGGCAAATGAGAGAAGACTTATCAAGAGATAAGGGCATCCAAGTACATCATCCAATCCAGTCATAAAGAAAGTAGGGCCATCCATTATCTCCACAGGTCCATAGTTAACCCTATGAAGTGGGGTGTGCTCTGGCTTTTAGGGAAGGATTTTGTCATCTCAGCCACACAGAACTGGTCAAGGTGCTAGTTGAGTTATATAATTTTTGGGAAATTAATCCTAAATAATCATATGCCCATGGGGTCCTGTTATTATCCCCACAGAATAACATGCAATCAGATTATCTATACAGGAGCTATTGTGTAGAAACAGAAAAGCTATTTCTGTGAAGTTTACCTCAAGTTCTCTAGCTTAAGCAAACAACATCTAAGGACAATCAAAACTAAAGGTGCGTTATTGAAACATAATTTTTCTCTTTAATCCAGAGATAGCCAAATCAAGACTAATTCGTTTGTAAAACAAGTCCAATTTTAACAAACCTGGCATAATTATTTACATAAGCTCAGCAAGAATAATGATCGTATACATCTTTTAGAATCTGCTCTGCTGGAACCTTTATGAGGAATCTCTAGGTTGAACTTTTAGTAGCCTCTCCAGGCCAGAAGCCAAGCCAAGTACTTGCCATCAGACATGCCTGCAATACCTGTAGATTTGAGCGAATTCCTCTTCACGAGGTCCCCAAAGTATCCTGCGGTTCCTGCACCTGCCAGGAAGTGACATTCTTTACTCACCTGGTGAGGCTGCTGGTAACTCTGTAAAGCAAGGTATCAGGCCAACATTTCCAAGCGGCTTTATGGCTCCAGGTTTCATAAAGTCAGTCTTAGTTCCTTAAAGGTGTTTGGTCAGGGGCGCCTGGGTGGCTCAGTCATTAAGCGTCTGCCTTCGGCTCTGGTCATGATCCCAGGGTCCTGGGATTGAGTCCCGCATGGGGCTCCCTGCTTGGTGGGAAGCCTGCTTCTCCCTCTCCCACTCCCCCTGCTTGTGTTCCTGCTCTCACTCTCTCTTTCTCTGTCAAATAAATAAATAAAATCTTAAAAAAAAAAAAAAAAAAAAAAAGGTGTTTGGTCATATCTGAGTCTATGCATGTCTCTCAAATATGACATTCCAGTCAGAGCCTTGGTAAAATAACCAACATTTCCAGTGGTGTCCTGTTACAAGGAGAAGATTCTTACTGAACTTACGCAAATGATTATGATTGCCATGGAAGAACGAATACTTCCTGAGACCTTTTGAATGAGAGGGTTCAGATAGACAGAAAAGTTAAATGTTTTAATTTGCTTTATTATAATTTCTGTATATTACTGATGTCTTAAGAGAAAGTCTTAGTCTGGAAGAGCAAATAGTAAAGAGCCAGCAGTGTTTCAAACGAGAGTCACAACACTATAATCTTTTAGTTCATTTAGTCCCATGTTACTAATTCTTGTTTAGTTTGAATGCAGCCTTAGTTCTCCTTGAAGATGAAACATTTTACAAGAGAATAACTATAAATGACAAGACTAAAAAATGGACATGGTTAAACATCTGATGAGAGGTTACAATGTAGCTGGCAAGGAAATCCAGTTATTTCTGTGACACATAACACTTTAATAATCAAAATAAGAGTGATGATGACCTTTTACCAGAAGGTAACATACCAAACAAACAAGCCTAATTAGTCAACGAGACTTTGTTCATGATTTAAATCTTGGGCAAGTTTGTTAAAACCTTAGAAAGTTTTAAAGCACATACCTAAATAGGATTAGGATGTTAAAGACCTGATAAAGGCAAAACATAAACTGGTTTTCTGAGCAGACAAAAGAGAAAAAACCTTTGTTTACATTCTTATCAAGAGCAGACAACAATTCAAGAAAACTTGTCTTTTTGAACAGAGAGAAAGCAGACTTTCAACCTTATACCAATGTACTTTAAAATCCACTCATTTCAATCTTAAGGTCCATCCTGACCACACCTAAAATTCCGTTCCAGAGTTTTCCCATCACAAACCTTCTACAACTTTCTTTTGCGTTCAGATTTTGTCCCAAGCCATCTCTCCAAACAACCATCTTATTTAGGACAAAATTACCTTCTTTTACCTTCATTCCCGTTCCTTATATCTTCCTTACATATCTTCTACATTTCTATATACAGAGTTGTTTCCCTTATTTCCATCAGTCTTAATTACATTTAGCAGAATTTTCCACTCTTAGAAACCTTAGTCTCCAGTGAAGACTAAGTAGTAACCAATTGTGGACTGTTACACCAGAATTCTTTAGATGGCAAATTTATGAATCAATTAAGCACAAAACATGCTTACCAACAGATTTAAACATCCTTAGTTTCTTTGCAATAAGAAGTCAAAAGCACAAACCTACATCTAGTTATCAATGATTTAGCCCTTTTATGCTATTTGGAAGAGACCTAGATGTCCAACAAATTTAATCCCATTTATCATCCAAGCAAAACTTTAAAATTTCAGGTTACCAGAGACTTTGAAAGCTATCTTAACAATTACCCATGAAAACTTTGAGACAATCATCATTTTAGTCATCTTTTTGCTAAACAATTTGCAAAGAGATAACACGAGCTTATTTGACCTTCAGCAAACCTGGATAGAATAAAAGTTTCACGTTTACTGCTGATAACTTAAAAGACATATCTATCTTAATTAAACCAATAACCTTAAATTAGTTTAAATATTGAATTATGTTCCACCTGGATCCTCTCCATTGTCAATTTTTACCTGAGACACTAGTGGGGAAATCTGGAGTAGGTGGTATTAAGTCCAGGGGGTGCTCTTCTTGCTCCTTGACAGTGAAGGGAGAAGGAGCCATGGTGCCTGAGGCACTGAGGATGGTCTAGAAGCCAGTTATGCAGGTCGCACCCAAGGTGGTGCAAAAACAGGAGAAGGGGGAGGGGGAGATAGAAGAGGCAAAGTGCTGGGGCACCTGGGTGGCGTCTGCCTTCGGCTCAGGTCATGATCCCAGGGTCCTGGGATCAAGCCCCGCATCGGGCTCCCTGCTCCATGGGAAGCCTGCTTCTCCCTCTCCCACTCCCCCTGCTTGTGTTCCCTCTCTCGCTGTGTCTCTCTCTGTCAAATAAATAAAATCTTTAAAAAAAAAAAAAAAAGAGGCAAAGTGCTGCCAGAAGGCAGAGAAGAGGGTTCCTGGTTCTAGAGCTCACCGGCTCCAACAGAGGAGCAGACACCATGTTTCCCCGCCAGCAAGAGGGGGGAATAAGCAGTCCATGTCCGACAGAAGACAGGGAATTTCCCCAAAACAAAGGGAGTTTCAGCAGCTGCTTGGGAATATTCCTTAAGATCCTTGTCCTGAGGTAGACTAACCACAGATGGCTCCAGTTATAGCCATTAACCCAGGAAATAGGGAGAAGCCCCTACATCTATTAGGAAGAACAGTGAGAGAGAGTCAGAGTCCCCTTTGGGGTGGCCTGTGTTTCCTCCAGCAAACCTGGGTTTACTTGGAGGGGCCTATTTAGATAATTATCATCCAATATGTTGGGGAGGGTGGGTTACAAGCCAACACATTCGGGCAAACACATTCTGCAAGAGGCCCTTAGGTCGGGGTCCTGGTGTAGAGCAGTGAAGGCCTACGTACAAGCAGTGAAGGTACCGTAGGTCCATTTGCCCTGTTTCCTGCAGAAGAGATCTAACTGACAGATCCTGAGGCCATGCAGTGTTACAGGAGCTCAGTACTTTCCTAAATTTTGCAATCTGAATTGTTTCCAGTAGGTTAAAAGGCACCCTTCCTTGGGAACCGAAGAAGAAGCCTACTGAAGCCATGCTCCCAGAAAAGTAAAGGAGGTCCATTACCAAATCCCCCCTGACTCCCAGGTGGCGTCCCACACAGGTTATGTCAGAGGTTTCGTGTGTCAAAACTGACCAGAGTCGTCCCTCAAACAAAAATCGCTGTTGATCACCATCCTGCCTTCCTGTGAAGGCATTCCTGCCATAAAAGGCCCTGAAGGGATGCCGGCGTCCCTCCCCCCCACCCCCTAATCACATCCTAGACTGCCTATGGGTGCCTGGTGAATGGACTGAAAAACCGTGCTGTGCCGTCCTGTGCCCTGATGGTTGCATACTGCCTTGCCATTTCTAACCCATGGAAAATACTGGAAAAGTTTTACAAGGGGGAAATTACCAAATTTTGTAGCTTTAAGTAGTTAGTAGAGGACATTGACGGTGAATAGTAAAGATGGAAATCCATCATGGTCTAAGTGACATTCCAACACATGTGGTCTTTATAAAGTCAACTTCCCTAGGAAGTGGTCCCCAGTTGGGTTTTAATTCCATCTGGTACTGGTTTCAGCTGGCTCCCAGTGGAGGTCCCACGGCCAGAAGCAGCTAGACCAGGGATGTGGAGGGGATCACATTAGATCAGTCAGGAGGAAACTTCACATGGGAGTCTTAAGGTTGGCAGCCATCCTGGTGACTTAGGTGTCCCCAAGACAGACAACTTTGTATAAGGACAGGAATAAAGAGTGGGCATCAAGTTTCTGGGTCTTATTACCACCCCGGACAGGGCACTAACTTCCAGCCAAAAGGCAGGCTTTCTCCTCCCCATAGAGTAGCCATGGGCTAGAGGATTACAGCCTGAGCTATTGACATGAAAATGTTCCAATAAGACCATACTCCTTGAAGAGCTACAGAAATTGAAAGTAAAGGAAAAGAGAAAGTACTCACCAAGTTCGTACCGAAGCTCAGAGTTCAGATGCAAAGACTCAAAGCCCCACTTTGGGCACCATATGATGTGGTTTTGGAATATAGGTGAAGTTTGGTGGGGGGAGGTCTCGAGTCAACAGCCAAGAAAGAATTCTTGAGAGTCTCTGGTGTAGAATGGTGGTTTTATTAAAGCACAGAGACAGGACCCTTGGGCAGAAAGAGCTGCTGCCCCTGGGGTTGTGAGGGGGCTGATAATATACTATGGGGTCGGGGAGGTTAGGAAAAAGGGAGGTTTCAAAAGGATTTTCATGTGTTAAAGAAGACTCGGGATACTGGAGGCCTTGCCATTGTCAAAGTTGTTTTCTCCTCTAGCAAGGCATTAACATTAAGATAGTTGGGAGATTCCTGGAAGGATGTCATACATGTCCCACCCAGGAATAGGGGGTGGGGGGAGGTTGCAGGGTGTCAGCTTGTGCTTTGTCTTCAGCTTGCCTTCTGTTCCCTCATCAGAGGTACGTTGTGCTAATAAGTACATTTGTTAACTAGTTTCAGATTTTTTAAAATTGTTTATTGATATGATTAGGTAGACTTTCTTAAAAAAAAAAAAAAAGTTTACTGGTCATTTGCATTTCTTCTTTAATGACTCACTTATCCATGCCCCTTAATATTTTTATCTGGTTTTAGGGTTTTTTTTCCTCTGTTGATTTAGAAGATACGAAAGATTAGCTTTTCATTTTTCAATTATTTTTTTCCTTTTTTAGTTTTTTAAACTTTTGATTGTTGTTTTTGTCATATAAAAGTTTTATACTTTCATGTAATTAATCCCTCAGTCTTTTGATGTACTTATTTCTACATTTGGTATCATGCTTAAAAAAACATTCCCTACTTTAAATAATTATATTTACTGGGTTTTTAATGGTTTCTTCTAAATATATTGTTAGTACATCTGGATTTTTTAAGATTATGGTATAATGTAGGAATCTGTATTTTATTTTAGTGGCATTTGTTGAATAAACGATCATTTTTCCATCCATCTAAAATGTACTTCCCTCTTTCTCTTTTAATGAAGAAAATGGTTAAGGGTACTTCAGTTTTTTTCTCACTGACCCCCTGTGGTATCAAGTTAAATATCCAGTTCTTAAGTGAACTAGGGCCTTTAGGGCCTCTGTTTTTATACTTTTTTTTCCCTTCCTTTTGATATTTTGAGCCTTCTATGTTCTTTTTTTTTTTAGATTTTTTTTTTAATTTATTTATTTGACAGAGATATAGCGAGAGAGGGAACACAAGCAGGGGGAATGGGAGAGGAGGAAGCAGGCTTCCTGCTGAGCAGGGAGTCTGAGATGTGAAGCTCCATCCCAGGACCCTGGGATCATGACCTGAGCCGGAAGTAGACGCTTAATGACTGAGCCACCCAGGCGCCCCTATATTCTAAATTATTCTATATTCTTGTGTGAGTACTACGTTTGCATGGATTTTAGACACTGATTCAGATTATGACCTTATTTTGGTTCTTATCAAACATTTACGATGTTCTAATTATTGAACAAAACCTAAATGTTTCTGTCATCTGTAGCTTCAGAAATTACTTTTTAATCTTAAATTCATTCCTTAAGGTTTACTGTATATGTAAGACACTGTACTAGGCATGGGGATATACATGATCCTGCCTGAGGTCCCTACCTATGTAATGGGAAAACAGGCTAGTTAACAGGCAGTTATGAAGCACTGTTAGCACTAAGGTTTTTGAGGCAGGGATGATGGCCTCCCAGAGAAAACAACATCTTAGGTAAAACCGTAAGAATGAGTAGGCTGAGTAGCTATTAACCAGGTGAGTAGCCTAGAGTGTTTGCTTGTAGGGGCTGAGAAGAAGGAAAAAATTTGGAAACCAGAAGCAAAAAAAAAAAAAAAAGGCATTTTGCCCTGGGGAAACTGAAAGGCCTTATCTTTGGAGGGTGGAGCTGATGGAGAGGAGGGAGTGGTTAGACTGGCTAGCAAGTTACAGAAGAATCCTTATAGAGCCTCAGGCAGTGGATTTTAAGCAAGTGAAGTTTTCAGATTTACAGTCTAGAAAAATCATTCTTGGTCCCTGCAGTGAGGAGAGTGGATTGAAGTTGACAGTTGTGAACTGGGGGCTTCCCAAACTTTTTCAGTCTTGCAGGTTAGAATTAAAGATAGCCTAAATTAACATAGAGCAGTAGGAATAGACACTGATAAACTTAGATATCTAGAAAGTAAGATTAAAGGGTGTGGTGAATGAATGAGGGGAGCGGGAGGAATCCAGGACAGGCCCAGCAGTCTGCTTTCAATTGGTGTAGAGGTAGGGGAAGAAACAGGTTTTAGACATGTTGCGTGTGAACTGCATCATTAACCTGAGGAGGTCTTAAGTATTATTGGATGCAAAGGTCTAACACTTAGGAGAGAGATGGATAACCTATGAATTTGGGAATCACCTCATGATGACCAAAGCCTTAGAAATGAGTAAGTGCTGTGGGGAGAGCAAGTGTGGAACCCTGAGGAACACCCACATTTAATTCCAAAGAAGAGGCTTGGGTAGAGAGGAACTGGGAAATTAGGATCCAAGCGGGGAGAGAGCTCTTCAAAGAGAGTCATTCACATAAATGCTGCTAATGGGGCAAATAAGCATAAAGATTGGTGTGTCCTGTAGATTTAGTAATGAATAGTTCTTTTGCTTGGTAAGCATGATGAGATAAAAGGGTTTTTTTCTTTAAGTTGCTTTTTAATAAGGGAAATTTTTTCTGTTTTCTTTAAGTGATTTTTTTCTCCCATGTGTTTGAATAATAGGAAGGTCCAAACAGTCTGATTAATGAGGAAGAGTTCTTTGATGCTGTGGAAGCTGCTCTTGACAGACAAGATAAAATAGAGGAACAGGTATATCTTTTATTAAAAATTCTAACACTAGGCATTCCTTGATGTATGTTATTTTTTATAAATGGAATTTGAAAACTGTGAACCTAATAGAAATGAACTGTGAACCTAGAAAATGAACGTGTCTACACTGAGTCACAAATGTAGAGGAATCTTTACAAGTCAGTTCCTTCATTGATGAATTTTTAAGCAGTAGAAAGGAGACTGCTGATCACTTAAAGGAATCATGCATAATTAACATGAAACTAAATGGAAATATTCTGCCTATTCCCCTTGAAGTATCCAACTTTATTGTCTATTAAGAACAAGCATATGTTTAATCTGAGTGAAACAGTCTGAATTTCTCTGTATCACAGTTACCAACCATATGAATTCACAAGGAAGATGACCAAGAATTAACTCCTTTATTGCTTTCACCACCTTCACCTTCGATATCTTCCTCACTTTTAACTTTGCTCAGTATTTTATCATTATCAAATTCACAGCAGTTATACCCAGCTATTTCTGTGGAAATTGAAGGAAAACATTTCTTAAATCCTTAAACTCTAGTCTCAGGATTAATTTGATCCTTTGCATCCTTTTAATTCTGTAACAATGCAGTTACCATATATTACCACTAGATGGTACTTAAGGGTGAATTTTAGTTACTCTTCCCAGGGCTTTAAGTATCTTGCAAATAAATTCGTTTTAAGTGTAGCGGTTATACTACAAATGAACTTGCATAGAAAAGTTGGCTTTTTCATTCCTGTCATTGCTAAGGTAGTCATGGCCATTATGCCTATTCACTGGTCTGTCTCCCTGAGGGTAAATCACCTGCAATAGTGACTTTTGCTTTTCATGTTTATCTTTCATTATTTTTTTTCTAAATCAGTGATAAAAAGTTTTTGTTACATTCATTTATAAAGCTTATTAGTCATTTTTTATGCTGAAAAAAGATGCTATGCAGCATTCAATAAGAATGGAAGCTTTCAGTTCCTAAATGAGCTCCATTTTTAGATGCCTAAAGTATTACCTGAAGAAGTATCTTAGTGTTGGCTTTTTAAATGTTTTTTTTTCTTCTTCTTCTTCACGTTGATGTTTTTTTGTTTTGTTTTTGTTTTAATCTAAGTTGTGGTATTTTGGGGAGAGTAGGTCAAGACAACTTCAGTCTTGCCAGTGACTATGTGGCTGTAAACTTACTGCTTAAATTCTCTGGGCCTTGGTTTTCTAATATGTAAAACAAGGAGTTACACAAGATGGTTCAAATCATCGCTTCTGACTCTAAAATGCTACTCTACCAAATACGGTGGTTGAGTTGGAGTTTAAGAGGATTGATGAAAACTTTTGTAAACTTTAGAAAAAAAAATATTCATGGGTCTATTTGATTTTAGTCTGTTCTTGACACTGTGGTAGATACTCTGCAAAATGGGTCACTAAACAGACCATGATCTCATGATCTCACCTCATGGGCATGTTGATATCACAAGGGTAATTATAGTGTGGTAATGCTCTAGAATAGTAAGCGTCAGTAATCCATGAAATTAGTTCCAAAGATTCAGATCATTTCCCTCGTTGTATACAGTAAATTTTGCACAGGACTCCCAGCAGCACAGCCACTACTAAGGTATTCTTCAGTGACACATTTTTGAGTTTACATAGTTCTACATTATTTACCAACATAAGGAAAGAAATTTTCAGTGAAGTGGTGAGTGAGAAATGAGATCTTAGCAGTTCTGTTCAGATAGTGTTGAATAGAAATTAGCACTTGTCTTCTGCATAGTTAGAAGATGAGCACACAACACAGCACGGCTTCTGGTAGTTTATATTTAGTAGATATTGAGTAAGTGAGAAGAAACTGGGCAAGTTCAGGAGGAGGAAGGAAGTTAAGTGGCAGTTTAACAGGAGTGACACAGTGGGTTGAAGGCTGAACACGTTCGTGGAAAGGAGATAAAGATATCCGTGCTATGTTCTTTGTAACACAACTGAAGCAAATGACAATGGTTCAAATGGTATGGCCCTGCACAACCCTGATGAAGTGGAATGATTAGAATAATTTGGCCAGAGTTTAGATATAAGAAATTACTTCAACAGCAGTGTTAATACGGATTCGTGGTAAATAATGCCATACCGGTATTGGAGAGTCTGGCAAATTCAAAGAACCAATCCCTACTCAAAGTGGTATGTATGGAGTCTGAAAGAAGAGATTGAATTAGAATACATGAAGTAAGTGTCAGGACATGGCAAGGCTTGAACCTTCAGAGTATTTTTGTAATTCAAATATTTATAAGTACTGAAGTGTTCAGTCATTAAATGTTGGTAGTTTCAGGTTATAGTATTCATTCTTAAGCTGCAAGGTATACCTTAAAACCCTCCCACCTAATGTTATATGTTTTCTTAGTCACAGAGTGAAAAGGTCAGATTACACTGGCCTACGTCCATGCCATCTGGAGATGCCTTTTCTTCTGTGGGGACTCATAGATTTGTCCAAAAGGTAAGCTAATGTCAGAGTTTCCTGAAAATATATATTGTTCTTCACTGTTGATGGAACTATCTTGTTGTATAAGTTTTCCCTTTTCTTGAATTTAGGAATGAGATTTTTTTGGTATTGTATACTTTCTTCCATATACATCCTCCAAAACAGTTAGAAATTTTCTTCTGAATATGTTCTTTCTTTTTTGTTTAAGGGGAAAGGGGGGATGGGGGATATAGGGAATGGCTAGTCCAAAATAGTTAACCAGAAGCAGAACCAGTTATGTTAAACCACTTTTTCTTTGGGGTTAAGTGATACTATTTTGTATTATTGGAAGCACTGCATTCTTTTTAGAAAGATTTTGGAGCATAAACCATAATAGGTGCATGAAGTCAGCACTTGCTGCTAAGCTTGTTTCATATAGTGCTTTGTTCTCTCTTTCTTTATCTTGTGTTTGGAAGTTGGTACTGAATGCTCTGTTGTGCCTTTGTTCTGATTACTTGGTTTTTTCTTTGTCTGTCTCTGGTAGCCCTATAGTCGCTCTTCCTCCATGTCTTCCATTGATCTAGTCAGTGCCTCTGACGATGTTCACAGATTCAGCTCCCAGGTACTGTATGACTGTATAGAGTGGACTTGAGTCTGTCTGTGCTATATTTCAGCCTGCTTTCCCAGTTCCTAGATATCTTTTGGTTAGGCCACTTGTTTTGGTTTTGAGTTTTAAATAGTAACAATAAGCATTAAAAAGGCAAAAAAAAGGCCTTCCTTATCTACTAAATAGTTCCTCTGTCAGGCTTGCATGTGCCCTTTGTATCCTCTGCTGTGAATAGCTTGGAATTTTGCCATATAGGAGGTACTCCTGAAAGATTTCAAATTGAAGTGAAACAAGTAGAAGATACCTGGTTTTTAAATACCATGTAGTATCTATTTCTTCAGACAGGATTCAGCAACTTTGATGAGCATGGTTTACAGGATACGTTACAGCATAAAAGCAGGTTTAAGCAGCCCCACTTCTAATCTAATTTAAAGTAACTCATAATTCAACAAGGAAGTTTCTTTTTAAAATATTTGTCTCATTACTCTTGTCATACTAAGCTCCATTGAACTGATTTTATTTTTGTTATGCAAATTACCCTTGGATGTTGTAAATTAATATTCTTGTTCAGATGCATTATTAAGTATTTAGGAATTTAAGACAGGAAGCTAGATGATTGCAGTCCCTGCCTCCATAATAAAGTCAAAGTATTATCGAAGGAATGTTTTTTAATATCAGCATTAGTTTTTAAAGTTTTTCAATCCTTATATCTTTGCCATTCAGCTTTGTATTTTTATGGTGATTGTATTTTACATTATGTTAGCTTATGTTAAGAAGCTGAGCTCTCTAGTGTGAATGACTGAGTTTAAATCCTGGTTAGTTGTATGATCATGGACAACTTTTTAAACTCTTCTGTGCTTCACTTCTGTGATTTAGCTAGGACTGTGATCTCGCTAAAGCCTGGCATTTTGTAAATGCTAGGTAAGTGTGAGCTTTTATTAGCTATTATATAGCTATTTATTAGCTATTATTATAATACAATTTCTTTGAATAATCAAAATTTTCTACATTATTTTTTCTCTATCAGAGTATACTCGACCCTTGGATAACGTGGGGGTTGGAGCACCGACCCCCCCTCAGTCAAAAATCCACATACAACTTTTGCTTCCCCAAAAATTTAACTACTAATAGTTCGTAATAGTTTATAATAATATAAACAGTTGATTAACATATATTTTATGTTATATGTATCATATACTGTATTCTTACAATAAGGTAACTTAGAGAAAGAAAAATGTTATTAAGAAAATTGTAAAGAAGAGAAAATACATTTACAGTACTGCTCTATATTTATTAAAACAAATCCACATATAAGTGGACCTGTGCAATTCAAACTCGTATTGTTCAAGGGTCAACTGTATTCCGTAATTGTTTTTTAAAGTCATAATTTAGAACAGATTTCTCAGTTTACACTTATGAATAAAATTTACATTTGTTTTTTAACTATGCAGTAAAGAAGAAAATGAAGGTTAAGACTCAAAGTGTATTTTTTTACTTTTGCTGCTTTTTTTCTCCTTGAACTTTTTTGAGAAAGAGATGTATCAGTTCTGCATCAGAAATCGCCCAGAACCAAACTTATTCCAGTATTTCTTAATTTTGTTCATTTATGAAAGCTTTTTAAAAGCATCTCATATTCGCAATAAATCAGTGACAAAACTAGATAATATTGGGATACTTTGGTTTATTCTGCTACACTCCACCTGGCATTAAAATAATAAAGTAACAGACTAAAGCTCATCAGTACTGGTCACCGTTTACCCTTAAATTATACAAATACACAGGCTATAAATGAAAATGTAATGAGAGCAGTAAAAGAGGGTAAGCCACAATAGATGCCTAAGAATTAAGGCTTCAGAATGCACACCTTGGACCCAAGCTATAGAGCTTTAAAACACCTGAAATTCTTCAAGTATAGATGAATATATTAGAGACACAGGAGCCCAGATTTTTACAAGACTTTGCCAAATTGTAGCATACTTTTTAATATTTTGTGTAACTTGTGTATAAGTTGAGAAAGATCTTTCTGGTGAAATTTTTTTAATATATGATGCTCATGATAATTCAGATTCTGTTTTTAGCTTTTAATTATTGTACTGTTTTATATGCCAAAAGAGGCAAAATTGCAGAAAAAATGACATTGAGCTCTTTAAGTATTTATTGTCCTTGCTAAAGTATTTGTTGTCATTAGCAGACTTGGGCTCTGGCAGTTAAGCTCTTTCCCCCCTTTATGTCCATAGTGACACTTTATTATTGTGGTAATTATTTATTTAACCCCTCCGCTGTTTATTGTACAATAATACCTTCTAATTTAGCAGAACTAGAAAGTAGAGTAGATAAAATCACATACTGATAAACACACACACTTTAGTAATTGTCTTTTTCTACCAAAGTAGGCAATTTCATATATACTATTTTGTAAGCAGCTTTTTTTTGTTTTGTTTTTTGGTGTTTTGTTTATAATTAAGCCCATTTTCCCATCGGTAAACATGGGTCCTAATCTCCTTGTCTGTTACTATGGATGTGCATACAGGACTTACCTACTCACCTAATATTGAACATTTATTTTCAGTTTGTCTCTATTATAAATAAATATTATAAATAGTGTTACAGGAGCATCCTGATATACAGACCATCCATGTGTGTGTATATATATATCTTTGTACAGTTATTTCCTTAGAATACATTTCTAGAAGTAGAATTGTTAAGACAAAAGCCATAAACACTTCTGAGGTTTTTTTATTCTTAATGCCAAACTGTTCATTTAAAAAGTTGAACCAGCTACACTCCCAGTTCAGTTTTCTTTTGTTACGTTGACACTGAGTATTATAATTCAGCTAATTTTTGCCAGTCTGATAGACTAAAAGTAGTATTTTTGCTTCTTGGCCTTTTGCATTTCTTCGGTGAATTGACTCTTCATGTCCTGTCCATTTTTCTTTTGGGTTAACAGTACACTGTTAATTTGTTATTAATAAATTATTCTATCCAACAAATCCCTCTGACTCTGTAACAATAAGCATGGTTGTATTCCTTTCACATGAGTAAGAGAAAAGAGGTCTGAGCAGTCTTTGGATCCTTCTGGACTTCTGTTCATTAGAATTTTGTTCGTTACATTTTTGTTTTATCATCAATAAAAATTTCTGTATTGATAATGTTAGAAAAATCCAGTTAGCCTCCATTTGACATACTGAGTGACTCAAATGGGAGGTGGAAGAAAAGACTAGAATTGGTGTGCCATCATCTCTTATTTTAAATGTGCTTTATCTCCATTTTTCATAGTTCATTTGCTAAGATGCTGTGTATGTCAGCTTATTTTCAACTCTAGGTCCAAAAAAATCGAGGGCATGATTCCTGAAATTATTTTAGTCTGATTAAAACTAGTGAACACTATTAAAGCAGATGAAACCTGCCTTAGTGATTTTGATCCAGTCTTTTGTTTTTTAAAGTGATAGCAGATGTTACTAGTAATAATATTTCCTAGTGTATCAAATTTTGAGCCTACTAAAATGGTAAATTTGGCTTGTGTTTATTCTTGTCATCCAACTTAATGGCCCCTTGTTTCCCAATTATTTTTGATATGCAGTCTTAACTAAAAACAATAAACAGAGCAGATCATTAGGGTAGATTCGAATTGTCAGTGTGGTCACGAATGCCCGAGTCACTGCCCCAATAGTAACACTTACTACTTCAGATTTTATTGCGGTGAACGTGAAATTCATTATTATAGTGAGATTTTACCTGTATCACCTCTCTTCTTAATCTCAGTGATATTACCTCAAGGAAGATGCCATAATGGATAAAGATACCATGATGAAAGCTTTGCAGAGATGGTTACTACAGTAATTGGGTACTTCAATTTCTTTAATTTCCTAGAAGCACAGCACTAAATTCATCTTGTTTATTTCTTTGTTGAACTTTTTCAAGCCCTCTTAAGTCAGGGAAGTACGTAAGAACAAAAGGCTGAACACTTCTCCGTAGGTGCGGTGGTAACACAGTAGTAATACTATTTTTCATCTGTCTAAGAAGACGATATTAAATGTGCTTACTGTACATTCTTTTAACCTATGTAAATAGCTTTCACTTCATATTTGTGGAATCTAGTTTCTTTGGGATCAAAACACAAAAATATCTTCTTGTTATTCAAACATTTGAAATAAGTTAGCAGGAATCCTCTCCCAAACAAAAATACAATTACCTGCATACTTTCTGACAAAAGAGCTTAAACTGGCACTAAATTTTTTTGAAACAGAACTCTTTTTTAACAGAGTAAAATCCTTTACATTCTTCTTTCACAAGTGGTCTTTTTCTGGGAAGCATTTCTTTCTGCTTCTAATCTCATAATAAATGTTCTCATAGGTGTTCTCAACTCCTAGTATCCCACCTACAAAGTACATATTCATATCTAAAAATTTTTAAGATCTTTGGATCTAAAAAGGGTAAAAGTTTTTCCCAATCACAGTGGACACAGACGAATGAGTCAAGCCAGTGCTACAGCAGTTGTTCAATTTATGCATACTAACTGGAACTCTCTTTGTTCCTTCCTCTTTGGGAACTCGGGTACATTTTGTATGTCTTCATAACTTGGAAATCCTGCATTAGTCCTCCTTATTCTCTCAGAGCAGATTTCAAAATTAGAGAGGCACACAGATTTTTCCAGGCAGCCCCTGGAGTTATATTTTCTAATGAAGCCTTTATACAATTACAGAATATGGAGTGCCTGGCTGGTATGCACCTCTTGATCTGGGGGTCATGAGTTCCAGCTCTGCATTGGATGTAGAGATTACTTAAATACATAAACATTGTAAAAAAATTTTTTTTAAGTTTTTAAATTATAGAATGTACTATTTGTCACATTTTTAAATTTCAAGTCTGTAGCCCAACACCATTCACAGTGTTTTGAGGATTATGACTAAAGATATAAAATGTTACGTTAGTGCTTTATTTGGTACAAAAATAGATTGTAGAACCTCAGTATAAAATTTTTATCAAAAACTTTTATGATTATTACCAATTAGGGAGATTCTTAAAGTCATACCTACAAGCAAAAATGCGTTCTGAAATCTAGAAAACTTTATGTCGACGTACATGTCACTGTAACATATTGATAACATCCTTTTGTGTAGAAAAGTTATACCCCCAGAGTTAATAATTTTAGCAATTTTTGCCCTCAAACCATTACTGTATTTATTTCAAAATATGTGTAAACCTGGTTCTTATTCTGTATCCCTAATGAATGCAGTAGATTTTATGTAAAATAAGTAGTTAAACTTAAGAATAAATTAAGTGGAAGTATATTATACACATTTCCAACTCTTCCCTGCCTTCTCTTAATGTACTTATTATATAAAACAAAATTATGATGTAAAGGTTAGAAAATGGAACTTAGAAAAAGTGTCTCTGCGTACATGATTAAAGTAGAAAGTCCTTCAGAAACCATCTTTTTATCACTTCACTTCTGTTTAAAAACACGTTTCAAACTAGGAGAGTTTGCAAATAGCACTCACATGAAATTTTACCAGCGAATGTGATTGTGGATTCTAGGAGTGTGAAATACTCAGTTTTATTTGCTTATATAAAATGTGTAGGAGTAATTTGTGATAGTTAAAAGCACAGGTTTTATTTAAATTTCGGTAAAAAAGACTAATTCATAATTTAAAGGAAGACACTAAAAGGTGATTATTTGTAAATGTTTGCATATATCAATATTTGCATTTTCTCTAAAAGAATGTGAAACAGTGAAATTGGAGTCAAAAAGATGGGGGAT
Source organism: Halichoerus grypus (assembly GCF_964656455.1). NCBI lineage: Eukaryota > Metazoa > Chordata > Mammalia > Carnivora > Phocidae > Halichoerus > Halichoerus grypus. The sequence goes on from NC_135713.1 coordinate 96,432,765, forward strand.
TGGTTATTTTTTAATGTGGCGTATATTCATGGTAGAAGTGAAATTTATCAGTGAAGTAATGAAAATTTTGTTATCTTTTCGTAGGGAAATCTTGCCATATAACAAACTTTCTATTATCTTTGTAGTCTTAAACATAGAAACTGGACTAGATCATCTCTTCGTGTCCCTTTTACCCTTAGTGTCACATGATTTTATGTTTTAAGACATTATCTCTGTAAGGAAGCATTTTATGGTAAAGGAAGGAATTTTTTTTTTCCAGAAAATGCTTATTTTGCTCACTTTATGCACATTAGACCAATATATGTTATTTGAGTGAAGCATCTTCTTTCTCTCCGTTTCTCCCCCCCTGTCATTAACCTGGATATGATATCTGGAATGTGGACTAAACTCTTCAACTCTATATAAAATCTACTAACCTTTGTGCATTTGGTTGCTCAGCTTTCTCAGAACATTTCTGAACTGAAACAAACTGAATACCATTCTGTTTTAGAGATTATGTCATGGCTATTCATTGGATATGGATTCTTATGGCTTTATTTTTCTTTCCAAGGTTGAAGAGATGGTGCAAAACCACATGACTTACTCATTACAGGATGTGGGTGGAGATGCTAATTGGCAGTTGGTTGTAGAAGAAGGAGAAATGAAGGTAATTCCCAGTAAAATGTTATAGGTTGCTAACTGCAGCTCTGTTACAGTCATAGTATCATTACTAACCATTGATGTGAATGAGGGTAGCATTTTAAAATTCCTTTTAAACAAATTACTACATATGATCAAAGAAACACCAGATATTAAGAAGTAAAATGTACTTTGGTTTTTATAGAGTTTATTTTTTATTAATTTTTATTTTTTAAAAGATTTTATTTATTTATTTGATAGAGACAGCGAGAGAGGGAACACAAGCAGGGGGAGTGGGAGAGGGAGAAGCACGCTTCCCGCTGAGCAGGGAGCCCAACTCAGGGCTTGATCCCAGGACCCCAGCATGATGACCCGAGCCGAAGGCAGATGCTTAACAGCTGAGCCACCCAGGCACCCCTTTACACAGTTTCTTTATGATCACAATAAAAATCTGTGTACAAACTGTTCTGTTTTGCCTGGGCCATTGAGAAAATAAAATTTGGGTGTTTAGGTATGAATAAGACATAATTAGTTGATGGCTCTCTATTTGGATATTTCTCTTTATTTTTTAATATACTAAATATTGTACCCACATGTCACTTTGTTCCCCTTTTTCATCTATCCCTCACTTCTTGTCCTTTCTCTCATTGCATCCTGTTTCAATATTTGGAGATGGGTCTGCTAATCTTGTTCACATCCTTAAACACAAGAGACAGAGAATAAGAGCAAGGAATAAGATTTAGAGATGGATTCAAAACAACAGCTGCATTGAATTTTGGAATACCTTATGCCCAAGGCACTATGCTAAAGATAAAGAGATTTTTAATAAGACTTTCTCCAAGGTGAAACTTTCGTTGGGGAAGGAGGATATTGACATTATTTGTTTCTGTCTGATAATGTATTCAACGAAGAGCACAGATAAGTAGTGGAGAAAATTGGAAAAGAAAGATCTCTGTGATTTGAAACAGATTGTTTTATACTGAGGAGAAGCATTTGAACTATGTCTGGAAATGGAAGCAAGATTGTGACAAAGGTGAGGCAAGGATATTTTAGATAAAAAATATAAACACAAGCGAAAACTTGAAAGCGAACTTGTTATTCAGGAGTTTTGCATAGACTGTGTTGACCAGAATTATTCTAGCAGTAGAGATACAATATGAGATGTTGGAATTTATTTTCCTCCTGAATAGGGAACTAATTAAGAAATAAGAAATAAGCAGATGAAATGCTAAAATATTAGCTATATATCTAATAAGCTGATTGGAGAATATAACTTCAGAGTAGCAGTGACAAGGTCTTGCTAATATGTTACCTGAGAATTAACATAATGTTTCTGACATAGCTAGATAATCACAGGCCTTCCCCACAAGAGTAAGCCCCAGAAGAAAACCAAGACACATGCTCTCTTTAAAAAAAAGGGGTGAGCCAAGCCTTCCAGTCCTTATTCTATACTCAACATTCCAATAAATCATTGTTGCCTCCCGAGGGAAGAGAAAGTGAAGGGATGAAGAGAAACCAGGAGTGATAGTCTAGATAAAGTCCCTCCATGTGGAATGAGAAATAGAGACTAAGTGTTCCTACAGCCCACATCCTTAGAGAGGGATTGGATCATGGAGAGTATAAAATAACCCACCAAGGAGAATAGTCTGTTGTCTGTAGCAATAGGTTAGCCACTGTGTGCAAAGTAACATTTTAGGAAGACGAAGCTGATAAGGAAGAAACTAGAGACCAAGTATACCACTTAAGAGAATCAAGTACATGGGGATGAAAGCCTACCCAGAAGAAGTAACCAGTAGTATAAAAGTCAAGCTGTTGGATGTCTTACAGAATTTTAGTGACGAGCTTAAGAGCTATGTGAAGTGTGAGGGGAGGAGTTAAAAGTCTAAAGTTTCCAATATGGGTGATTGGGAAAATAGCAGTCCCAATAACATGAATAAATAAGCATGTAGGGAAAAGTAGTTTGGTGAGAGAGATTTTAAGAGAGAAACTATATGTGAAATGCCTAACAGTGTCTGGACCCATAAAGCACTCCATAAATTGAGAGCTGGTTCTTCCTATAGTAACATGATTACTCATTTCTCAAAAGAACTTAATACAAAACTCCCTAAAGTAACCTATAATTTTGAGCTAATTAATTTTACTTAGCACTTTAGGTACGCAACTTCAGTATTTAAAAGAAGATATATTGAATGGAGCACTGGGTGTTATACGCAAACAATGAATCATGGAACACTACATCAAAAACTAATGATGTAATGTATGGTGATTAACATAACATAATAAAATAAAATAAATAAATAAAAGAAGATATATAGCATAGGGGCTCATGGGAGGCTCAGTCGGGTAAGCCTCCAACTCTTGATTTTGGTCAAGGTCATGATCTCGGGGTCGTGAGATCAAGCCCTGCGTTGGGCTCTACCCTAGGAGTGGAGCCTGCTTAAAATTCTCTCTCCCTCTCCCTCCCTTCTGCCTCTCCCCACCACTTGCATGCTCGCTTGCACGCGCGCGCTCTCTCTCTCTTCCTAAAAAAATAAAAAATAAAAAGCAAGATAGCATAGATCTTCATGCCATTTTAGCTTTGAGTCATTCAACAAATAATTGAGAGCCTGCTGTGTTTCAGATACTATTCTAGATGCGGGGTATATAGCATTGAACAAAACTGCCTTAAATCAGTATCCTTAAGGAGATTTTGTTCTAACCAGGCTTAATTTAACCACTCATGTAATTAGGTGTTCGTTGCATATGCATGTTTTTCATTGTTGAAGTTTACCCCAAATTTGTAGTTTTAAGTATTTTTATGTGTTATCAATAATTTGAGATTTTAAATTTTCTTTTAGCAGAATATTTATATACCATAAATAGATTTTCAAAAATGAAATTCTAAAAAGCAGCAAAACTTAAAATCCTGCTTTCAGGTTTGTACTTTAGGAGTTTGATTTTTATTTTTTAAACAGGTTTTTAAATATATCCTCTTTAGGTATATAGAAGGGAAGTAGAAGAAAACGGAATTGTTCTGGATCCTTTGAAAGCTACCCATGCAGTGAAAGGTGTTACAGGACATGAGGTCTGCAATTACTTCTGGAATGTTGATGTTCGCAATGATTGGGAAAGTAAGCTGCCATTATTAATATATCCTAATATAATTATTATTTTGAATTTATTTTGAATAAACCCAGTGTTTGCATCTCATCTACAGTTTATAAAGTTAGTGTAGAAAATATCTGGAAAATCTGATAATAGCTTGCATTTACTTTTTTTTTTTTTAACTTACATTTAAATAGAGCTTTACAGTGAAATAGAGCTTGTACAGTGAAAACACTGTACAAAATGCTTCTAACTATATTATAGCATTTGATCCAGTACTTCAATAATCCTGCATGATAGGTAGGTAAAAAAGTAAAATTCAGATAGGTTAAGTGACTTGTCAGAAGCCACAGAGCCTAATTAGTAGAAGGGCCAGGACTAAAATTAAAGGTTTCTGTTTTATCATCTACTTTCCCAGACTGTTTTGTTTCCTTAGTAAACCCTAGACAAGTCCTGCTGTGATCTGTTTAGAGTTATTCTTGGGGTATGTGTGTTGTGTGTGTGTTGTTTGTGTGTGTGTGTGTGTGTGTTTCCTCTTAGGCACCAAATTTCATAAATACAGGTAGTTTTGAACATCTTAAGATGTTTATCAATGACAGTTTGACATTCTTTTTTCACAAATATAGTCACCTAAACCTTATATAGAACAGCTTATTCAGCTTCAGTAAATTAGAGATTACAGGAAACGGTCATAGTATTAGATAGGAATTTGTGTTTTGAATAATGCAATGTGATTAGAATTGCTTTCTTGTTGTGGAAGCTAGATATTGGGCCAAAGAAGTGAGATTTCCTGGTGATCAGGTCTCATGGCCACTGTCTGTAGCCCTAATACGAAGTATTAACTCCCTTCCCTTTGGACTTAGCCAAGATAGGGCAGAATCCTGCTCATGTTATCACAGTGTCCATCAGTATAACTGAAGTTAATCACATTCTAGGAAGAGGTAATATATCTTTTTGGCTACTAATGTTTTCTCTTCATTTCAGCAACTATAGAAAACTTTCATGTGGTGGAAACATTAGCTGATAATGCAATCATCATTTATCAAACGCACAAGGTAAAGATCTCTTCATCCCAAAAGGATTTCACTGTAGTTCAAACTGAGACATAGAAATTCTCTAAAGTGGGGCGCCTGGGTGGCTCAGTCGTTAGGCATCTGCCTTCGGCTCAGGTTGTGATCCCGGCGTCCTGGGATCGGGCCCCGCATCGGGCTCCCTGCTCCGCAGGAGGCCTGCTTCTCCCTCTCCCCCTCCCCCTGCTTGTGTTCCCTCTTGCTGTGTCTCTCTCTGTCAAATAAATAAATAAAATCTTTAAAAGAAAAAAAAAGAAATTCTCTAAAGTAAAATTTGGTAGGAAATTAAATTCCATAAAAGATCCAAAGACTTTTTTAATGATGCATGAATGTCACCTATTTGAAAGGATATCAGCTCCTTTAAAGAGAACCTGAGACAAGAACCTGAGAAATATCCAGGAACAGTGTGTTTGATAAAGATCTTCAGCTAGTTATGTGCCCTTAAATTTAGAAAATACTGATACTCTGCTAAATGTTTTTGTAGCATCTAGTATTTATAGGAGATGAGTGATCGTTACCAAATACAAAAGTGAATCATAGTTTCCTGTGACCATAGTAATGAGGGGAATGGAAAGTATGTTATTAATATATGTTAAGACTGGTAGATAATGAAAGTCATCTAAGTGGATTATCTGAAAGCAAGTGAAAATTGCTAAGCATAACTATTAAGGAATTGGTCATATATCAGAGAATACAGAAACGTTGTCATTTAAATTGGTTCACCTTTCATTTCACTTTTACTTCATCTCTTCCTCTGCTATTCTAGATGTTTAAAATGGAAGAATTAGTATTTCTCTTACCTTATTCTGCTCTGTTCCCTGAAAATTGCCAAATAATATATTGTGTAAAGAACAATAAACAGGGGTGGTACATGGGAGGATGAGCAAAATAAATGAAGGGAATTAAGAGGTACAAACTTCTGGTTATAAAATAAATAAATCACAGAGATGAAAAGTACAGCATAGGGAACGTAGTCAGTAATACTGTAATAAGGTTACAGTAACAGATGGTGACTACACTTACTGTGGTGAGCACTGAGTAATGTATAAAATTGTCGAATTCAATATGTTGTACACCTGAAACTAATATAACATTCAATTTTAAAAAGGAACTATAATTTTGGAAAGATCCATTCAGCGTAATATTGTAGGTTATATAAGAAATACAATAATTCAGTAGGTACTTCATTTTTCTCTTCTTTATTTAAAGCTTTTTAATTGAGCTGAATATATGACAATATTGTGGGTTCTGTATTTCTTGAACTCAGTTTTGTCATGGGAGGCATCTTGTATGTAATGATTTTGAGCTGGGCTTGATTTTACATGGTAGCTGCTCAAGAAATGTATAAAAAATAAATTATAGGTCAACTTTGCTTCAATTAAAAAAGAAGTGTGTAACAATGAAGATTCTGCTTCAGCGTACAGATTTGGGGAGTCTAAGGGAAACTTAAAATTCAATAAATGTTAAAAATACCAATTAATTGCCTTATAATTTAGAATGAATAGAAATCACCAATAATTTAGAGTCAGAAGAATCTTACAATCTGAAGATAATTGATCTTGGAAAACAATCTGCTGGCAGTATTTCATTTCATAAAAAACCATCAAAAAGGATTTATATAGGTTGTATTACGATCACTTTTTGAAAAATAAAGCTAAAAACTATTAAAATAATGTCACTTAAATGTAATAAAATTTAAGTTAGAGTTATAAGTGTTTGAATAATTCAAACAAATTGTCCTGGCATAATTTTTTTTCAACAAAATTCAGTAATGCTATACAACTTTCCCTTTAAATTTGGCTTATTTTATAATCTCATCTTAAAGAGGGCTACTTTTCTCCTGATACTTAAGTCATTCTCATTCTTTAAATTTTCATCTTACTGTCATCCTTGTGGATTTGCATTCATTAGTTCTAACACAGCCAAATTTTCCTTTATTATTGGCTTCATATAGATTTGCTCAGCCTGCTTTCTTCTATTTTTGAAATTTAGCATCTTTAAAATATGAACCATTTCACTTTCCGAATGATTTGTGTTGTATTGACACTGTTGTTGGCTATTTATTATACTCAACAATTAGGAAAGGCATCGCCCATATTTTCTCTCATTAAAAGTACATAGTCTCACTTTTTTTTTTTTTTAATTTTTTTTTATTGTTATGTTAATCCCCATACATTACATCATTAGTTTTAGATATAGTGTTCCATGATTCATTGTTTGTGCATAACACCCAGTGCTCCATGCAGAACGTGCCCTCCTCAATACCCATCACCAGGCTAACCCATCCTCCCAACCCCCTCCCCTCTAGAACCCTCAGTTTGTTTTTCAGAGTCCATTGTCTCTCATGGTTCTTCTCCCCCTCCGATTTCCCCCCCTTCATTCTTCCCCTCCTGCTACATTCTTCTTTTTCTTCTTTTCTTTCTTAACATATATTGCATTATTTGTTTCAGAGGTACAGATCTGAGATTCAACAGTCCTGCACAATTCACAGCGCTTACCAGAACACATACCCTCCCCAGTGTCCATCACCCAGTCACCCCATCCCTCCCACCCCACCCCCCACTCCAGCAACCCTCAGTTTGTTTCCTGAGATTAAGAATTCCTCATATCAGTGAGGTCATATGATACATGTCTTTCTCTGTTTGACTTATTTCGCTCAGCATAATACCCTCCAGTTCCATCCACGTCGTTGCAAATGGCAAGATCTTATTCCTTTTGATGGCTGCATAATATTCCATTGTATATATATACCACATCTTCTTTATCCATTCATCTGTTGATGGACATCTCGGCTCTTTCCACAGTTTGGCTATTGTGGACATTGCTGCTATAAACATCGGGGTGCACATAGCCTTTCGGGTCCCTACTTTTGTATCTTTGGGGTAAATACCCAGTAGTGCAATTGCTGGATCATATGGTAGCTCTATTTTCAACTTTTTGAGGAACCTCCATACTGTTTTCCAGAGTGGCTGCACCAGCTTGCATTCCCACCAACAGTGTAGGAGGGTTCCCCTTTCTCCGCATCCCCGCCAACATCTGTCATTTCCTGACTTGTTAATTTTAGCCATTCTGACTGGTGTGAGGTGGAATCTCATTGAGGTTTTGATTTGGATTTCCCTGATGCCGAGCGATATTGAACACTTTTTCATGTGTCTGTTGGCCATTTGGATGTCTTCTTTGGAAAAATGTCTGTTCATGTCTTCTGCCCATTTCTTGATTGGATTCTTTGTTCTTTTGGTGTTGAGTTTGATGAGTTCTTTATAGATTTTGGATACTAGCCCTTTATCTGATATGTCATTTGCAAATATCTTCTCCCATTCTGTCAGTTGTCTTTTGGTTTTGTTGACTGTTTCCTTTGCTTTGCAAAAGCTTTTTATCTTGATGAAGTCCCAATAGTTCATTTTTGCCCTTGCTTCCCTTGCCTTTGGCGATGTTTCTAGGAAGAAGTTGCTGCGGCTGAGGTCGAAGAGGTTGCTGCCTGTGTTCTCCTTTAGGATTTTGATGGACTCCTGTCTCACATTGAGGTCTTTCAACCATTTGGAGTCTATTTTTGTGTGTGGTGTAAGGAAATGGTCCAGTTTCATTCTTCTGCATGTGGCTGTCCAATTTTCCCAACACCATTTGTTGAAGAGACTGTCTTTTTTCCATTGGACATTCTTTCCTGCTTTGTCAAAGATTAGTTGACCATAGAGTTGAGGGTCCATTTCTGGGCTCTCTATTCTGTTCCATTGATCTATGTGTCTGTTTTTGTGCCAGTACCATACTGTCTTGATGATGACAGCTTTGTAGTAGAGCTGGAAGTCTGGAATTGTGATGCCGCCATCTTTGCTTTTCTTTTTCAACATTCCTCTGGCTCTGCGGGGTCTTTTCTGGTTCCATACAAATTTTAGGATTATTTGTTCCATTTCTTTGAAGAAAGTGGATGGTATTTTGATGGGGATTGCATTGAATGTGTAGATTGCTCTAGGTAGGATTGACATCTTCACAATATTTGTTCTTCCAATCCATGAGCATGGAACGTTTTTCCATTTCTTTGTGTCTTCCTCAATTTCTTTCATGAGTATTTTATAGTTTTCTGAGTACAGATCCTTTGCCTCTTTGGTTAGATTTATTCCTAGGTATCTTATGGTTTTGGGTGCAATTGTAAATGGGATCGACTCCTTAATTTCTCTTTCTTCTGACTTGTTGTTGGTGTATAGGAATGCCACTGACTTCTGTGCATTGATTTTATATCCTGCCACTTGACTGAATTCCTGTATGAGTTCTAGCAGTTTTGGGGTGGAGTCTTTGGGATTTTCCACATAAAGTATCATATCATCTGCAAAGAGTGAGAGTTTGACTTCTTCTTTGCCAATTTGGATGCCTTTGATTTCTTTTTGTTGTCTGATTGCTGTGGCTAGGACTTCCAATACTATGTTGAATAGCAGTGGTGATAGTGGACATCCCTGCCGCGTTCCTGACCTTAGGGGGAAAGCTCTCAGTTTTTCCCCATTGAGAATGATATTCGCTGTAGGTTTTTCATAGATGGCTTTTATGATATTGAGGTATGTACCCTCTATCCCTATACTCTGAAGAGTTTTGATCAAGAAAGGATGCTGTACTTTGTCAAATGCTTTTTCTGCATCTATTGAGAGGATCATGTGATTCTTGTTTTTTCTTTTGTTAATGTATTGTATCACGTTGATTGATTTGCGGATGTTGAACCAACCTTGCAGCCCTGGGATAAATCCGACTTGGTCGTGGTGAATAATCCTTTTAATGTACTGTTGGATCCTATTGGCTAGTATTTTGGTGAGAATTTTTGCATCCATGTTCATCAGGGATATTGGTCTGTAATTCTCCTTTTTGATGGGGTCTTTGTCTGGTTTTGGGATCAAGGTAATGCTGGCCTCATAAAATGAGTTTGGAAGTTTTCCTTCCATTTCTATTTTTTGGAACAGTTTCAGAAGGATAGGTATTAATTCTTCTTGAAATGTTTGGTAGAATTCCCCTGGGAAGCCATCTGGCCCTGGGCTTTTGTGTTTTGGGAGATTTTTGATGACTGCTTCTATTTCCTTAGTGGTTATAGGTCTGTTCAGGTGTTCTATTTCTTCCTGGTTCAGTTTTGGTAGTTGATACATCTCTAGGAATGCGTCCATTACTTCCAGGTTATCTAATTTGTTGGCATAGAGTTGCTCATAATATGTTCTTATAATTGTTTGTATTTCTTTGGTGTTGGTTGTGATTTCTCCTCTTTCATTCATGATTTTGTTGATTTGGGTCATTTCTCTTTTCTTTTTGATAAGTCTGGCCAGGGGCTTATCAATCTTGTTAATTCTTTCAAAGAACCAGCTCCTAGTTTCGTTGATCTGTTCTACTGTTCTTTTGGTTTCTATTTCATTGATTTCTGCTCTGATCTTTATTATTTCTCTTCTCCTGCTGGGTTTAGGCTTTATTTGCTGTTCTTTCTCCAGCTCCTTTAGGTGTAGGGTTAGGTTGTGTACTTGAGACCTTTCTTGTTTCTTGAGAAAGGCTTGTATTGCTATATACTTTCCTCTTAGGACTGCCTTTGCTGTATCCCAAAGATTTTGAATAGTTGTGTTTTCATTTTCATTGGTTTCCATGAATTTTTTTAATTCTTCTTTAATTTCCTGGTTGACCCATTCATTCTTCAGTAGGATGCTCTTTAGCCTCCATGTATTTGAGTTCTTTCTGACTTTCCTCTTGTGATTGAGTTCTAGTTTCAAAGCATTGTGGTCTGAAAATAGGCAGGGGATAATCCCAATCTTCTGGTACCGGTTGAGACCTGATTTATGATCTAGGATGTGATCTATTCTGGAGAATGTTCCATGGGCACTAGAGAAGAATGTGTATTCCGTTGCTTTGGGATGGAATGTTCTGAATATGTCTGTGAAGTCCATTTGGTCCAGTGTGTCATTTAAAGTCTTTATTTCCTTGTTGATCTTTTGCTTAGACGATCTGTCCATTTCAGTGAGGGGGGTGTTAAAGTCCCCCACTATTATTGTATTGTTGTCGATGTGTTTCTTTGCTTTTGTTATTAATTGCCTTATATAATTGGCTGCTCCCATGTTAGGGGCATAGATATTTACAATTGTTAGATCTTCTTGTTGGATAGACCCTTTAAGTATGATATAGTGTCCTTCCTCATCTCTTATTACAGTCTTTGGTTTAAAATCTAATTTGTCTGATATAAGGATTGCCACCCCAGCTTTCTTTTGGTGTCCATTAGCATGGTAAATGGTTTTCCACCCCCTCACTTTCAATCTGGGGGTGTCTTTGGGTCTAAAATGAGTCTCTTGCAGACAGCATATCGATGGGTCTTGTTTTTTAATCCAATCTGATAGCCTGTGTCTTTTGATTGGGGCATTTAGCCCATTTACATTCAGGGTAACTATTGAAAGATAGGAGTTCAGTGCCATTGTATTGCCTGTAAAGTGACTGTTACTGTATATTGTTTGTGTTCCTTTCTGGTCTATGTTGCTTTTAGGCTCTCTCTTTGCTTAGAGGACCCCTTTCAATATTTGTTGTAGGGCTGGTTTCATGTTTGCAAATTCCTTTAGTTTTTGTTTGTCCTGGAAGCTTTTTATCTCTCCTTCAATTTTCAATGACAGCCTAGCTGGATATAGTATTCTTGGCTGCATATTTTTCTCATTTAGTGCTCTGAATATGTCCTGCCAGTCCTTTCTGGCCTGCCAGGTCTCTGTGGATAAGTCTGTTGCCAATCTAATGTTTCTACCATTGTAGGTTACATATCTCTTCTCCCGAGCTGCTTTCAGGATTTTCTCTTTGTCTCTGAGACTCGTAAGTTTTACTATTAGATGTCGGGGTGTTGACCTATTTTTATTGATTTTGAGAGGGGTTCTCTGTGCTTCCTGGATTTTGATGCCTGTTTCCTTCCCCAAATTAGGGAAGTTCTCTGTTATAATTTGCTCCATTATACCTTCTGCACCTCTCTCTCTTTCTTCTTCTTCTGGGATCCCAATTATTCTAATGTTGTTTCGTCTTATGGTATCGTTTATCTCTCGAATTCTGCCCTCGTGATCCAGTAGTTGTTTATCTCTCTTTTTCTCAGCTTCTTTATTTTCCATCATTTGGTCTTCTATCTCACTGATTCTTTCTTCTGCCTCATTTATCCTAGCAGTTAGCGCCCCCATATTTGATTGCACCTCATTGATAGCCTTTTTGATTTCTACTTGGTTAGATTTTAGTTCTTTTACTTCTCCAGAAAGGGTTTCTCTAATAACTTCCATGTTTTTTTCAAGCCCAGCTAGTATCTTTAAAGTGATGATTCTGAACTCTAGATCTGACATCGTACTAATGTCCGTATTGAGTAAGTCCCTGGCAGTCGGTACTACCTCTTGTTCTTTTTGTTGAGGTGATTTTTTCCGTCTTGTCATTTTGTCCAGAGGAGAATAGATTAATGAGAGAACAAAATGCTAGCAGGGTAACAACGTCCCCAGAAAATATACTCTAAACAAATCAGAAAAGACCTGAAGCAGTGGGAAAAGAAAGGGAAAGAGAGAAAAAAGAAAAGGAAAGAAAAAAAGAAAAAAGAAAAAGATAAAGATAAAAACAAACAAAAGCAGAACAAAACAAAACAAAAACAGAATGTGATCAAATATGATCAGGCTGGATTATAGATCAGTGCCACACACTAGATTTTGGGTGTATTTTGGTCTGTTAAAAGAAAGTCCCTCCCAAAATTTTAAAGAAAGAAAAACTTATATATGTACAAAAATAAGGGTTGATATGATGAAGGGATGGAATATGACTGTAAAGATGGAAATTATAAAAAATTTTAAAAAAGGATTTGATAAGTTGTTTGAAAAAAGAAAGAAGAGGATTTAAAAAAAAAAAAAAAAGAAAGAAAAAAGGGGGAGAATGTGATCAGGCAGGGGAGTAGAAAAAAACCATACACTAGAGATTTAGAGTATATTTTGATCTGTTAGAAGAAACTATCTCAAGATTTTAAAGAGAGAACAACTTATATATATATGCCAAAAATACGGGTAACTACTATGAAGGGATAGAATATGACTTTAAAAATGAAAAATAAAAATGTTTTTTTTTTAAAAAAGGGATTGATAAGATGTTGGTTGAAAAAGGGAAAAAGAAAAATTCAAAAAAAAAGAAAAAAGGAAAAAAAAAAAAGACAGTTAAAAAAAAATAATTAACTTTGAAAGACTAAAGAATCATGGTAAAAAAGCCATGAATTCTATGTGCAGTGTTCCCCTAGCGCTGGAGTTCTGCCGTTCTCACTGATCGGTAAACTTGGTCTTGGCTGGCTGTTCTCGCTGATCTTCTGGGGGAGGGGCCTGTTGCCGTGGTTCCCAAATGTCTTTGCCGGAGGCAAAATTGCCCCGCCCTTGCCGGTCCGGGCTAAGTAATCTGTTCGGGTTTGCTTTCCGGAGCTTTTGTTCCCTGCAAGCTCTCCGTACAGCTTTGGAGGCGGAGAGTGAAAATGGCGGCCTCCCAGTCTCCGCCCCGGCGGAGCCGAGAACTCGGGGTCCCGCTCCTCAGCGAGCCCCCAGAGAAAAGCCGTCAGTCACTCCCGTCTCCCCGGTCTCCGGCCGCACTCCGCGCTCACCCGGCCTGTGACCGCGCCTTTCTATCTGGCACCCGACCCCGGGTGGAGTCTCCAAACCCAGCAGATCCCCGCGGTGCGCTCCCGCACCTCTCCTCCCGGGGGAAGAAGGTGAGTCTCCCCGGATCTGCCGCTTGTTGGGTCCCTGCTGGAGGAGCAGTGGCCCGACTGTCCCACGGATCATGGTTTATGGCAACCCCGAGCTGAGAGCCCGCGCCTGGGCTCCGTCTCTGCAGCCGGCTTCCCCGCTCCGATACCTGGGAGCTCTGCCGCACTCAGGCACCCCCGGTCTTTCTGTGACCCCGAGGGTCCTGAGACCACACTGTCCCGCGAGGGTTCCACCCCCCACCTCGCCACCAGAGTGACGTCCCTCAGCGGAGCAGACTTCTAAAAGTTCCGATTTTGTGCTCCGTGGCTCTATCACTTGCCAGAAGCGGCCGACGGAGGCCCCTCCCCCGCCGTCTATCCTCCCGAATATCGCCTCGGATTCACTTCTCCGCACGTCCTACCTTCCAGAAAGTGGTCGCTTTTCTGTTCAGAGAGTTGTTGCTCTTCTTTTCTTTGATCTCCTGTTGAGTTTGTAGGTGTTCAGAATGGTTTGATCCCTATCCAGCTGAATTCCTGAGAGGAGACGAAATCCAGGTCTCCTACTCCTCCGCCATCTTGCTCCGCCCCCCCATAGTCTCACTTTTCATAGACCTTGTTGCCATATCATTTCAACATGATATGTTTCCTTACATACCATAAAGTTGAAAGATTCAATCTAATTGATTTGGTATTCTTCAGATGTGATTGTGGTATAAAAAGGAGCAGTCTTCTTACACTGAAATCTTAGCTTTTAAGTCTCTGAACACTTTAAACAGAGGTTTAATACTGTACTTAGAAGCAGAACATTACCAGGGACTTGGGGAGGGGGAAATGGGGAATTAATTGTTCGCTGAGTACAAAGTTTCTATTCGGGATGATAAAAAAATTTTGGAAATAGTGGTGATGTTTACATAATATTATGAATGTAATGTCACTGAATTGTACACTTAAAAATGCTTTAAATGGCAAAAATTTTGTTACATATAAACATATGTATACATTTATAACATATATACATATAAACATACACAGTTTAAAAAATTTTTAAAAATAGATTATTCCTTTGATGCTATTATTCTGCAAAGCCATTAATTCATTGTTCATAATTCTTGGCTGGGTACTTTCAGATGCTTTCCATTTAAAATTTGACAGATTTTACCTTTGCCTAAGATATTTATTGGTTTTACATTTGTTTCTCTGTTAGTTCCATATTACATATGAATTTAAAAGTGGTTTATATTTTCAAAAGATATTTTACTTCTTCCACAGAGAGTGTGGCCTGCTTCTCAGCGAGATGTATTATATCTTTCTGCCATTCGAAAGATCCCAGCCTTGACTGAAAATGACCCTGAAACCTGGATAGTGTGTAATTTTTCTGTGGATCATGACAGTGCTCCTGTAAGTGCACTTGTATAAATGTGTATAGTCGTACAGTATAAAGCTAAACAGTGCAAAACAAGAGAGATAAGCACATACGACACACATTTCTTAGATTTTGTTTTATGTCCGATTGGCTCCTTGGAACAGTATAGCCCGTGTTTTACCCAAGGGCATCAGTGATGGCTGTGAACACCCGGCAGGGGCTGTTTTCCTTTCCTCCTGAGGTTAGATGACACAGAACTGAAGAGGTAGATAGTGGAAGGCTGCTTCCACAGTTCTCTCTCAAGCCATGATCAACTGCTAGCAAAACCTCTGGGTTTCTACCTCGGTTTAGGTCCATCTACTACTTAAGAGGAGAGAAAATTATTCCTGCTGTCATAGCAGCTTGGCATGTGTTAGCTATTGGTACTTATAAGATTTGGTTGGAGAGGTTGGTGATGAGCTGTGGTTTTGGATAACCTAACGTACTATTAGACCAGTAGGGATTATAAAATACTAGGCATCTCCTATACTGATGTTTCGTTTCTGTTATTTGTTTTGGCAGCTGAACAATCGATGTGTCCGTGCCAAGATAAATATTGCTATGATTTGTCAGACCTTGGTAAGCCCACCAGAGGGGAACCAGGAGATCAGCAGGGACAATATCCTATGCAAGATTACATATGTAGCTAATGGTATGTATCTGGGGGTTCTTTTTGCAACTTGGTCATACAGATTTTCTTTTTCCTTCTTCTTTTCTTTTTTTTTTACTATTTTTTTTTTTAAAGATTTTATTTATTTATTTGACAGAGAGAAACACAGCAAGAGAGGGAACACAAGCAGGGGGAGTGGGAGAGGGAGAAGCAGGCCTCCCGCCGAGCAGGGAGCCCGATGTGGGGCTTGATCCTAGGACCCTGGGATCATGACCTGAGCCGAAGGCAGACGCTTAACAACTGAGCCACCCAGGCACCCCTTTACTATTATTTTTAGTAATCTCTACACCCAACATGGGGCTCAAACTCACAACCCCGAGATCAAGAGTCACATGCTCTTCTAACGGAGCCAGCCAGGCGCCCCTTGATTTTCTTACTATGATCTAAATGTCTTTTTAGTTTTTTTATCATTTAGATTAATGATTTTTAATTTGGAGAGATGTGTATCAAAATTATCAGGAAACTTGAAAATACCCATGTCTGAATTTCACCCCGGAACTACTCTATCAGAATTTCTGAGACTGGGGCTGGGTAGATAAATTTTAATATTTCATCTCTAGATCACTTTCACATATGCTTGGCTTTAAGAACCATCTTATTATATATTTGTCTAATAAAATATATGTATAACTGGGAGTATAAGCAATAATGATTAAGGAAATTAACAGTTCTTTTTCTCATTGTCAGGCTTTTTTGTTTCTGAATCATTGCCTGCTTAGGTTTCTTACTACATCCATTTCCGACCTGCAAGAGTCACTGGAGTCCCTTTAATCAAATCCTCAAATCTTCTTTTATACAGGGACATAACTGCTACTACATTTAAAGAGACAGTTTGATTATAGTAGAGTTTGACAAATCTAACATAACCTAAAATGTTGCTATATTAATATTTGCATATAATTTAGGGAGCCAGGAACATTTTAGCCAGGTAATAAATGCTTTCTTATTTGCTGTGTGTTCTTGTCTGGTGGTAGCATGAAGGATTTAATGGTCAGGTCAGGACTTTAAGAGATGTTAACTATTCCAACATGAGAAATTTTTTAAAAGCAAAGGAACAAAATGAGTGCTTCACATACATTTGGAGAATTGTATCTTAACAGGTTTTAGTTTTCCTTTATCTTGCAGTGAACCCTGGAGGATGGGCACCAGCCTCAGTGTTAAGGGCAGTGGCAAAGCGAGAGTATCCAAAGTTTCTAAAACGTTTTACTTCTTACGTCCAAGAAAAAACTGCGGGAAAACCCATTTTGTTCTAGTATTAACAGGTACTGGAAGATATATATTATCCTTTTTTAAAAACTTTAATATAACCTTGCAGATATTAAAATTTAGTTAATTGTTGGAAATAGTTTCTGTATTTTATGATGTTCCCAGACAAAGTTGTAGTAGTTTTGGCCTTTAAAATGTGTTTTTTTCATGCTTATGTTAGATAGTATCTGCTTATGCAAAGAGATTTTAACATTATGGAGCCATAGAATTCCAGAAGGACAAATTCCCCATATTTTTCCCTTCCCAGAAATTACTTTAGGTTCGTTGTTTATTCTTCCATACTTTTGTATGTATGTTGTGAGTGACGTATATTATTATTTTTTTAAAATGTGTTTATTCTATACTTACTGTTTGCAGCTTGCTTTTTCTACCTAACAATATATCTTGACTGTTACTGCATATAAAGATATGAGACATATAAAACTATCTCATTCCTTTAAAATCTGTTATATGAATGTTGCAGAATATATTAGCCAGTCCCACATTAATGTCTGGATCGGTTCCATATTTTGACTGCCAAATATGCGCTGAACGTCTTTGCACAAAGAGCTGGAATGTTTATTATTATTATTATTTTTAAAGATTTTATTTATTTTTTTGACAGAGACACAGCGAGAGAGGAACACAAGCAGGGGGAGTGGGAGAGGGAGCAGGGAGCCCGATGCGGGGCTCAATCCCAGGACCCTGGGATCATGCTTATTATTTTTTTTAATAAAGATTTTATTTATTTATTTGGGGGAGAGAGAGAGAGAGAGAGAGCATGCGCAAGCACGGGGGGAGGGGGAGAGGGAGGAGCAGACTCCCCACTGAGCAGGGAGCCCAATGCGGGACTCGATCCCAAGACCCTGGGATAACGACCTGAGCTATGTTAACATGGTTCATAGTCTGAAAAGATAAACAGTGACATTTATCCCTTGTCCCCTACTCACCCAGTTTTGCCCTCCCTCCAGCCCCAAAGAGAAGAGCAAAACTGATATTACTAGTTTCTTGAGTATGTTTTCAGAGAATTTTTTATGCCTGAACAAGCAAATACACGTGTATTCCTCCCACACATACACTTTTTTGTTGTTGTTTAAGAAAACACGCTGTTCTGCATCTTGTTTTTGCACTTGCTTTACTTTAAAGGTCTTTGCATAACACTATGGACCTCCCTCCTTATTTTTTTGCGGCTACACAGTATCCCAGCATACGGATGCACATAATTTATCTAACCACTGCTAGACATTGAGGTTGTTCCCAGTTTTTGCTAGAACGGTGTTATAATTATATCCACTTGCAAGTTGATATGTGGGATAAATTACTAGATATGACACTGCCAGCACCTCTAGGGGGTTTGTGCATTTATAATTTAGGTATCACCCCCTATAGAGGTTGTAGTAACTTACTGTCTCACCAGCAATAGCGTATTGGAGTGCCTATTTCCCTGGACCCTCTCATTCGGTGTATGAAATAGAACTTGGATTGTTCCACCTTGGTAGGTAAAAAATACTCTCTCAGTGTAGTTTTTGTTGTATTTCTCTTCAGTTTGAACATTTCTTGGTCCGTTTGAGAACAATTTGTATAATTCTGTTGCTGTGAACTCTCAGTATGTGTTAACATTTAAATTTTTGATAGAGATTACCAAAGTATAACTCATAAGTCACAAGTATTTATGAATGTCCTCTCATTCTCTCCTATATTGAGTATTAAGTTATTGGCTGAGAAATGTATATTCTTGAGTCACTTTCTTTAGATAAAAGTGATACATTCAATAATTATATAATGACTGATATTTTTAACTAATTATGATTTCTGATGCTGTTTTTGGTATGCCTTTCTTAAAGGAAAAAAAAACCTCAAAGACTAAATTTATTGTCATATACTAACACAAGAGTTGTGGCAGTGATGTCGCAGAGACTTAGCTTTTCCCAGGAAAAAGCTTACCTGAAAATGTTAAACAGATTCTGGTCTTATCTGAATGCTTAGTGTTTTGGGATACAGCCTAAGCTTTGAGAGACTCTTTCTTCAAGCATAAGTGCACTGCATAAATGTGCTGGCAGTTTTTAGAATATCTTGTACTTTAGAATTTGTTACGGCTAGATCTGGACATGAAATGTGCTGGTTTTGTCTCTGCACTGTTATCTCAAATAAACCAGAAACGTGATGCCACGTGATGGCAGCAGGCTTGTCACCTGACTTAGCTGGATGTCTCTCCCCACAGCCTTAAGATGGCTAAAGAATGCTGTTTGCTCTAATCAAGACCCAAGTGTGCAGCTGTAATCTGCTTTCTCTCTTCTTCACCTCTACCCTGAGCGTTGCTGATAAGCAGGGCAGAAAATATAACTGTGTATTAAGCAAAAGAAATGAAAATGCAGTTACAACTAGAACATGCTCTCCACTGTGTTCGAAAAGAAGAATTTTCTTAAGAATTTGAAAAATACATGCTAATAGTCTTAACAATATTTGCCTCAGAACTGTTGGATTTGGAGCATTGTTTTATTGACTGTGTGAGTGTGTGTCTGTGTGTGCACACGCATACATATGCACACAGGACCTGGAGGGGAGGGGCTTGAAATTCATCTCAGAGGAAGGAGGAAGCATTGTTTTGGGGTGAATGTGAGTGTATGTAAAGAGAGACCTGAAAAGATTCACTGGCCAAAAGTTAGCTCTGGCCTTGAATCCAGTTGAGCTTTCTGACAAAGAACCAAATTCAAACCTTAACACATGGTGAAAAATCTTTGTTTACCTATAGTAGTATTTGTTTCACAATGTTTGGGAAGATGTATGTATGAAGTGGATCCTAACATAGAGTGGGGGTGGGGGGGGAGAGAGAGAATCTTAAGCAGGCTCCATGCTCAGTGCAGAGCCCAATGCAGGGCTTGATCTCAGTACCCCAAGATCACGACGTGAGCCGAAATTGAGAGACGCTTAACCAACTAAGCCACCCAGGCGCCCCTCATAGTCAAAACTCTAAAACTTATGTGACAATGTCTGAGTATGTTTGTTTAAGATAAGACAGACCTCTTTCCCAGAGCTTAAATAAAACTTGTAAATTCTTTTTTTTTAAGTTTTTTTTTTTTTTTGAGAGAGAGATAATGATAGAGAGCATGAGAGGGGGGAGAGTCAGGGAGAAGCAGACTCCCCACTGAGCAGGGAGCCTGATGCGGGACTCGATCCCGGGACTCCAGGATCATGACCTGAGCCGAAGGCAGTCGCTTAAACAACTAAGCCACCCAGGCACCCAAAACTTGTAAATTCTTGATAAATGGTATTGTATAGCATAATTTTTATTGAAGGCTAAGAAGAAAGAAATGCTGGATTGGGGGCTACAAATCCAGAGACTTCTGATTGATTCCCTCTTTGCTTATTTATCTTTGGCGTATTTCCTTTTTTTTTTTTTTCTAGCTTTCAAAATATTCCTTAGGCCTTCTATTCCTTGCTGATGAGATAAGTTTTAAATATGTAAGGTTAATAAGTTTGTATTTTTAAAGGTGGAAATCTTTAAAGCATAAATTTCTAATAGAGAGCTATGTATTCCATGAATTCAGAGGGTAGGAGGAACCTGTTTGGGTAGTCTTGCAGCTGTTAGTAATAATATATTGCTTAATTTTTTACTTGTTTTCTTTCCTGCAGTGACTGAAGCAAGGCTGTGTGACATTCCATGTTGGAGGAAAAAATAAAAAACAAAATTGAATGCTCTAAGCTGGAACATAGGATCTATAGCCTTGTCTGTGGCCCAACACCCTGGCCTTGTGTACAAAAATGAAGAAATACTGCAATAGCAAAGGTGAACATCTAACACTAGCTGTCTCCTGTTAGATCTCCTCGCTCAGCATATAACTATAAATACATGTAAAATTACATGTATATGGCTATATTTTTATTTGCTTGCTCCTAGAAGAGAAAAAAATCAACTTTGAATCACAATTAGGAATTGATGCTTTAATTTTTGGAAACTTTTTCAGAATTTTTAATTTACTATGGTCCGGCCTAAGATCCTCATTTGTATCAGGTTTTGTGCACAAAAGAAAAGCACAAAAGTTGAATGCACATGGGGCATGTGTTTTCTGTGCACCACATACCTGGATGGGGCTCTTTTTTCAGGCCTATGGTTAAATCTGTGTTCAGAATTTTTTGACTTTTTTGCTTTGTATAATCATAGAATTCATTGCTGCTGATTTCTATAATGATTCATGTTGTTACCTAGTGTCTCTTAATAACTGAGGGCTGTCAGTAACCTGTGATTTTGCCTTTTCTATAGTCTTACTCCTATGAAGAACCTTGGTTCTGATGGAGAAAGAGTGAAAAGCTTTATTTTTTCCCCCAGGTATCTTTCTATTTCTATTGTATTTTTAGTTGTGTACTGTGTGCTACAGATTTTTTTTCAGTTTGTTTACAAACACAATTTGGTAATTCCTCAATTGGTTCTGCCTGCCTCCAAACAGAAACATACAAATCTTGTGGGTATAAACTGCTTTCTGGTACAATGGTAAGGATAAAACAAGCTCATGTTTTCTTGAAATTTGTTAGAAGATACACGGTATTTCTCATTAAGGTAAATCAGGCTGTCTGGGTTTGACATTTGATTCAGTGTCTCTGGTATTCGTAACAGGCATGTTAGCTCTTCTAATTTGGGTCCATTTAAAGGCTTTGTTGCAAGATGTGCATAGAAAATGTGAGCAGTGCTCCTCTTTGCCTCTTGCTCAGAATTTTCAGCAAAGCAGTAAAGGATTCCATGTGATTCAAACTGAAATTCTTCCTTTAGTTGCTGTAAGAACTTAAATGTAAAATACCTTCTTTAGTTTTAGGCCTCTGAAAAACCTTGAAGCATGGAGTTGAGGCAAGGAATGGGACTCACTGAAGTAGAAATGACTGCCCACTTCAAAATCTTCATTGTGTTTATACACAAATGTGCTTACATATGTCAGAGGCATTTTTAGATGCTTTGCTGATTTGTTCATCTCTGTAGAAACACAGAAATCAGACCCATTTTGTAAAGCAGAAAGTCATGTCACTTGGAACATGTCCTGTATATATTTCATACATGGTAATGGAGTCTTAATGATGAATGCAAGGTGATAATTTAATGATGGGATTAGTCTGATCACTTAATATGCACAATCCTGGAAGTGAATTACTTGCATCAGATATAGTGGTATTTATTATTCTGTACAGAGAGAAATAATACATATAAAACATATGCTTATATTACATGCACGCAGATTTCATGCTCCATAAATCTTTTCTATTTTTTAATTTACCTTTCTCTAAATGATGTGCATGGAATATGCCTTATTACAGAAAAACGCTGTTCATAATTTGACTGTGTGGAAAAGTGCCTATATGGTGGTAATGCTAGTAAGGCAAATAAGACAAATTATCATATGAGTTTACTACATCACCAGTTAACATTTTATATTGTGATGTTTAAAAAAGAAAAGTTTATACCTCAAATGTGTATTTTATTTTACAATCAGCTGTGGGTTTGGGATGGGATATGGGAGGGTTGGGGGGGAGGGTTTATTCACCATAGCCGCTGATGGGAATCTTCAAAAAAATTCTCTATGCCCACTATAAATGTTTCTCTGTTTGCCATGTCTGGTAACTCTCATGAACACGGACAAGTAACTTTTTCATGACTAAATTGGATAGCTTCATTTTACAAAGATATGGAAAGCTTACAAAGCAGTGTCTATAATTACCTTTAGTTGCATTTGCACTAAATGTTAATGATACACTTTTGCAATTCTGTAAATGAAATGATTACACTAAAAATACTTGTATTAAAAAAAGAAGAAAAAGACATGTTTACCTTTAGATAAGTGTACAGGTACTTCACTAGAGTTTAATCCCATCCGATCAGATTTAGAAATCAGTTGGGGAATACGAAAAGAGTTTTAAAGAGGTCAAAATTTGGAGAGGTACTAGCCGTTTTAAAAAATATTCAGACCCT
Organism: Halichoerus grypus; assembly: GCF_964656455.1. Taxonomy (NCBI): domain Eukaryota; kingdom Metazoa; phylum Chordata; class Mammalia; order Carnivora; family Phocidae; genus Halichoerus; species Halichoerus grypus. The sequence goes on from NC_135713.1 coordinate 96,455,478, forward strand.
CTAGGATTATATCTGTATGACTAATTCCTAGTCATTGTCTGAATGGACATGATGTTTTCCCAAACACAGTAATTTCTTCTCTTCCCCAAACAAAACAAAATACCCTTTTACTCTCTTTTCTACTCACTCTTTTGTACTGTGATAGAAACTTGAAAAATATTGGTAATGATGGGTTTGTCCCTGAGTGCCCACTGTACAGGACAAGAGAGCACAGTGTTTCGCTTGGAAATGAGGACTCCTAATTTTGATCACAGCAGCTCTTGGTTTGGGATTGCCACAAAGACAGCCAGACTAAGGAGGGGATGGCTGGGAGAGAGGCGTAAGAATACAAAATAAGGGAAAGGAGCAACAGGTTTTCCTCTTGTTCAGTTTCATTGGCTAATTTGTACCCCTGTACAAACATCAGTGTCAGCTGCTATTAAAATTTTAGTTGGGCTGAGCTGGTTCTCTTGTGAAATTGTGCTGGTTATCTTTAAGCTTATCAGTTTTTTGTCCAGTTAAACACTTTCACCAGTATTTAGTCCAAGTTGTACAGACAGTGTATTTGGAATACTGTCATTGTTCATCTACAAACTCAAAACATAATCATTTTAAAGTACCTTGGGAGTGTGTAGAGTATAACTATTCTATAATAGCTTTATGATCCTGATGATGTTTTTAAAAAATAATAAAGTTGGATCTTCCATGTTACAATCACAAAATTAAAACCAGTATTTAAAAGTGGAAAAGTATTAAAATATTATGGACAAATGTATTTGCTTGATTGTTTTCCTTAACCCCAAGATACTGCCTGCATAATTCTGAGTAGTTAAGAGCTTAAAATAACTCGACTTCAGTAGTTTTTAAACTGGATTGTAACCCAGTTAGGGATCAAGAAAACAACATAAATTTTTTTTAAACAAAATAGAACAGAATGGAATAGATCAAGTACATAACGTGAATATTTCATATTTTGTGGGTCTTTATACATATGTATATATATACACACATGAGCGTAGTGGATTACAGTGTGAAATGAATTTCTTACTAAGGAAGCTGGTCCAGAATTTTTTCAAATTGCTAAAAAGTAAAGCCATATGCAGTTGGGTATTTCTAAAATGAAAGCACAGTGCCAGCCGTGCACACTTATAATTCAACTACATGTACTTAGCCATAAATAAATCATCTCATTTATTTATTTAAATAATGTGGCCAACTCCACTTGTTAACACTTAGGAAATATATGCTCTAGAACAACCACAAGATGGGAAGTGTGGATTTGCAATTCACTCAGTCAGTGAGTTCCTCCATGGGTTATATTGAAAGGCACTGAGCATATTTCTCTCCTAGTGCTCAAAGATACATGCCATCTTAAAAGGACGTGACCTCTAAACACAGGCCGACTACTTAATCTGGTGGGGTGCTGGAGAGAAAATCTGGCTGTTGTATTGGACTTCTTTTTTTAATGTGTTACATTTATTGACAAATAGTATGTGGTCCTCATGGCACACTTGTAAGTAGTTTTTAAAGAGTGATCTTAAGTACAGGCACTTTTTGCCTTAGGCTTGACCTGAAATATAACGTGCAAATAAGTATAGTTCTAACTAGCTACTTCAGATTGAGTTGGTTTTATGGCATCTTCTAGATTTTGCCATTGTTTGAACTAGATTACAACAGGACTCATTTTGTTAGCATTTGCATTGTTTACCCATTAAAACAAATTTTCTATGAACCTTCCATGTCTGTATACTTTGGATAGCCTTAAACAAATATAAAGGTACTTTTTGGCCTCTTCACTCTCTTCCACAGAATTCAAGTTTAGTACTAGAACAAATGTTAACAGTCTTTAAACATACTAAAAGATGTCCAGCCAGGATTTTTTTACCCAGGTTTTTTGATTGTTGAGGTGCTGAATGAGGACGTCTCCATTCAGTGTCTGTACCATGCACCATTCCTGCCTTCTAATGAACTTCTTCCCTTATAGGGCTGCTGCTGCCGGTTGATGGTGGGGCCAGCCCTATTCTACCATGAGGGACCAGGGGGCTGCCAAGGGTTCCAGGCCCATTGAGTGACTCCGAAGTCTTGTCTTTTCATTAGATTCTGCTGATTTTTACTGCCTTAGGTATTTAATATCTAGAGTATAGGGTTTGTCAGACTAGAAAGAACTGACATCCTTGAAGACTAGCGTTTTTGGGATATGGGTCTTAACATACTTCACTATTGGCTTCACAAAAATCCCAAATACCTGTGTGTCATAAAATCCCACCAGATGTATAAATTTTATCTTAAAGCATAAATTTGACCATCATTAAATGCCTTAACTGCCTTCCTGTCCTCTAGCTCAGAGGGGTAAGACAGGGAACTCTTACCATTAAAAAAACAAAAACAAAAAACCACCAAGCAGCCCAAGGAGGTTTTTATTGAATTTTTCAATCCAAGGACAACCTCCAACATAGCTATCACTGTTGGTGTGAGCCACCTACTGCTCCAAATGACCACTGAGGTAGCAACTAAAGCAAGCTGTAGATCCCCCTCGGGTCAGTTCGCTGTGGTTCTTCCATAGTACTCTTCCTTGGAATTGGGAGGCCAGAGCAGGAATGGGGTCCGGCAGAGGGGAGTCTGTGTGCAGCAGCTACATTAGGATATAGTCAACGTCCACGGCATATTAGCCATGTGTACAAACAGTATAGATGGCATTAATTCTCCAGCACTCAGCAACAATTCCCAGAGCAAATATTTATTGAGCACCTACTACATGCCACACAGTGTTACAGGAGTGGAGATATAACAATAAACAGAACATCTGGCCTATGTTGTTTTTGTCATAACCAAGCTTCTTAGAAATGTATCTAAGAGGAAATAGGCTTTGTAATCAGAAGCATTTGAGTAAGGTGCATTGAATGATATATTTAGCCACATTTAAGATGTGCAGAAGTGTTTCTGTTGTTTTTTTGATTCTTGGTTCTCAGCTATGTTCTCAAGTTAGGTAGGATATGGGTTGTTGCTGTGTTTTAACAAGTCCACCAACTTCGGTCCATGTTGATAGCACCAAATTAATTGGTAAATTGTCTAATTATTCACTTTAATTTAAAACTGCTATTACTTGTGGTTTATGACTTTTCACTTTTCATTCCTAATATCTGGTAGAGTTTCTGTTATTTTTAAGTGAATTTCTTACCAGGTTCTGGTTACCATGTGTTTAACGTACCAAAAAGGAATGGCTTAGAAGACGGAAGACGGAGTTTTTCAGGCTCTCTCAAACAGTTTTGATCTTGCCAAGTCATTTCAGTGTCTGAATCTCTTTTCTATGAAGGAATACAAAATCACCTACGTCACAGGGTTGTTTGGGGAAGAGTGAGATAATGTATTTAGAACTTTTTGAAAACTTAATCTAAAGCACTCTGCAGGGAGCCTGGGTGGCTCAGTCATTGGGCATCTGCCTTCGGCTCAGGTCATGATCCCAGGGTCCTGGGATCGAGCCCCGCATTGGGCTCCCTGCTCTGCGGGAAGCCTGCTTCTCCCTCTTCTAATCCCCCTGCTTGTGTTCCCTCTCGCTGTGTCTCTCTCTGTCAAATAAATAAATAAAATCTTTAAAAAAATAAATAAAGCACTCTGCAAATGACAGGAATTATTTAGTCAACCACAGACTTACTAGGTATTGTCTTTTGAGCTGAATGACAAGATGCAAACATTTGGGGACTTAGGGCCGAACTGTAAGTTACTTGGCTTGTCCACGGTTTTGCGTGCAGGTGTATGTCCAGGAAGGGAGAAAACGAGAGGCAGAAGGCAGTTCGTGGAAAACCTCTAAGGCTATGTGAAATAGTTGGGAGTTGATTCATTCTACCAGCACTGAAGGGCTTTTTTGAGCATTACTGTTTGACACATCTAAGAAAAATCAATGGGGCTTGGTGCCTGGTTTTGTTTGGATGTGGAATTAAGTCGATTGCTAATGTCATTTTTCCTTGTAAATAATTCTCATGCCAATGTCAGAAATGGGGAGGGGAAATAACGAGTTTTTAAAACTGGAGAAATGGAAGTGCTAGCATTGTGCTTCAAACTGGAGAAGGCAGTCAGTCCCATGTTTATAAAATAGCAGCTGAATGGGGAAGAGTTCCAAGCTGGAGAATCGCATAGTCTCCTCAGTGATGTCTTTGCCTTTCTCCTACGGTCAGTTCTTTCCTCTGCCACTGTCAAATTATCCTGTAATACCTAATGCCTCTTGCTTTTAAATGTTTTACCAGTGCTGTTATCTCTAGAACAGAGTCCACACTCCCTGACTTCAGTCTGATACCAAAGTTACTTGTAAGAGTTTGGCCGCACCTTGTCTGCCTTGCCAGCCTGACTCGCCTTGGTCCCCTCTATGAATCCATCACCCCAGTCAGGTGGATTTCCTCCATGTCTGTCAGCACTCAGAAGCAAGTTACCTTCTAAGGAACTTCTCTCTCCTCCCTTCAGTCAACATTCAAAACCTACTTCGGGGTTCTAATTTCTGACCTTAATTATACCAGCCCCTCAACTCTCCCTCTTCAGTTCTGTTGTGCTTTTCTTCCTCCAGAGTTGGATTCTGGAACTACTGTGACATTGTTGTATTAGTCTAGCAGCTGTGCTAATAAGCTAGATTCCAGCTTAGCCCCACTGGCTTATAAGCCTAAGAACACAGCCCCCCCACCACCACCCTAAAATCAGCAGTTTCAATAGAATGTATGTTTGAGGCAGTAAATAGGTACTGAAAAAGAAGAGATGGATAGGTTGTAAAACATAGTCAATGGAGCTGAGAGGGGCAGAGGGTTTTTAACTTCAACCAAAGGTATGTATTTGAAAACGGGGGATAAATGGAGGAGGGGGTAAAGCTGCCAAGAAGGGTATGTCACATACAAAAGGAGGAGACCCAGGAAGAGGGACACCACTATCATCTTTTCCCCTGGGATGTAAACTTTAGGAAGCCATGCAGCTCTCACAGCCAGGGATGGTAGCATCACAGAGCCAGTGTGGCAGCCCAGAGGGGTCTAGCTGAGCAACTGCCGAGACCTCACGAAAAGGGAGGCCACTGGCTAAGCTGCCACTGCCCACAGCCCCTGTGGTGTTCTGCAGAAGGTACTGGGCTGTTCCCTAAACTAGATGGACGTGAGATCCATCCCACAGCCACTGACAAAATACCTCCTGTTTCCACCGCTGGGTAATAGAATGATTCTGTTTATACAGAAGAGCCTAAATACAGTGTTTCATAGAATAGGTACAGCTACATAAGGCCTTAGAAGCCACTAATGCCATTGTCTCATTTCATAAATAAGAAAAAGAGGAAGAGACATGAAGCAAATAACCTAAGGTCTCTCAACTAGTTAGCACCAGAGCCACGGCTGGAATGGAGGTCTCTGAATTCCCATCTCCCTCCACACTGCCGTCCTCTTCCCCTGTGAATGACTATTTTCTCTTTGGAATCAGTCTTGATTATACTTACTGTGTCAGCCATTCAACAGCATTGAGGACCTTTAAATGTAAGGTACTGCACTAAGGTAACAAGAGAAGGCATGGTCCCATCCCTGTCTTCAAGAGACCTCCATTCAGTCTAGAGGAAAATGTGGGCAGAATTTACCACTGGAATACAGAAAAGATCTCCAGTTTTTATTTGTATATATTTTTTATCATTTTAGTCCTTTGTTTGGCAATGTACATAATTCAATGTAATCAAGAAATACACATTTATTGGAGATATGTGTCCAGAATTATTTTTGATGGTGTTCAAGGTGTGTAATCTACTGGCCTAGGTAGGCACTGTCCTAAACAAGTTAAAAGATAGGCCTTTCCCCAAGAGCTTTCCATTTAAAATTACAATTATCCAGCAAGTCAACTTTAAGCTTTTGCTACTTACCAAGGATTGTAGTGTGGGTGAGAGCATCCAGATGGCCAGAGGTGAGTGGGCTGCTCCATACAGATCTGAGTGTATTAATTTCTTATGAGCAATAAAGGTTTAAGAATGAGGTAGAACTCTCACAGGTTATATATACCCTAGATCAGAAAAGACTAAGGCATGGGGCGCCTGGGTGGCTCAGTCGTTAAGTGTCTGCCTTCGGCTCAGGTCATGATCCTGGGGTCCTGGGATCAAGCCCCGCGTCGGGCTCCCTGCTCGGCGGGAAGCCTGCCTCTCCCTCTCCCACTCCCCCTGCTTGTGTTCCCTCTCTCACTGTCTCTCTCTCTCTCATATAAATAAAATATTTAAAAAAAAAAAAAAAAAGACTAAGGCAGACAATGCATTAAAACTTGATGGTTTTGTGATATAGAAGACCAAATGATGGAAAATAAGCTGGGAAAAAGAGATAACTACTGGATCACGAGGGCAGAATTCGAGAGATGAGCGATACCATAAGACGAAACAACATTAGAATAATTGGGATCCCAGAAAAAGAAGAAAGAGAGAGAGGGGCAGAAGGTATATTGGAGCAAATTATAGCAGAGAACTTCTCTAATTTGGGGAAGGAAACAGGCATCAAAATCCAGGAGGCACAGAGAACCCCTCTCAAAATCAATAAAAATAGGTCAACACCCCGACATCTAATCATAAAACTTACGAGTCTCAGAGACAGAGAAAATCCTGAAAGCAGCTTGGGAAAAGAGATCTGTAACCTATAATGGTAGAAACATTAGATTGGCAACAGACCTATCCACAGAGACCTGGCAGGCCAGAAAGGACTGGCATGATATATTCAGAGCACTAAATGAGAAAAATATGCAGCCAAGAATACTATATCCAGCTAGGCTGTCATTGAAAATAGAAGGAGAGATAAAAAGCTTCCAGGACAAACAAAAACTAAAGGAATTTGCAAACATGAAACCAGCTGTACAAGAAATGTTGAAAGGGGTCCTCTAAGCAAAGAGAGAGCCTAAAAGCAACATAGACCAGGAAGGAACACAGACAATATGCAGTAACAGTCACCTTACAGGCAATACAATGACACTAAATTCATATCTTTCAGTAGTTACCCTGAATGTAAATGGGCTAAATGCCCCAATCAAAAGACACAGGCTATCAGATTGGATAAAAAACAAGACCCATCGATACGCTGTCTGCAAGAGACTCATTTTAGACCCAAAGACACCCCCAGATTGAAAGTGAGGGGGTGGAAAACCATTTACCACGCTAATGGACACCAAAAGAAAGCTGGGGTGGCAATCCTTATATCAGACAAATTAGATTTTAAACCAAAGACTGTAATAAGAGATGAGGAAGGACACTATATCCTATTTAAAGGGTCTATCCAACAAGAAGATCTAACAGTTGTGAATATCTATGCCCCTAACATGGGAGCAGCCAATTATATAAGGCAATTAATAACAAAAGCAAAGAAACACATTGACAACAATACAATAATAGTGGGGGACTTTAACACCCCTCTCACTGAAATGGACAGATCATCTAAGCAAAAGATCAACAAGGAAATACTTTAAATGACTCACTGGACCAAATGGACTTCACAGACATATTCAGAACATTCCATCCCAAAGCAACAGAATACACATTCTTCTCTAGTGCCCATGGAACGTTCTCCAGAATAGATCACATCCTAGGTCACAAATCAGGTCTCAACCAGTACCAAAAGATTGGGATCATTCCGTGCCTATTTTCAGACCACAATGCTTTGAAACTAGAACTCAATCACAAGAGGAAAGTTGGAAAGAACTCAAATACATGGAGGCTAAAGAGCATCCTACTAAAGAATGAATGGGTCAACCAGGAAATTAAAGAATTAAAAAAATTCATGGAAACCAATGAAAATGAAAACACAACTGTTCAAAATCTTGGGGATGCAGCAAAGGCAGTCCTAAGAGGAAAGTATATAGCAATACAAGCCTTTCTCAAGAAACAAGAAAGGTCTCAAATACACAACCTAACCCTACACCTAAAGGAGCTGGAGAAAGAACAGCAAATAAAGTCTAAACCCAGCAGGAGAAGAGAAATAATAAAGATCAGAGCAGAAATCAATGAAATAGAAACCAAAAGAACAGTAGAACAGATCAACGAAACTAGGAGCTGGTTCTTTGAAAGAATTAACAAGATTGATAAACCCCTGGCTAGACTTATCAAAAAGAAGAGAGAAATGACCCAAATCAACAAAATCATGAATGAAAGAGGAGAGATCACAACCAACACCAAAGAAATACAAACAAGTATAAGAACATACTATGAGCAACTCTATGCCAGCAAATTAGATAACCTGGAAGAAATGGATGCATTCCTAGAGATGTATCAACTACCAAAACTGAACCAGGAAGAAACAGAAAACCTGAACAGACCTATAACCACTAAGGAAATTGAAGCAGTCATCAAAAATCTCCCAACGAACAAAAGCCCAGGGCCAGATGGCTTCCCAGGGGAATTCTACCAAACATTTAAAGAAGAATTAATACCTATTCTTCTGAAACTGTTCCAAAAAATAGAAATGGAAAACTTCCAAACTCATTTTATGAGGCCAGCATTACCTTGATCCCAAAACCAGACAAAGACCCCATCAAAAAGGAGAATTAGAGACCAATATCCTTGATGAACATGGATGCAAAAATTCTCACCAAAATACTAGCCAATAGGATCCAACAGTATATTAAAAGGATTATTCACCAGGACCAAGTGGGATTTATCCCTGGGCTGCAAGGTTGGTTCAACATCCGCAAATCAATCAACGTGATACAATACATTAACAAAAGAAAGAACAAGAATCATATGATCCTCTCAATAGATGCAGAAAAAGCATTTGACAAAGTACAGCATCCTTTCTTGATCAAAACTCTTCAGAGTATAGGGATAGAGGGTACATACCTCAATATCATAAAAGCCATCTATGAAAAACCTACAGCAAATATCATTCTCAATGGGGAAAAACTGAGAGCTTTCTCCCTAAGGTCAGGAACACGGCAGGGATGTCCACTATCACCACTGCTATTCAACATAGTATTAGAAGTCCTAGCCACAGCAATCAGACAACAAAAAGAAAGGCATCCAAATCAGCAAAGAAGAAGTCAAACTCACTCTTTGCAGATGATATGATACTTTATGTGGAAAACCCAACAGACTCCACCCCAAAACTGCTAGAACTCATACAGGAATTCAGTAAAGTGGCAGGATATAAAATCAATGCACAGAAATCAGTGGCATTCCTATACAACAACAAGACAGAAGAAAGAGAAATTAAGCAGTCGATCCCATTTACAATTGTACCCAAAACCATAAGATACCTAGGAATAAATCTAACCAAAGAGGCAAAGAATCTCTACTCAGAAAACTATAAAATACTCATGAAATAAATTGAGGAAGACACAAAGAAATGGAAAAACGTTCCATGCCCATGGATTGGAAGAACAAATATTGTGAAGATGTCAATGCTACCTAGAGCAATCTACACATTCAATGCAATCCCCATCAAAATACCATCCACTTTTTTCAAAGAAATGGGACAAATAATCCCAAAATTTGTACGGAAGCAGAAAAGACCCCGAACAGCCAGAGGAATGTTGAAAAAGAAAAGCAAAGCTGGCGGCATCACAATTCTGGATTTCCAGCTCTATTACAAAGCTGTCATCATCAAGACAGTATGGTACTGGCACAAAAAACAGACACATAGATCAATGGAACAGAATAGAGAGCCCAGAAATGGACCCTCAACTCTATGGTCAACTCATCTTTGACAAAGCAGGAAAGAATGTCCAATGGAAAAAAGACAGTCTCTTCAACAAATGGTGTTGGGAAAATTGGACAGCCACATGCAGAAGAATGAAACTGGACCATTTCCTTACACCACACACAAAAATAGACTCAAAATGGATAAAAGATCTAAATGTGAGACAGGAATCCTTCAAAATCCTTGAGGAGAACACAGGCAGCAACCTCTTCGACCTCAGCCGCAGCAACTTCTTCCTAGAAACATCCCCAAAGGCAAGGGAAGCAAGGGCAAAAATGAACTATTGGGACTTCATCAAGATCTAAAGCTTTTGCACAGCAAAGGAAACAGTCAACAAAACCAAAAGACAGCCGACAGAATGGGAGAAGATATTTGCAAATGACATATCAGATAAAGGGCTAGTATCCAAAATCTATAAAGAACTTATCAAACTCAACACCTAAAGAACAAAGAATCCAATCAAGAAATGGGCAGAAGACATGAACAGACATTTTTCCAAAGAAGACATCCAAATGGCCAACAGGCACATGAAAAAGTGCTCAACACTGCTCGGCATCAGGGAACTCCAAATCAAAACCTCAATGAGATACCACCTCACCCTAGTCAGAATGGCTAAAATTAACAAGTCAGGAAATGACAGATGTTGGCGGGGATGCAGAGAAAGGGGAACCCTCCTACACTGTTGATGGGAATGCAATTTGGTGCAGCCACTCTAGAAAACAGTATGGAGGTTCCTCAAAAAGTTGAAAATAGAGCTACCATACAACCCAGCAATTGCACTACTGGGTATTTACCCCAAAGATACAAATGTAGGGATCCGAAGGGGTACATGCACCCCGATGTTTATAGCAGCAATGTCCACAATAGCCAAACTGTGGAAAGAGCCAAGATGTCCATCGACAGATGAATGGATAAAGAAGAGGTGGTATATATATACAATGGAATATTATGCAGCCATCAAAAGGAATGAGATCTTGCCATTTGCAACGACATGGATGGAACTGGAGGGTGTTATGCTGAGCGAAATAAGTCAATCAGAGAAAGACATGTATCATATGACCTCACTGATATGAGGAATTCTTAATCTCATGAAACAAACTGAGGGTTGCTGGAGTGGTGGGGGGTGGGAGGGATGGGGTGGCTGGGTGATAGACACTGGGGAGGGTATATGCTATGGTGAGCGCTGTGAATTGTGCAAGACTGTTGAACCACAGGTCTGTACCTCTGAAACAATGCAATATATGTTAAGAAAAAAAAAAAGAAGATAGCAGGAGGGGAAGGATGAAGGGTGGGAAATCGGAGGGGGCAACGAACCATGAGAGACGATGGACTCTGAAACTGAGGGTTCTAGAGGGGAGGGGGGGTGGGGGATGGGTTAGCCTGGTGATGGGTATTAAAGAGGGCACGTACTGCATGGAGCACTGGGTGTTATGCACAAACAATGAATCATGGAACACTACATCAAAAACTAATGATGTAATGTATGGTGATTAACATAACAATAAAAAATTTTTTTAAAAAACCAAAAACTTGATGGTTTTACTCTAAGAGCCCTTTGAGGCTACAGTGAAATGGGCAGGGAGGAAGAGGTTCCTGTGTTTTATCTCCTTTGTGAGCTTCAGGGGTAGGAGCGAGCTGGGAAGGGAGGTTCGTCCATCACACACTACTGAACACTAACAGTACTCTGGATTTGCTTTATTGTGTCCAACGCTTCTAACATATGCAATCCCAGATAATTTCAAAATGGAGATTCAGACAGAATTGCTCCCTCAACTGTCCCCTATCCCCACCCCAATCCACTTCTTGCTAAGAGTTGCCTCAACAAAACATATGAGGTACTCTGTGTTGGCACCTGGCACAAGGCCCTTCTCCCTTTATGCTTGCTGACAACTGGCTTCAGAATTCACTGGCTAGAATGGTCTGTCGAATCAACTTTTTGCATGAGTAATCCTGCTCCAGGGCTGCAATCCTCAGAAGTTAAACTACAAAGAAGTCAAACTTCGGGGCTACAAGGTCAGTGAGGTGAGGCTAGTGAGTAGATAGTGGTAGTTGCAAACCTCTTTTAAAATACACTTGTCTGTTTCTTTTCCTTTCCCCCCACTCTTACTTGGCCCCTTCGGAGAGAAAGCAGGGACCAAGGGGTAGGAGAGGGAGGCGAATAGGCTGCTAACACTGGAGATGTGGAGACTTTATTGTGGGGGGGAGGGCTGTCTCACCAAATCCAAATAACACACTTTGTAGTAGGTTAGTTGTTAGATTAACTATATTAATTAATCTCTAGGATCCATTCTAATTAAGTCTTACTGACCAGTACTTGGTTCCTCCATAGGTGTTTTCCAACTGTGTGCTTCTGAATCAACAATTTTCTAATACCCTCATTCACAGGAATGCCAGGCACCTCATAGTGAAATCTGAAACTGTTAGAGCAGCGGCAACATTAATGTAACTGCTCACATCCTGGCCCGGCCCAGACCAAGAGAACGAAAACCCGGGGGGCGGGGCCCAGCAATCTGTGTTGCGACAAGTCCTCCAGGTGTGTGTGCTGCACACTCAAGTGGGAGAACCACTGGATGAAAACACTCTTGTGTTCTGCCTCCTGAGGCCAGCCGTTAGCACAAGGCTCTAACACTGGCCTTCGGGAGCAGCTGCTTGAAAACGTCCCACCTCCTGACACAAGAGCCCATGCCTCCGTCAGTGGCTCTCAAACCTGCTCAGGAGGAAAAGAAAAAAAAGGGGGTGGCAGGTTCCATGTACATCACGATGAAAAAGTAATCTGTTAAAATAGAATTGTAAACTAAATCATTTGCGATCCTCTCAGCTTCCAGTGTAGAGGTTATTCGTTAATTATTTTTGCTAACTGGGTAAAGTTAATTATTAATAAATTCAAGTCTTATCCATAGCAGATACTTTCTGAAAAACATTAGTCTTTAAAAACAGTTCTATAATGAGTTTACCGCTCTTATTTCAACCTTACGTACACAGTGGGTTTGTACTGTTGTGTTTTGCTGTTCTGTGTCCTCTTGTTTAACTCAGACCCTTTAACATGAGACGTTCCTTTCAATGTAATTCTCTGTCCTCTCCTAAGATGAAGAAAAATCCTGTCCTGTCATATGCGTCCCACTGCTCATCAGATTCCCCCAAGCAGAAAAGGGCATGCAAACTCTCCACTGTCACCTGTCCAGCCTGCTCCGCTCTGGAAGGGGCTGACCGTACACGTGATCACATGTCATTTCAGGAGAAAAATTCAAACTGATTTTCTAGTGTCTGGGTCTTGGTTCTTAAGTGGTTCACACACACTTTTCACTTCTAACTATAGCGGAGGGCAGTCAGCCTTTAAAGAGGCCAGCTCCAGCTGTGCTAAGATTTACTCCCCACGGAAGCTGAGGCAGCTTTGATGTCCAACAAACAGCCATTTGGTTTTGGCTGCCCGGTCTTTATGCCCTCCTCCTCTCAACCAACCCTCATGCCCCCAAATCCAAAAGTAGTCCAGCTGAGATGAGATAAAGCTGAACTAATCAAATTCTCTTACGTATAAAAAAAGTTATTTTAATATACATACAACAGTAGCCTGCCATTAATGTTGTAGGAATTGGAGCATATAACGGAAAATAATAAATGGTCACAGGACACTTAGCAGGAGTTATTAGATTACCACTCTGGCCAGACTTGATTTCAAGCTTCCTGGGCCTCAGGCCAAGGGTTAATCCAAACAAAAAAAAAAGGTTACTGCTTACACTGAACAGCATTAACTTCCTTTTCATAATTTACTGGAACTGAGCAAAAAGTATAACAAAATGTATACAATTTAGTAATTGTACAAAACATTAATTTAGCAAGACAATATTGGTTACAGTCACCAGAATGAAGACTCACACTTCACTGCCACTTCCATGAAAAGTTCAGATAAATAAGAAGTCACTGGCTGAAAGTCACAACAGAAGCAATTTAAACTTTACATACAACAGCAAAGGTCAATCCTCCACAACAGTACTGCAGACACAATCACTCAGAGGCTCTCCATGCTGCCACGGCATTACTGGAATGTTCTTCAGAGTCCATCTTCTCTCTCCAAGACCAATACTTGAAGCATTAGATGTAATATAAAATAAGGAGTTCTTTATTATTTATACAAAACTTGTACATTAAAAAAAAAAATTAAGATTCAACAACTCTGCTGACCCCCCTGAGGAAGCTAAGAGCTTTTATGGGTCTATCAAAGAGCCCTGTGTGAATGTTTCAGTCTCCAACCTCCTGGCCGCAGGAACGAAGCACACTCCTCCAGGGCCATTCACGTGGCACCTTCACTGGCTCTGAAAGCTGATTTCCCTTTCAATGGGCTCCACGAGCAAGCCAGGGTTTCCTGGACAACATTAAAGAAAACTATCTTCTCTGGCCCAAGCTTAGAATGTTTTATCAGTATACAAGTTGATTTTTATTTATTTCTTTAACACTTTCAATAAACTCCTAGCAGAAGAAGCTTTATTACAACATATACAGCTTTGATACAGTTCTTTACAAAAACCCACCTAGATTTTTCCGCTAAATAAATTCAATTGTCTTTTAAGTAATTACAGTTGGCTTAGAGAAATGGTATTTTTCTTTCAAACCTGTGTTTTCCACCCTCTGAGCTCTGAGAGGTCACAGACTTACATGTTCTTGAGGAAGAGAGTCACCTTTGTCTAGGCGATATTAAAAGCTCTTGTATCTTTAACAAAGAATGCAAAACTCTGTTCCTTAAAGCCTTATGCTAGAAGATACGTTCTAGCAATCTAGACATTTATACTTAGACAAAAGGCCTCTCTGAACAAACAGTCTGCAGAGATTAATGCAGTGATTTGTTTTCTTGACAGAGAACGATTTAGCACTGCTTAGCACATAATTCAGTAGTTGGGGAATAAGAGTAATTCTTCCCTTGAAGAAAGGAAGTCCCCTCCTGAAGAATCACAATGGCTACTACCCCCCAAAAAATCAAAATAGACCAGCACCAAATGAAGTATTAGTTTACAAAAAAATAAACTTAGCTCTTATCTCTTAAAGTCCTATAACCCAGACTTAATAAATTAACTATGAAATCAGTTTGTCAGCTAGAGTATAATTTAAAAACCCACTTTCAACCAGAGGAGAAGGGAGGATGGAGAGGGTCAATCTCACACTGATCATCATGAACTCCATGGATTTCATCAAAAGAAAACACTTTTTTCCAGCCTGTATTCTCTTTCAGAAGTGAGCTGTAGATTACCATCTGTGGATGCCTTAAAGCATGGTGTTCATGTTGAGATCCTTCCAGAGAGCACAGCATGTAAAGTACTACCCTATTTTTAGATCTGAGAAATCTGCATGGAAAGAAGGATCTCAGACCTTTCTGAAACAGCCAAACACCAAGCAGTCGGCTCACAGATCATGTCTATTCATCCTCAACATGTTAACACCGCATTGAGCTTTTTAATTCACAGATTTTATGTTAGTCCTTTAGAACCCAACGCCCATGTTTCAGTTCAGAGCCGCCGGGCTATTCAAGCAGCCTTCTTAGTGCAAGTTCCTTGGAGGTCTTGTAAATTTATTTTTGACCTAAGGCAGAAAAAGACAAAGTAGAGATATACAAAATATCAAGAATGCAGAATTTTAAGTTAGGACTATTGTACCTGCATAGTAGGTCTTTGTACTGCAGATCTTAAGTATAGGGAAAACAAGTTAAATAGATCTTTAAGTCTTACCTGTTGTGAATCATGTGACTTTTGACAAGATGTCCGGCTGCCAACGCTGCCATCAGTGACAGTTCCCCAGCCATTACTGTACCGCACACGATCCTGGCAAGCTGCCGGGCATTTTCCCCAGGATTGTCTTTGCATGCTCCTTGAACGCCTAGCATCTGCAGCCAGGGAGAGACACAGCAGGACTCACCCTTAAAGTCACGGCAACAACTTCCTTCTCTACCAGCTGAAATAAGGGCAACTACAATGGCATCAGAATAGAACCAGACCCCAGCAGAAGTACTCAGTTTCCAAGATTTGATAGCCAGTACCGACAATAGAGACCACAGTGCACATAACATCCACCACCTGGTTTGCAGGGCACTTACTCAGTGTGGATGGACATTCACTCGCTCTCTTAAACTACTTTCTCAATTTACTAAGCATATGCCTCAGCATGCTTACTTGGACACACTAGATTAGGCTGGTGTGAGAAGCAAAAGAATGAAAAGACCAGCTAAAATACAGGTGATTGAGAAGTGATGTCAGGCAGAAATAGAGAATCCCCGGAAGTCAGAACGAGGCTTGAGGTCAGCCGACTTTGGGGCCGAGGTGCCATACCTGCAAACAGGCTTGCTGAGGGGGCAGGTTGGTGCCACCACCCACAGTTCCTAGTTCTATAGACGGCATGGTGCAACTGATATATAAATCTTCATTTGTGGGACCACTTGCTTCCATTAAAGTAATACAGTTTGAACTACCAACATTTTGTGCTGCATCCTGAAAAAAATAAAAAGGAAAAGTATAGAACTTCTCTTCCTTAGAAGTACAAAAGAGAAGAGAAGTGGAGGCTGAGCCCTCACCTGTCCGCAGGCAATGTAGATGGCAGTTACAATGTTCGCCGCGTGCGCATTGTAGCCTCCAATACTCCCGGCCATGGCAGAGCCCACCAGATTCTTACTAATGTTGACCTCAATCAGAGCTTCTGTCGTAGTCTTTAATACCTAGCAAACAGAGTTGTGGACATTTTACATGTTCCACCGGAAGATTCAGGGCACGCTACCCAGATCTATCTTTCCGTAAAGCAAGAGAGTTTAGATATGGTCCCACTTAGGTCTTGTCCTCAACAAAGAGTATCAGTCAAGTTTGTTCAAGTGAATACCACACACAGATGGGCAAGATACAACAGTCATCTTTAACATAAAACACACCCATATATTAAGCTTTACTTAAAATGTTAATATTCCTTTCCCCAATCTTTAACCCAATTAAAGATTAACAAAATAAAATAATCATCTAGTCACTCACTTCTCTGACAACCTTGGCTGGAATGACAGCTTCACAAACCACAGACTTCCCTCTTCCCTCTATCCAATTTATAGCAGCAGGTTTCTTGTCAGTACAGTAGTTACCGCTAACTGCTACAATCTGCATTTCAGGGAAATATTCATGAAGCTTTGAAAGTGCCTTCTCTGTGCCCTGCCAACAACACAATAAAATTAAAATGCATAGATCAGAAGCTTTATTTGTATCTAATAATACTAATAAGTACAATAACTATATTTCTAAATACAAGAAAGTGAGCATAAAATAAAAACAGCTTTATTAGCCATCACAGTCATGAAGTTCTCAGTCAGGTATAGACTCCTAGTGTTTCTTTCTAGGAGTGAAAACTAAGTTCTTTGTAGTCACTGATGAACAGGGATGTAAATGAGAATATAATGAGAATATTAAAATGGGAGAAGATATTTGCAAATGACTTATCAGATCAGGCTACTATCCAAAATCTATAAAGAACTTATCAAACTCAACACCCAAAAAACAAAAAAGCCAGTCAAGAAATGGGCAGAAGACATGAACAGACACTTCTCAAAAGAAGACATACAAATGGCCAACAGACACATGAAAAAGTGCTCAACAACACTTGGCATCAGGGAAATACAAATCAAAACCTCAGTGAGATACCACCTCACACCAGTCAGAATGGCTAAAACTAACAAGTCAGGAAACAACAGATGTTGGCGGGGATGCGGAGAAAGGGGAACCCTCCTATACTGTTGGTGGGAATGCAAGCTGGTACAGCAGCTCTGGAAACCAGTATGGAGGTTCCTCAAAAAGTTAAAAATAGAGCTACCTTATGACCCAGCAATTGCACTACCGGGTATTTATCCAAAAGATACAAATGTAGTGATCCAAAAGGGTACGTGCACCCCAATGTTTATAGCAGCAATGTCCACAATAGCCAAACTATGGAAAGAGCCCAGATGTCCATCAACAGATGAATGGATAAAGAAGATGTGGTGTGTGTACATACATACAAACACACACACACACACACACACACACACACACACACACACACAGAGGAATATTACTCAGCCATCAAAAAGAATGAAATCTTGCCATTTGCAATGACATGGATGGAACTAGAGGGTGTTATGCTAAGCAAGATAAGTCCATCAGAGAAAGACAAATACTGTATGATTTCACTCATGTGGAATTTAAGAAACAAAACAGATGAACATAGGGGAATGGAAGGAAAAAATAAGATGAAACAGAGAGGGAGACAAACCATAAGAGAGGCTGAACTCTAGGAAACACAACTGAGGGTTTCTGGAGGGGAGGTGGGTGGGGAGGGATAATTGGGTGATGGGCATTAAGGAGGGCGCTTGATGTAATGAGCACTGGGTGGTATATGCAATTGATGAATCACTAAATTCTAGCCCTGAAACTAATAATACAGTATATGTTAACTAAATTGAATTTAAATAAAAATTTTTTAATTAAATTTAAAAATGAATTTAAAAATACTCAGTGAGAACATTAATACTCATAATCATGTCACTGGGAGAAACTCAACCCATGATTGATGTGTAATAAATTACCTCTTCTAGTTATTCAAGTGTTACCCAAAAGCCCAAGTTACCAAGTCAGTAAAGAGAAGTCAGACATAAAAGTAAATTCTATTATAAATGAAAGTCATTGGGATTAACCTTACAAAAATGTAAACAAGACTTCCAATTAAGTGAAATTAATTCAATTACCAACTCGTACCTCAATAACCGAAAACATACTTACTGGCAATTAAAAAAAAAACGTGTTTTACTTGTGGTTAAAATACATGTGACATAGAACTTACCATCTTAACTATTTTTAAGTGTACAGGTAAGTAGTGTTAAGTACATCCACACTGTGGTACAGCCCATCTCCACAACTCTTTTCATCTTACAAAACTGAAACTCCAAACCCATTAAACAGCAACTCTGTTTCCTTTCTCCTCAACCCCTGGTAACCACCCTTCCACTTCCTTTCTCTATGAATTTAACTAATCTAGGTCCCTCATAAGTGTAATTTTGCATAGTATTTGTCTTTTTTGTTAACCAGATTATTTAACTTAGCAAGTGATCCTCATTTAGCATATGTGAGAATTTCCTATTTTTTTAGGGTTTAATAATATCCCATTTATGTACTCACCACATTTTATTTTTATTTATTTTTTTTTTTTTTTAAAGATTTTATTTATTTATTTGAGAGAGAGAATGAGAGAGAGAGAGCATGAGAGGGGGAGGGCCAGAGGGAGAAGTAGACTCCCCGCTGAGCAGGGAACCCGATGTGGGACTCGATCCCGGGACTCCAGGATCATGACCTGAGCTGAAGGCAGTCGCTTAACCAACTGAGCCACCCAGGCGCCCCATCACCACATTTTATTTATCCATTCATCTGTCCATGAACACTTAGGTTGCTTCTACCTTCAGGCTATTGTGAATAATGCTGCCATGAACATGGCTGTACAAATATGTCTCTGAAACCCTCTTTTCAATTCTTTTGGGGAAATACCCAGAAGTGAAATTGCTGGATCATAATTCTCTTTTTAATTTTTTGAGAACCACTGTATTGTTTATTTTTAAGAACTTTCAAAAACTACATATTTAGTCACTATTCTCTTTCTTTTCAAACAGTTCTCATATACAGGTAAACCACAAAATAAATTTTGCTAACCTAATTGACTTTAACACATTTGGGAATGTGTTAATATTCACATTTGTGAATATTTGTAAATAACAAATATCAGTAGAATAAAATGTAAGCCATATACAATCTTCTTATAAGGAAATAATTAAAATAAATGGATTATACAAATGAACTTGGCCTCTTACATAAAAGTCTTGGGGTCTCCTAGAAGAGGTGAGCTTTTAAGGCTTATAGGACAATGTTAAGAAACATTACCCCAAGATTCTTCCCAGCCCTTCTGAGTAGACCCAGAACATGTATAATGCCAAATCTAAATTAAACATTATCAAATACAAATACTATTCAAGAAACGCCTGATGACACTAATCAATGTGACTGAAGAAAGAGAAATTAAGGAATCGATTCTATTTACAATAGCACCAAAAACCCTAAGATACTTAGGAATAAACCTAACCAAAGAGGCAAAGAATCTGTACTCTAGAAACTACAGAACACTTATGAAGGAAATTGAGGAAGACACAAAGAGATGGAAAAACATTCCATGCTCATGGACTGGAAGAATAAACATTGCGAAAATGTCCATGCTGCCCAGAGCAATCTACACTTTCAGTGCAATCCCTATCAAAATACCATCGACGTTTTTCACAGAGCTGGAACAAACAATCCTAAAATTTGTATGGAACCAGAAAAGAACCCAAATCGCCAGGGGATTGTTGAAAAAGAAAACCAAAGCTGGGGGCATCACAATGCCTGACTTCAAGCTATATTACACAGCTGTGATCATCAAGACAGCATGGTACTGGCACAAAAACAGATACATAGATCAATGGGCCAGATTAGAGACCCCAGAAATGGACCCTCAACTCTATGGTCAACTAATCTTCGACAAATCAGGAAAGAATATCCAATGGAAAAAAGACAGTCTCTTCAATAAATGGCGTTGGGAAAACTGGACAGCCACATGCAGAAGAATGAAACTGGACCATTTCCTTACACCACACACAAAAATAGACCCAAAATGGATAAAAGACCTAAATGTGAGGCAGGAATCCATCAAAATACTTGAGGAGAACACAGGCAGCAACCTCTTCGACCTCAGCTGCAGCAACTTCTTGCTAGACACGTCCCCAAAGGCAAGGGAAACAAAGGCAAAAGTGAACTATTGGGACTTCATCAAGATAAAAAGCTTCTGCACAGCAAAGGAAACAGTCAACAAAACTAAGAGGCAATCCACAGAATGGGAGAAGACATTTGCAAATGACATTACGGATAAAGGGCTGGTATCCATGATATATAAAGAACTTCTCAAACCCAACAACCAAAAAACAAATAATCCAGTCAGTAAATGGGCAGAAGACATGAACAGACACTTCTCCAAAAAAGACATACAAAAGGCTAACAGACACATGAAAACATGTTCAACATCACTAGCCATCAGGGAAATACAAATCAAAACCACAATGAGATACCACCTCACACCAGTTAGACTGGCAAAAATTAACAAGACAGGAAACAACAAGTGTTGGTGAGGATGTGGAGAAAGGGGACCCCTCTGACACTGTTGGTGGAAACGCAAGCTGGTACAGCCACTCTGGAAAATATATGGATGTTCCTCAAGACGTTAAAAATAGAGATACCCTATGACCCAGCAATTGCACTACTAGGTGTTTACCCCAAAGATACAGAATGTAGTGAAAAGAAGGGGCACATGCACCCCAATGTTCATAGCAGCAATGTCCACAATAGCCAAACTGTAGAAAGAGCCGAGATGCCCTTCAACGGATGAATGGATAAAGAGGATGTGGTTCATATATACAATGGACTATTACTCAACCATCAGAGGACTACCCACCATTTGCATCAACATGGATGGACATGGAGGGGATTATGTTAAGTGAAATAAGTCAAGCAGAGAAAGACAATTATCATATGGTTTCACTCATATGTGGAACATAAGGAATAGCAGGGGACCACAGGGGAAGGGAGGGAAAACTGAATGGGAAGAAATCAGAGAGGGAGACAAACCAAGAGAGACTCTGGACTCTGGGAACCACACTGAGGATTACAGAAGGGGGGGAGGTGGGAGGGGATGGGGTAACCGGGTGATGGGTATTAAGGAAGGCATGTGTGGTGATGAGCACTGGGTGTTATACGCAACTAATGAATCGCTGAACACTACATCAAAAACTAATGATGTACTATATGCTGGCTAATTGAACATAATAAAAATAAATAAGTAAGTAAATAAAATAAAATAAAATATAAACCCTCTTCAAAACCTAAAAAAAAAAATGCCTGATGAGTTATATGAATCAATATTTAGCTTTCAATAAAAATCTTTCAATCAATTAACTCTTTGAGTAAGTAGTATATATACATGAACAAAATTCAAAAATACAGGACATAAACAGCAAGTCTGCTCCCCACTCTTATCTCCCTGACACCCCATTCCCCTCCCCTGGGACAATCAGTCTTGCAAGTTCTAATATAGTCTATCCAGGCTCACCTTTGAAATCATGTTCATCCCCATGGCATCACCTGACCTGGACTGGAAACGAATATAAAGATTGCGACCAGCCATACTCATATGAAGTTTCTGTAGACGTGCAAATCTGTAAACAAAAGCAAAGATTTTTTATTTTGTTATATTTTTGAGAAGATGGAAGTTATCTTTTTTTTTTTAATTTTTTTATTGTTATGTTAATCCCCATACATTACATCATTAGTTTTAGATATAGTGTTCCATGATTCATTGTTTGTGCATAACACCCAGTGCTCCATGCAGTACGTGCCCTCTTTAATACCCATCACCAGGCTAACCCATCCTCCCACCTCCCTCCCCTCTAGAACCCTCAGTTTGTTTTTCAGAGAAGATGGAAGTTATCTTAAAAAATCCAGTTCAGCTGATTTATTTTATACATAAGAGAACGCTCACGGAGATTACTTATTAAATGTATTTTCTTCTTTAACTAAACATTACGTTAGAACACTAATTCAACTGTCTCATTCTTATATGCCACAAGAAGAGAGGGCTGCTGCAGATAGCCATCATCACAGACACACATTAAAAGTCAAAAAATAAATAATTAAACAAAGATATGAGCTTGAACTAAAATGGAGCTATCAATGGCGCGCCTGGGTGGCTCAGTCAGTTAAGCGTCCAACTCTTGGTTTCAGCTTGGGTCATGATCCCAGAGTCCTGGGACGCAGCCCCACGTCAGACTCCATGCACTATGGAACCTGCTTGAGATTCTCTCTCTCCTTCTCCCTCTGCCCCTCGCCCCACTCATACACACACGCTCTCTCTAAAAAAAATAATAATAAATAAAATAAAAAAATAAAACGGGGCTATCATTTGTACTGATTATGCTTCTTTATAAATTTAATTTTATGTATTCAAAGTAAATCTACTATACAAATATTTACTTCTATCCTGCTTGGAAAATCTTTTTTTCAGGCAACTCCTCCCTAGGGCAATTCTAAAGCAATGCTCTTCTAGGACAAAGTAACACTCTAATCAAAGTGAACCTTGTAAAACCAACACACAAACTTACTAGCTCACACTATTTTTTTCTATTTACTCCTATGGAGGTATTCATTTGGATCAACATTATGTCCTCACCCACATCCCCCAAACCAAGCATAAATATTACTCATTTTGTAGGTTTTGTTTTTTTTTTTTTAAAGATTTTATTTATTTATTCATGAGAGACAGAGAGAGAGAGAGAGAGGCAGAGGGGGAAGCAGGCTCCCAAGGAGCAGGAAGCCCGATGCGGGACTCGACTCCAGGACCCCGAGATCACGATCTGAGCTGAAGGCAGACGCTCAACCATCTGAGCCACCCAGGCGCCCTCTTTGTAGGTCTTTACATGAATCAAATATATGTAACAAATTCAAATAATCACTACTGTGAGATAATTATTACTCATTTTGAATAAATGGACTTCAAGTTAATATTTTGTTAGGTCACCTGAAGCAGACAATATATGTTAATAGTTACATTTACCGATCACAGAAGATGACACTGGCTCTGAAATAAACATAAATGCATATACAACCCCCCGCCCCCCATACCTGCTGGTACTGTCAAAAGCCTCCTTTATCACTGTGAACCCTTCAGGTGTCTCAAGCCAGGCCTTCACTTCCGCAGAGTCACAAGCACGGGGAAGACGCACCACGGGGCCTCGAGTCATTCCATCTGCGAGGATTCGACTGCTGGCACCTCCACCAAGCTACACAGAGGATGTTACAGAAGCACGTTAATCCTGCAAACACTTCTGCTTGTCGCAAAAGGTGTCCTTGATTGTCCCCAAATCTTTTCTCATTGCCTAGCCTCAGGGCCTATCTTAAAACAGGCAAATATATAAATGCCAACTTACACCTATTGCTCTGCAGCCTCTATTAGTGCTGGCCACCAGACAACCTTCTGTTGTTGCCATTGGAACCTGAAATTCTTTTCCATCCAAGCACAGAGGTCCTGCCACTCCAACAGGGATGGGCATATATCCAATAACGTTCTCACAACAAGCTCCCATCACCTAAAAGGTAAAGTCAGGCACCAGGTGACAATCTGTATCGCAAATACACAACCCTTGTCATTAATAATTTTCTTCAAACTTAAACCTTTAGTGTATTTTTCAACAAAATCTTTTATTTACTTTTTTTTAAAAGATTTTATTCATTTTGGGGGGCGGGGCACGTGCAAGCCGGGAGGGGCAAAGGGTGGGAGAATCTCAAGCAGACTCCCTGCTGAGCATGGAGGCCAACGCAGGGCTTGATCTCATGATGCTGAGATCACCACCTGAGCTGAAACCAAGAGTTGGGATGCTCAACCAACTGAGCCACCCAGGCGCCCCTTTTATTTACTCTTTAGTATTTAAAAAGTATTGGGACGCCTGGATGGCTCAGTCGGTTAAGCATCTGCCTTCAGCTCAAGTCATGATCCCAGGGTCCTTGCTCAGTGGAGAGCCTGCTTCTCCCTCTGCGTGCCGCTCCCCCTTGCTTGTGCTCTCACACACACACACACACACACAGACACACACTCTCTCTCGCTCTCTCATAAATAAATAAATAAGTACTTAAAAAAAAAGGAAGTATGTAAAAGTACTAAAATCACTGAGTAATGACTACAAGCAACAGGAAAAATATTTTTACTTTCTAGGGCCTATAATCATAAAGAGAATACAAAATTAAAGTACAATGATTTTAAAAAATGTTTTATAACACTATGTACATATAAAAGACTAGTCAAGAAAAACACTAAAAAGCTAAAGAGTAAAGCTACAAGAATAAAAGCTTCAAAGCAAACTTTCCCAAACCAAGAAAACAACATACCAAGGAGTAATTATAGTCCCTGTACGGTAGATACTGGAGAGAAGAAGGCTCTGGAAGTTTTCTGGAAAGTAACTGTCGGCGAATAGATACACCTCGTTCATGGGTTTCCATCAGAGTTTCTAATTTGTAAGCTGGGATGTGCTTAGCATTGACTAATTGGATGATTTCAGCATCACTAAGGAATTTTGCACCTTTCTAAAGAAATGAAACAAAAAAATTGGGAGGGATTGGTGGGAAGGGGAGGACAAAAAAACCTGAAGAAGTGCATTTCATATTCTTCATAACAAATAAGGCATTTAATACAAACAATGTTCTCAGTAGAGGAGAATTCAAAGAACTTTGGAGTTCTAAAGGAGATGATTTGAATGGAAATAAGAATATCAAAATGAAAGCAAATTCTTTTTTTTTTTTGAAGATTTTATTTATTTATTTGACAGAGACAGAGATAGTGAGAGTAGGAACACAAGCAGGGGGAGTGGGCGTGGGAGAAGCAGGCTTCCCGCTGAGCAGGGAGCCCAATGCGGGACTCAATCCCAGGACCATGGGATCAGGACCTGAGCCGAAGGCAGACACTTAACGACTGAGCCACCCAGGTGCCCGAAAGCAAATTCTTTATAAAAAATGACACTAAACAAATGTAAAACCAAAACACTAAATTTCGCAAGTGAAGTTCGTAGGAAAAAAAATTCACAATTAAGATTCTGAATCCCACCCTCTAAATTTTGTTAACCCTGTATATAAGGAAGACAGTTGAAATTATCGATACACATTTTAAGAGGAACGAGGAAAAGTGAAAAAAATAACAAACCTGATGCTACTCTCACTCATGTGCACATAAATTAAGAATGAACCAGATTAAGCGGATACAGATGGAACACAATATTCACACTAAAGCATGAATGGACTCATATGGTCATGTAGGCAGAACATCCATTCACATGTCAGAAAGGAAAACAAGTTTCCTTGTGAGCATCAAGCTTATTTTCAAAGCAAACAAAAAACAAAAAAAAAAACTTTCTTCTGTCTTTGAAGCTCATTTTTGAGTTAAGCCTTTTCTAGGCCCCAAAACTCACGAGAATAGAGTAGTGGCTTATCTCTCTGGCAAACACTAATAAAGTACAAAGAGCACTGACCTTGAGTCAGTAAATCTTGGATTCTTGATCTGAGCCTTCCCATTTCCTAAATGTATTACTTTGGGAAATACTTAAGCCTCCTAGAGCCTGAGCTTTCTCTTTCTTATCTGAAAAATGGAGGTAATTCCAACTATCTCACAAGGTTGTGGGGAATAAATAAATAAGGCCACTACCTGCAAACCACACAACACAATGCCCAGAATTTAGCAGGTACTCAGGAGCTATGACTTCCTTCCTTCCTCTAATAAAAAAAAAAAAAAAAGCTCCTTTTCTTAAGAAAGATACAAACCTTGAGTTAATTTTATTTTCCTCACCTCCGAATTCCCAAGTATCTGTAGACATTCTTCACTAGGCCGAGGCTCCATGGGAAGTTCAATTTCAGGTTCCTGTGTCTCTAGTTCCAGTGAAGTATCAAGTAAGGAGTTACCAACCACAAACGTAGCTCTGTTTGGGCTGTCAGCTTCTGCCACTAAGGGTTTTATGACCTCAACTGTTCAAGAGATCAAAAGGAATCTCACAACTGTGAACATACGTTTTGTTTTCTTTCTTCTTTCCCCCAACCCGCACCCTGGAGACCCTGAGCCCAGTCCCAGGAGATGGTGGGAAGGATATGAATATAAGTTTTAAAATGAACCCAACTTCTTGACAAATCAGAATTGGAAGAATAGAAAATAAAGAGAACAAGAAATCACCTTTTCTTTCTCTGTTTATCCCTGTCTCCTCCTCCGCTGCATGGACTTTCTGGCTATTTCTGACCAGTACAGGCTTACGTCTACAACAATCATCTGGGACTTTTTTGGGAGTCACTACAGGAGATGTGATAGGGTTTTTTAATGAGAGTGTAGATTCTGTCTCAGCCTGTTCAAAGAAGATGTACTTGACAGCCAGAAGGAGAGCTAAACTTAGGGTAATAACTTGTTCAATATCCATGCTGATCATTCTAAAGAAAAGAAAGCAAATTAAAATGTTATTACTCAGAAGTAAAAAAGGCACAACTAACTTTTAGTAACAAAGAGTGCTATGATTAATACACAACAAAGCAGGTCTCAGGTGACTTACTTAGAGAGATAAAACTGCCAGAGGGAAACACTTGGTTCAATTCTCTTGGATACATTTTCATCCAATCCTAAAGAAACCTTAGAATTTTCTGCCGTACTGTTTTGAGGAGAAGGATCAGCTATCCAGCGACTATGGGCATGAACAAGAACCAAGCCTAGAGACTGAAATAAAATGTTATAAATTATGTATCCTCTGCATATCAATGGCACCTCAGCTTCTCATCCTTAGCATCTGGATAACCAGATACTATCTCCCATGGCCTCCCCCTTAGCATGAAATGAGAGCCCCACGCTTGTGACTAAAGCAGTGGCCCACTGAACTACTGGAAACATTGCAAACAACAGGTTTTCAAAGAGCAAAGAACAGGTTTTCAAAGAGACATAAAGTGGAGGAACTTGAAAAATCTATTTAGGGGAGAGAGATGAGGAGTCTCAAAGAAATGAGAAACAAGAAAAAAAAAAGGAAGAGGAACATCAATGAAAGAGACAATTGTAGAAAGATAACCGGAAGGAGAGAAAAAAGTCAAAAAGCAGAATATGACACTGAACTAAAGATACTAAAAGGAGAAGAAAACTATGTAATTACCATAATCATCTTAACCCTCTGAGTAACAGGATTTGGTTTATTTTCTTCTTCTTCTAAAACTCGAGCAAAATGGCTCAGTTGCCAAATTGGACGACCCTCGCGGCTTTCCCGAGAAAGCTATGAAGTAAACCAGTGTTACATTAGAAGGTACTGATTTTATCTATGTGAACGGATGTGATAAGAAACATCACTCTTCTATTGATGCCATACGTAGGAACTGCTCTTACCTCTAAAACCAAGGAAACGCAAGCTGGGAAGAAAGTCATGAACACAAAGTAGTTGGCAAGAACTGACATGCAGCCGAAGCAGCACATAATTTCAAGTTGACGCACCCCTGGTTAGAGAAAAATTAAATGTATAATTAGTAAAGTACATGTATTTTTGATAGAGCATACATCACAGGGACTTTTCCTCTAAGCAGACAAATACAAGAAAATATTAGTGGGCGCCTGGGTGGCTCAGTCGTTAAGCATCTGCCTTCAGCTCAGGTCATGATCATGGAGTCCCGGGATCAAGTCCCAGGTCAGGCTCCCTGCTCAGCAGGGAGTCTGCATCTCCCTCTGACCCTCACCCCATTTGTGCTCTCTCTCTCTAAGAAATAAATAAAATCTTTAAAAAAAGAAAATATTAGTATATTAAGCTCTTTGCTGTCTACTGGAAGAAGGAGGAACTCCAAGGTGATGCCAAGCCTTACAGCACAGCAGGAATAGCTCCCTCAAGGAAGGAGAACTTGTCTTCTCCCATGTCTCAAATCCGTCACGATGCCAGGCACAGTTGCTGTACGTAAATATACATCTGATAATCCCCTTTTATTAAATGGTAGTACTCTGTTTTGAAATAAGAATAACAAGGCCAGGCTATACTAATGTGCAAACCTCCCACAGTTAGGACCCAATTCCACTCTTTACCAGAAAAGCAATTCACCTGTGGACCAAAGACTTTTTATTAAAGTAAACCTTACTACCAGCTATGCCATTCCTGATACAGTATCATAATAAAGACGTCATGTGTACTACTGAACTCTCATTTCAATATAACCTCTATTGTATCTATTTATGTTCTTATAATTTTGGTTAATTTCACTAATCTATCTGAAAAATTAAATAATGTGCAAAGGCAACTCAAGATCCAAAATTAACAAACATTCCACTATAAAATGTTTAAGATATCACTCGGTAATCTCCTCAAATAGACGGTAACAGAATTTTAGAGCTGAAGAAGACCTCTGATTACCAAATTCTATTCCCTCAACATTACAAGTAAACTTGAATATAAAACATATTTCTGATGTCACTCATATTAAATATAAAAATGTTTTGAAATGTAAATAAAGTTATTCCCTCCCGTTACAAAACTGCTAATTAGAATACAAGAAACTCAACAGTATATTTTGTTTTTGAATTATTATAGATCATTTGACTAAATAATAGAACGAAAGCATACACTGTATTGTTCTTAAAATTCTACAGCATCGTGTCAACTATACTTCAAAAGAAATCTACAGCAATTACTCTCAAACGTGGAAATTCAAGAGAATATACAGCTGTAACAAAAGCATTGCAAACAACCTATACTTTAGATAGTAGCCAGATGTAATCTTTTCAGACTTGAGAGCACAGAAACAATACTTGACCAATGCTTTTACAACTTAGTTATCAGCCGTTTCCGCCTGCACACAGTAACTACTGTTGTTGCCATATGCTCTGCATTCTTCCTCACTCCATCCCAGAACAGTCTCTCTGTGCCACTCGGCTACTACAGGAAGAGACAGCACCAATCTATGTATTTCCAAGAAGTTAAGACTTTTTTTTTTAGTGGATTTCCAAAGGGCTACTTCCTCATTAATATGTGTTAAACCTGTCCTCTTCTACCCTAAGCCAAATCCCTAATTATATCATTTCTGTATAGCTGTACATGTCTCCTAATTTCCAACTATAAATCTTATCACGTCCTTTGTCTACTTCTCTGACCCAGCATGCCAAAATTCATCACCCTACTTTCCACATCAATTTCAAATGAATAATCCTTGGTTTCATGGCTTACTGCCAGTTCCTGGCTAATCTTCCTCACCTTCCTACATACTCTTTTATTTGAATAAAATCACATAGGTATGTTTTCACCTAATCAAAAACATTTTTCTTGATTGTGGTGGTGATTTAATAATTTTTTTTTTTTAAGATTTTATTTATTTGACAGAGAGAGTGAAACAGCACAAGCAGGGGGAGGGAGCAGCAGAAGGAGAAGAAGAAGCAGGCCCCCCTCCGAGTAGGGAGCCTGATGCGGGACTCAATCCCAGGACGCTGGGATCATGACCTGAGCCGAAGGCAGATGCTTAACCATCTGAGCCACCCAGGTGCCCATGATTTAATAATTTTATCTTTGTCAAAACTCAAAACTATACCTCAAAAGTAGATTTTAAGGAATATTCATTTTTTTTTAAACTTTTTGTTTATTTATTTGTCAGAAAGAGAGAGAGAGCACAAGCAAGGGCAGTAGCAGGCAGAGGGAGAACCAGAACTCGATCCCAGAACGCTGGGATCATGACCTGAGCCGAAGGCAGACGCTTAACCGACTAAGCCACCCAGGCCTCCCAAGGAATAGACTAGAACTGTAGTTACAAAGGGTAGCTCCCTGAGAAAACCATAAAGTCTAGTCTTAGTGATTAGGAAACCTTAACAACAGCATGATATATTCATTCTGGCAAATTTCCATGCCAGGCCACAATATTTGTCCTGTATAATGGAGTCCTATGTTTGATATTTAACATCTAACTCTCTACTATCCAATTAAGGATTAAGAAACATGTGTTGAGACTAATGCTAGGTACTCACGAAGATGTACTGCATACCATCTGATTAAATCTTCCCAACCAGCCTATTAGGTGGATCTAACTTAGATCTGGCCCACTCCTGACTCTTCACTGTCTCCTACATGACAATTAAAACACAAGGAACCAAGTCACTAATTTAGTCTGGGTAACAGCAGGGACTGGAAGGTGCTTTCCAGATGAACCTTGGAATACAATCTTGGTTAAAAACTAAATAAAAAAAAAAAAACACAAACACTACAAAGTCATCAAAAGAGTGGAGCATAGAAAGAGAAGGTGGCATTAGTGAAAAATCAGTAACCTGCTACTAAGTTTTCACTAAAGCAGACAGACATAAGGTCAGATAAACCCATATACTCATTCAATTAAAACCTTTTTAAGAGTAATGTCAGACTTTTAAAGTCAGAATTTAAGAATAATCAATGCAATCTAAGATGTTCCTTTTTCCCTTCATCTACAAACTTATTTTAAAATATATTAAAAATTGCTTACAAACCTGACATGGTACCAACTCCAATCACCAGACATTCTACAAGAGCATCAAGGGTGAATGTGGGACCTAAAATTGCCATTCCACGAGCGATGTTTTCCCGCACTTCATCCTAAAACACAGACCAAACATATCAATGAGAGTAAAGTACAAAACAACTTTCAAAAACGTTAGAGAGCATCCCAGGACCTCTACTAAAATCTAATTTGCTATACAAAGAGTAAAACAGACAATGTAATACCACTAACAGGCATTCCAGATGCAAAGGATTAAGAAAAAGGTCATGTACAGTGCCCTGCTTTCCCTTTCCACTAAGTGAGATGCTACTTGGGAAGATTCCTCTGAGGCATGCATCAATCCTGCCATTTAAATACTGCATAATGAAATACTGTAACATTTTATATTTGGCTACTATTGATCGTTCTTAGTTGCAAATTTTTTGAGACCTTAATACTATGAAACCTAAACCATATGTTTGTCAACATGCGCAAGGGGTCTAGACATTCATCAAATACATAATCAAGGCAGAATTACATGCTATTTTATACTAAGGTACTCTGATGCAAGATTATTAAAAATGTTTATTTAAAGTGACTAATGAACATCAAGATAAAACTTTAGATGGAAAATAACGCTAGGGTTAATGCTAAAGTTTTAGAAATAAATCTACCCTGAGCCTCTCTTCCATTACATCCTGTCCTGTTCTCTGATAGGTTTCAGTAGGTAGATACTCTTACTTATCCAAAAGTCTTACTACCTTAGTTTCTAAAACCTTCACATAGGAAAATGGGGAAGATTCCAAATTCCAGGAGCTACGGAATTATAATTAAGTTGTCAGGTAAATGGGACAGTTCCTGGGGCACCTAGGAAGACCAGTCTTAAGTCTTGACAAGTAAACTTAAAACTGCGGGTAAATCCTGAATCTTGAACTATGAAGAAACTATTAATGCTTCCTATTAATGTAAACAAACTGAAAGAAAGGAATACTATTAACATTCATGTCTTAAAAATAATACTTACCTGTGAGTTGGAACTGAGAGCAAACTTTGCTAGAGCACTTGCTCTGGAAAGGTCAATCAAAAGTAGGAAAAATGGCAAAGCTTCACTGGAAAAAAAATCAAGATGATCAGGTACATTTAACAGGAAAAAATGTGGCTTAAAAATGCTTTCTAGGGGCGCCTGGGTGGCTCAGTCATTAAGCGGCTGCCTTTGGCTCGGGTCATGATCTCAGGGTCCTGGGATCAAGCCCCACATCAGGGAGCCCGCTTCTCCCTCTCCCACTGCCCCTGCTTGTGTTCCCTCTCTAGCTGTCTCTCTCTGTCAAATAAATAAATAAAATCTTTAAAAAAATAAAAAAAAATAAAAAATAAAAATGCTTTCTAAAATAAAACAACCGCCTCATACACTGTACGATTCCTTAGTATGTATACCTTTCTGCAGCCTAAAAGGTACACCTTATACTCACTCCCCTTTGACATCCTGAAAGCTAAACATATGAATTGCTCAAAATATTTGTAATGTTAAAAAATGTAAATGCATTTACACAGAAATACTTTTTGATAATTTTATAGCAAAATATCATCCTAAGTAAAAAATATATCCTTGAATTAACATGGGAAAAAAAGCAGAATATACACAATTTTTAAACATTAATCACTATTTGTGGAAGGATAAACTGAACAAGTTTTCTGGAGAGACAGTTGGCAATATCAAAAGCCCTAAAAACTTAACACAGCCACTGTCTCACTCCTAGGAATATATCCTAAGAATGAATATGAACACAAGTTTAGCCACAGAGACATTAAATAACCTATCAATCCAATCCTGGAGAATTAAGTAAATGAACTACAATATATTCACCCAGGGGAATACTAGACAACCAATACAAATAATTTAGTTTAGCATTAAGAACATGCAAAGATGTTGATAAACTATTATTAGGCATAAAGAAATTATAAAGACATAAAGAAGTTGTATGATCTCAGAATTTTTGTTTAAATGTAAAAAAAAAAGTAGTAAAGAATATATACCAAAATGTTAACAGGTATTAACATTAGCTAAATGACAGCATGAAAATTTTCCCCATATTTCCTATAAACTTTTTAAAATGTATATATTATAATACTTTATAACTTGGAGAAGAACAGTTCTTAATAATATATTTTGGAAAAAAGTGTATTTATGTTTTAAATACTTACTTCAAGCCTGTCAATTCTTTATCTAAGAAATGAATGACAACTGTACTGAACACAAAACTTGAGAAAATTGTGAAGAGGCCAGCAATACCTAAAATGACAAAATTCAAACGGAAAAAAATCATCCTTTATTACAAAAATAATAACGTACAGTCCCCTACAATATTCTGAAAGAAATATTATTTTCGATGATTAAGATCTTAAATATCAAAATGTTTACTCCCAATTGGGAAATCACTAAATGCATGCAGTGCACTTTAAGCAATATACACACTTCCATATACATGATTTGAACAAACAAAATTATGTATTTCCATAGCAAATCAAAAATTTGATAGCACAAGAAATTAAATGTATAAAATGATTACCCAAAATATATTTTGATCCAAGTTGACGTAAATTCTGGAACTGGAAGTAAATATACAGGATTGCTATGCATCGTGTTATTGTCAGAATTATAATGTCACTGCTTAACACATCCTATTGGAAGAGATAGAAAAAAAATCCCAATAGCTTTACCTTTTAAAATAAGCAACTAAAAGAATTTTTATTTTGTATGTATCATTAGTTTGTATATTACCATGAAAATATAAATATAGGCACAATACAAGTCAAATAAAAATATTAAACATGCAAATCAAAAATTAAATCCAATTTTTAAACAATCTGTTTAAAGCCAATCATTTTTCTGTTAGTCACTTTTAAAGCTATTATTTTCTCAAGTAAAGTCAATTACACTCATTTTATGCAGAAAAGGCAAAAAGTGTATTTCCAAACTATACAAGTAAATAGAAATTTGAGGTATGTTCATGAATACTAAAAGATTTTACTTGTAACTTTTTTTTTTTTTTTAAGATTTTATTTATTTATTTGACAGATAGAGCGCACAAGCAGGCAGAGCAGCAGGCAGAGGGAGAGGGAGAAGCAGGCTCTCCACTGAGCAGGGAGCCCGATGCGGGGCTCGATCCCAGGACCCTGAGATCATGACCCGAGCCAAAGGCAGCCGCTTAACCGACTGAGCCACCCAGGCGCCCCTACTTGTAACTTTTTTGATTATATGGTCACTAAGAGGAAATGCTCTTCAGAAACTGAAAATGAAATTTAGTGAATATCAAATTAATTTCACAAACCTCTTCAAACTTTGGGCACTCATAATTCCAACCACAGATCTTATTGTTACCAGTAAACATGTTCATGGACATCATACAGATGGTCAGTGTCACTGTCCCCACTATGACTTCCCACGGATGGGAGGCCACAAAAAGGCCGTGCATTCGGAAAAGTCTTGACAACATTGTAGTTACAGAATTCTTGGATCCTGAAAGGAATATCAAGTGTGAACACTCAGTACACAGCTCACTGTATTTTTAGGAAAAGATTTTAAGATTTTGCACTGTAAACCCTGCTTTTGTAGGCACAGTGTCTTATACATATGTATAACACTATTTGACAGTGTTCCTTATTAGTTCCGTAAAATAATTATAAAACTAAAATAAGAGGACTCTGATATTACTTTTTTACTCACAAAACTTAAAACCTCTATCAGTCACTAGCAACCAACTTAAAAACTAGCTATTTCTTACAAGTTGTATGAATTCAAGCATTTATGATGAAACCAAATAAATATCTCAGCCCACGATATTATCTGAGCCAAGGAGGAGAGCAATAAAGCAGGGGGAAAAAAGTGAGAAACAACTATTAACATTTGTTTTCTAATTACCCTGGTATAAAATGCCCATAAGCACCCTCTACATTCTCCATTCTGGTTACACAAAAGGCAGATACCAAACAATCTACTTGTTGAGTGTCCTCCTCAAAGGTAGGGGTCCATTACATTTTTCCATCCCATCTAACATATGGCATAATGTTACTAGCAAAATGATGTTTAATAAAACTTCCTACTCTTGCTGTCACCAGAGAAAAAAGTCTTTTCCAAATTTTACAGCTAATAAAATGCCACTACAGTACTGGAAAAAGAGGATGGCTGGCCAAAGTAGATGTCTATGACATTCAAAAATTCCCAACAGAACATACAGGTAATTTTTTTTTTTTAAAGATTATTTGAGAGAGAGAGAGAAAAAAAGAGGGCGCGCACGCAGAGGGGGAGGGGCCGAAGGGAGGGAGAGAGAATCCCAAGCAGACTCCCCACTGAGCACGGAGCCTGACACAGGGCTCAATCTCAAGACCCTGAGATCACCATCTGAGCTGAAATCAAGAGTCAGACGCTTAACAAACTGAGCCACCCAGGCGCCCCTGGAGAACATACAGGTAATTTTGACCTAATGACTACCATGACTAAACTTCCTCATGTCTGTTGGCTAAATTACAATAATTTTGATATTCTGATTTTTTAAAAAATCTGACATAGTCACTGGTCTCTAATACAGGAACTTGTAAACCTACTTATATTAAAATTAATGTTTACAATAAAGCATATTTAACTACCCATAAAAATCTATTTCAAATTAAGATTTAAAAAGTAAGGCTACTGATTGAGACACTAGCAGGAATTCAAATGAATCTCATGTTTGTGGTAATAACTAAGAAAATGACTCATTTATTGAAGACAGAAAATTAAAAGGCAACAAATGAAGAAAAACAAAGTTACTCTATCTAAAGGGTTAAGGGAAAGAAAATAAGAGTAGCTTTTAGGAACCAAAGCAATTCCTGAACATCATCCCCCACTGTGTCACACGATGTTCTCCCCATTTCAGCTGCACCAGGCCCCGACTGGACAGCTGGCTTTCCCACTGTAGGTGACAACCTTTCATTGGATCAATTCAATCATGAAATCAATTTTGTAAATAAGAACAAACATTGTTTAATAAAATAAAATAGAAAAAAATAGCTGTAAGAATATAGTATAGGTAGGTTTTGTTTTTTTTTTTAAGGTTTTATTTATTTATTCGACAGAGAGACACAGCGAGAAAGGGAACACAAGCAGGGGGAGCAGGAAAGGGAGAAGCAGGCTTCCTGCAGAGCAGGGAGCCCAATGTGGGGCTCGATCCCAGGACCCTGGGACCCTGGGATCATGACCTGAGCCGAAGGCAGATGCTGAATGACTGAGCCACCCAGGTGCCCCAGTAGGTATTATTTCTTAAAACTTGATGTTTCATGAAACTATATATATATATATATATATATATATATGTGTATAGTTCCAACATAACATGTATTACTTACTGTGGGTCTCAATTTTAAAAGGCTGGCAGTCACTAAGTTCTATAAATGTGGCATGCATCTGCCTGTTTATTCATGCTTTTTCAACCTTCTTCCCTGAGCCTTGTTCCTCGTTTTATCCTCCAGAACCTTGCACCCACACACAGCAGTTGCTCAACAAATACCTGCTTAATTAAAAATAAACTCATAAACTACAGTAGCATGTATTTTATTGATCCATCTTGAAATAGACCTAAAAATGACTTTAAGCCAACAAGATATAAATACAACTGCCCACCTGCTAGCACACCCCCACCCCCCTACCCCCCCACCCCCCCACCCCCCCCACCCCCAGTTAAAGGCAGAATGTGGAGCATTCAGTGAACATATTAAAGGGGAATGGGGTAGGGAAGAGAGGCTACAGTCTATACACTGTTTCCAAAAATGAACAATAACAAAAATAGTTTCTATTAAATGAGCAGGGACTTCGACTTTAAGCTTTGGAGAGTATTAATCATATCTTAGATTTGAATCCTACTTCATTATAACCAAAAGCCTCATAAAAGCCTAGATTTTCAGGATAGTTTTCCTTTTTTTTTTTTTTTTTTTAAGATTTTATTTATTATCTGACAGAGAGAGACACAGCAAGAGAGGGAACACAAGCAGGGGGAGTGGGAGAGGGAGAAGCAGGGTCAAAGGGAGAGGGAGAAGCAGGCTTCCCGCTGAGCAGGGAGCCCGATGTGGGGCTCGATCCCAGGACCCTGGGATCATGACCTGAGCCAAAGGCAGACACTAACGACTGAGCCACCCAGGCGCCCCTCAGGATAGTTTTCTATCACATAACATCTTTCTTATATTCAAAAACAAGAAACAAAATACTACAAACTGGTCTAAAGGATCAACTAGCATCAATGTTCCAGAAAACGAACCAACTAAAAATACATATCAATACTAGGTCAAAACGATTTCTAACATTCTCTCCCCGCCAAAAAACTCTCAACTTAGGTTATTCCCTATTAAGTGAATGTATTCTTCACTATTAAAAAGTTAATTCAGTTCAATTAAAATATGAGCTGCTAGCAGGAAGACACCCCAATTTGATCACAAATTGGTTTAGCATCATTAACCCATAATTGTATATTAGGCACATTATGTTGTCCCTTTAAAAGATTTCATGGGGGGGCGGGGTGGGAGGATGGGTTAGCCTGGTGATGGGTATTAAAGAGGGCACATTCTGCATGGAGCACTGGGTGTTATGCACAGACAATGAATCATGGAACACTACATCAAAAACTAATGATGTAATGTATGGTGATTAACATAACAATAAAAAATTTTTAAAAATAAAAGATTTCATGGTAGCTTTGTCAATTCTGGGACATTTCTTTCCTAGGTATAAACTTTGCAACATTCAGAAAAAAATTACACGATTCTGTGAACCAGCCCCAAACACAGAGAAGCTCACCTATTTGGAAACACAAACTCAGTAAAAGAACGTACAAGGTGTGTCAAAAGTAACCATAATTGTACACGTTCTCATTTCTCATAAGCACCCTACCCATTTCCCTGTGATTATGCAAAGTATTTAAATGCCAAAGAATCCAGTCTTCCACCTTCATCAGCAGTTGCAAGTGGCATTAGCAGGCTTTAGGACAGCTCATGCAAATTCAATGGACACTATTCAGGCTATGCTGCAGTAAAAACATTTTACTTAAAAAAAAAAAAAAAACAAGCTAAATAGGCAATGTATGCCTTGCTTATGCACACTGAAATATGCCACAAACATTTCACAGATTCTTCAAAAGAAAAGATGATTTAAATTCAATGGAATCCTCAAACTCCAGTCCAATATGTTAAGAAACCACTACCATAGCCAATTGCAGAAAAGGATGCTTTGGCATCCAACTCAATCTCCTTCCTCCTACCCTGCACTCTTCCTGCACTATACATCCTAGCATTTGATTATACCTTACACAGCTCTCAAATTAACTGCTGTGTAAATTTTGACTCTTTGAAGACAAGAACCATGTCTTACATTGTGTCATTTTTACTTCCAACAGGATCTAGCATTCTGTTGCTCAATCTAGTATCCTAGGGGGGAAAAAAATCTTGCACTGGAAATCAGGAAACCTGGATTCTACACCCCATTCTATTACACACTTGTGAGTAAGTCACATCTTTATTTTTGTAAGTCACATCTCTCTTTATTCACTTACTAAGCTAGAGCTCCAAAGTTCTTTGACAAAGACAAGTATTAAGTGGAACCATATGAAACTGCTACTTTTGTAGGTAAAAAAAAAAAAAAAGTCAAATTTCAAATACCTGCAATTTCATAGGGGTCAACCTAGATAGATATTGATATACATGTAGTTATCCATCCATGGTTTAAAAAGTAGATCATACAAGAATTAAAAAAGCACACACGAGCACATTACACACTTCATCCTGAAAGGCTCATGCCACACATGAGCCTCATATGTTAATAATTAATCTTTGCACATTTTTTTAACCTTCATGTTATTAAATCCCATTTGTCCTTACTATCAAGTTTATCACAAATCCTGTGAAGACACAACAAAGCAGGCCCTCAAAAACCAGTCAGTCGATCCCATAGTACACTCCAGGCCTTTGCTAGATTACCTCTAAATCAGAAAATGTCTTTCATTGCATGGAGAGTAAAATATATTCATGAGCAAAAAACACATTCTCTGCATTAAGATGCTGAAATTATCCATGATTATTTAGTATAGCCCAGAAACAAATGTTTCTTATGACTTTTCAGGACCAAATCTAAGGCGGCATGCCCTCAACCAAGCTATGAAATATTTCAGACGACCATTTAAGATGGAATACATCTGCCTTCTACGACAGAAACCGACTGTTCTTTTTTTTTTGTCTTTTTTTTTTAATTTTTTTTGTTCTGTTAATCCCCATACATTACATCATTAGTTTTAGATATAGTGTTCCATGATTCATTGTTTGTGCATAACACCCAGTGCTCCATGCAGAACGTGCCCTCCTCAATACCCATCACCAGGCTAACCCATCCTCCCACCCCCGTCCCCTCTAGAACCCTCAGTTTGTTTTTCAGAGTCCATCGTCTCTCATGGTTCTTCTCCCCCTCCGATTTCCCCCCCTTCATTCTTCCCCTCCTGCTACATTCTTCTTCTTCTTTTTTTCTTTCTTAACATATATTGCATTATTTGTTTCAGAGGTACAGATCTGAGATTCAACAGTCTTGCACAATTCACAGCGCTTACCAGAACACATACCCTCCCCAGTGTCCATCACCCAGTCACCCCATCCCTCCCACCCCACCCTCCACTCCAGCAACCCTCAGTTTGTTTCCTGAGATTAAGAATTCCTCATATCAGTGAGGTCATATGATACATGTCTTTCTCTGAGAAACCGACTGTTCTATATGTGAACCTCCAAGGTACGTCTTTCCTAACCCAAACCAAATAATTCCGGAAAGCCTACCAGGTTTGGACCCAACTATATCAGCACCAAGGAGACTAAAGCCCCTTACAAAAAAGAAAACTGGGGCGGGGGGGGGGGCAGTAGAAGAAGAAGAATACTTAAGTCCTTGGGCAAGTCCCTACATTGGGCTCCGCATCCTCTCAACTCGTCTCTCCTGGAAATGACCCGGCACCTCTCTGCAGATCCACGGTTCTTTTCATGGCTCTGTGTGAGTCAGGAGCATTTATGGAAATCTTCCCCATCACTTTAAAGAAAGGTGCTGACGAACAGCAGCGCCTGGGCGTGAACGCCTGCACCTGATAGACCTCGTCGAGGCCTCTCCTCGAGCTGCGGGCCCAGCACATCACACACACGCACTCCCAGCATTTCTCGAATCGAGGGGCTTCCGAGGTCACGCTACCTGGCACCCTTTCCGCCCCGATGATCGTGACTGCCAGCCTACACCGACTACTTCGGACTGGGCGGGCGACCGCGGCTACGCCCCGCCTACGCACCGACGGTGACCACCGCAGCCAAGAAGCCGGCCCGCCGCCCACCCCTCAGGCCCAGGCCGGCCGCCGGGCTCCCCCAGCATTGGTGCGGGCCGCCACTCGGCCGGCCGCGCCTCAAGGACGTCTCCTTGTAGTCTCCGCGGGACCGGGCCGCCACACCCGCAAAGCCGCCACTGCAGCTCCCGCCAGGTCCGCAGGAGCTGCCGGCTGCCCCTTCCCAGGGCCAGGAGGAGCCCGAGAACCACCATCAACCCGGCCTTAATCCCGCTTCCACCCACCACTGCCCCGCTCCCCGCCGCCCCGGCCCCCCTTCGCTGCCACCGCCCGCCTCACCTCCGGATCTCACTAGAGGCCACCGAACCCGGGAGCCGGCGCTCCGCCTGTCTCCAGTCAACGGAGACGCGAAGCGGAAGGAACCTTCGACATACGCACACTCGGAGCCGGCTGAGCCTACGACCAATGAGAGAGGATCGTCCGATCGTCTAACCAATCACCTGGGTGCTGCTCGGCCTCACGGCGCTACGTCACGAACGGTCGCCTTAACAACCTCCCACAGCTCTCACTGCTGCGGAGAACGGGCACCGCACCATCTCTCACCATGGCTCGGCCAACCAATAGCCAGTCGAGTCTCAAAACTAGGGTCTGCCTATTGGTCCAAGGGCCATGGGGGCGCAAGCATGGAAGCTGCTCAGGCGAAGGCGATAGGGGATCTGGCGGGTGGAGTGTCCTACAGGCCAGGACCTGACCTGTGGCCGTCCCGGCTGTGAGAGTACTATGGGAAGCACCAGTGGGAAGCAGTGGGCGACAATAAACGCAGGGTCAGGTTGAGGGTAGAAAGCCCAGTTACTTAGTGGAGAGAGAGAGAGATGGAGAGAAGAGGTGAACCTGAAAAAAAGAGAAGGTGGCAGCCAGGTGCAACCCAAACCTCAAAGGTGACTCATATTCAAAAATCTAAAACGACACCTTCCTGCGACTTACCCATCTGTATAAATAGTTCCAGTCACTGGGGCCCCTCAGCACAGTGCTTCTGTGTGGAGCGCTCGCTAGTCACACACCGCTGATTCTGAAATGTGCTTCTCCTGTGTCTTCTGCATTCTCTCTGCGCTACCCCTCGCTGCAGGCCTTTATTTTCTCTTAGACGAAAGAGTGCAATAGCCTCTCCTATCAGGTCTCCCCACTCTTAAGGCACTTCCACCTTAGGATCCTATTATTCCATAGGCCTGCCCCCTGGAATTGCTCATTGTCTACTTGATTAAAGAACCTGACACCACCAATATGTCCCCACCCCACATTTCTTGTGTATCTCTCATTACTTACCTGTATCAACCCTACATTTCAGCCAAGGGTAACTAGCCTTTTTTTCAGTCGCACTCAGTACCGTTTTACCTCTCTGCTAATGTTCTCTTTGTTTAATCTGGATATGCCTACCCATTTTAATTGTTGAAATTCTTAACTATCCTTTAAGGACCATTTCATAGGCCACCTCCTTTCTTGATTCCTTCAAACACATGTCATTCCCCCCTACTTTGAACCCTTATATTTCCATAATATTCTGTGACTTGTCTAATATTATTATGTGGAAATTTCTTAAGAATAGGGATTATAGGGGCGCCTGGGTGGTTCAGTTGGTTAATCATCTACCATTGGCGCAGGTCATGATCTCAGGGTCCTGGGATAGAGCCCCTGCTCAGCGGGGAGCCTGCTTCTCCCTCTCCCTCTGCCGCTCCCCCTGCTTGTTCCCTCTCTCAAAATAAATAAATAAATAAATAAAATTTTTTTTAAAAGAACAGGAATTATAATCCACTGAAGTTTTAAAGCCCTATATTTTGAAATGCAGTCCCTGGAACATACTATACACTCAGTAGGAGTTTTAGTAAACTATCATCTTGCTAAATTTTCATAATCCTTATAAAACAGATATTATCTCCACTTACCTAAAAAAGTTAAGCAACTTGTTATAGACCCCTTGATAATAATTAGGAAAACTTGGATTTGAGCCCACATCTAAAGCTTATGCCGATCCTTCTATACTTCACTGCTTCAGTATAGGACCTTTATTCACATCTCTTTACCTAATACTTTTGGGTCACCCCAATGCACCATGGTTGGCATTGGAGATACAGTGACAAACATGATGGAAACTACCTTTACGAACCTTATATCCCTTCCCAGAATAGATGGTCATTAAATATTTGTTGAATTAATTATAGTAGAAGGAAACAGTTTTTAGTGAAGAAGACTAGGATTAACCAATGATTGCAATATTCTGAGTCTTATCAAAAGGAAGAGGAAGGAGAATGAGAAAAGAATAAGAAAAAGTGGAAGAAGTGAAGAGGAAGAAGAAGAAAGAGGAGGGAAGGAAGGAACGAAGGAACGAAGGAAGAAAAATCTGTAAGTACTGACAGCTCAGAAATTTTGTCACACTTTTAATGTCCCTAGAAACCTAAAGGGCCAGATATTACAGAATTAGAAGTTATAGTTTACACAAATACATACTAATACAAATCCAAATAAAGATTATGAAGGTGTTTCCACAAAGGCTTTAGACCAAGATTTGGAAACTTTTATTCCCAAATTCTGCTTAATTGAGAATTCCAATGAGTATATCAGTTCAAAATCTAGCAATAAAGAAACTTTGTCTGGTTTTATGTTTTATGTACTTAAAATAACTATATGGGTCCCAAAATGTATTTCAAAAGAATCTTTATTGCACTTAACTAGTAATTTGTACTTAATGATAAATCACAAAATTTGGCATGGACACAAGATAGAAGGGGAATGAGGGGGATGGGGCCAAGGGAATCTATGTGTCTTCTGTGGGTTTACTTGCAGAGCAAGGAGTTTATAAAAGCATAATTTTTTTTTAATTTTAGAGTTTATCTATTTGAATAACTATTTTTTTATTTATTTTATTTTATTATGTTATGTTAGTCCCCATACATTACATCATTAGTTTTTGATGTAGTGTTCCATGATTCATTGTTTGCGTATAACACCCAGTGCTCCATGCAATACGTGCCCTCCTTAATACGCATCACCAGGTTAACCCATCTCCCCACCCCCCTCCCCTCTAAAACCCTCAGTTTGTTTCTCAGAGTCCATAGTCTCTCATGGTTCATCTCCCCCTCTAATTCCCCCCCCTTCATTTTTCCCTTCCTACTATCTTTTTTTTTTTAAACATATAATGTATTATTTGTTTCAGGGGTACAGGTCTGTGATTCATCAGTCTTACACAATTCACAGCACTCACCATAGCACATACCCTCCCCAATGTCCATCACCCAGCCACCCATCCTTCCCACCCCCCACCACTCCAGCAACCCTCAGTTTGTTTCCTGAGATTAAGAGTCTCTTATGGTTTGTCTCCCTCTCTGGTTTCATCCTGTTTCATTTTTTCCTCCCTTCCCCTATGATCCTCTGTCTTGTTTCTCAAATTCCTCATATCAGTGGGATCATATGATACTTGTCTTTCTCTGATTGACTTATTTCATAAAAGCATAATTTTAAGAGCCTCTTTTAAAGTAATGGATGGCCCATATTGCCATCTTAATCCACATTACATTAAGCATTTATTTATGTAAATAATGTATATGTATATATATTATATATGTGTGTGTATATATTTATATATATATAAAACTTCATTTTTCCCTCTTTTTATGGCCATGGTCATGATTTAAGACAGGGAATTATAACAACAACAAAAATAATAATAATAATAAATACTTAAGTAACTCTGTGTATCAGCCACTTTCCTAAGTGTTTTATTTATATTAATTATTATTAATATTATTTATAGTAATTCTCATAACAGTTCTATGAGGAAGGCATGGAGAATCTGCATTTTACAAATTATGAAGCTACAGAAACAGGAAATTAAGTAACTGGCCTAAGTTCACACAGCCTGGAAGTGGCAAACTGGTATATGAACTTTGAAATCTGACTCCCAAGTACATTCTCTAAACAACTCCACTCTACTCTCTTTTGCATTAACATAATATGTACCGCATTGTATGACACATGTAATTATTTAAGCTTCTGGCACTCCATTGCAAAAGACCTTTCATAATATCAATAAAGAGTTGTATTTATTTATTTATTTATTTATTTATTTATTTCTCATTCACAGTTCCCAGCTGTGCTCGGATTTGTATCTTCCAACCTTGGGCAGTTTTCTCTCTGTGTGTCTTACACAACCTTTTTTTTTTCAGGGAATAATTTTTTAACTAGTACATTGTAAGTGATAATTGGCCATTTTGCTTTTGGCAGATACTATGATTGATTGCCTCTCTGCCTAAGGTCAAGAAATATTCACTGAGGGCCTACTCTATGCTAGGCAAAACACTAGGCATCCAAGAAAGCATGGGGCGCCTGAGTGGCTCAGTCGGTTGAGCATCTGACTCTTGGTTTCAGCTCGGGTCATGATCTTGGGGTTATTGGATCGGCCTCATTGGGCTCCATGCTCCACAGGGAGTCTGCTTGGGATTCTTTCTCTCCCTCTGCCTCTCCCCCTCCCCCTAACTCTCCCCCTCCCCCTGTGATTCTCTCTCTCTCTCAAATGAATGGATAAATCTTAAAAAAAGAAAAAAGAAAGGAAAAGAAAAAAAGAAGAGAAAAGAAAAGAAAAGAAAGCAGACACAAATAGAACCTTTCCAGATAACATAGTCAGTGCTCTGAGTGAGATCTGCAGAGGGTCCACTGAGAAAAGGGATAAGGTATGGAGTTTGGGATAAGGAAGTGGTTTGAGGAAAGGCTATCCGAGCTAATAGGGCCAAGATTGTGAGAATAAGAATGGTGGTGCGATGGATCAGGAGTGGAAAGTTTAATTAAGCAATACCTTAAAGTACTGTGGAATA
The DNA here is from genome assembly GCF_964656455.1 of Halichoerus grypus. Lineage (NCBI taxonomy): Eukaryota > Metazoa > Chordata > Mammalia > Carnivora > Phocidae > Halichoerus > Halichoerus grypus. The sequence goes on from NC_135713.1 coordinate 96,500,396, forward strand.
TGAGAGATTTAAAAGGTGGGGGAAGTCATGAGCAGGTTGGCAGCAAATCCCAAGTTTCTACTGTCACCCAAGGTGACATCTCCCAGTGGCTAAAAGCCTCAGCTACTCCTCTTCTGCTGCTGCTTTAGTTCAGTGGGGAAACTTCTTCTTGTTTGTTCCTAAAACTTCCTAGAACTGCAGCACCTGGATCCTCTCTTGCAGTTAGGAGCAAAGGTCTCCACAGGAACGGGTGCACACGATTCAAGATGTCTTCTGCCCACCGAACCCGCTTTCACTGTTTAACTGAGTTTTTGTTTGTTTTATTCCTCACAGTTCCCCATTCCTCTCTTTAGGCCTTTCCCCAGCTTTGTAGAACCAATTGGGAGTAGGTATATGTTTTGGAATAATTTGTTTTTCTTTTAAAGAAATTTACTCGCCTCAGGAAAAAAGAATGCTCGCGCAATGTAGAAGCAGCCTATCTATAATCAGAAGTGAGTGTCCTCTATCTCCGAGATTCTTAGGGATTCTTAGCTGAGGTGACTGTTTCACAAAGGAGTCAATGAAAGACCAAGAAAGGAGGGGAAAGGAAAGAGGGAAGAATGAATTTTGACCCAAATATGAGCACTCTTTTTTCCTCCCTCAATAACAAGCAGGGTCCTAGTCTCAGTTGTTAAGAGGGGAGTGCACTGTTCATGACACAGGCTGTAGCCAGCTCACTTATCGTGTCCCCATATCTTCCTCCTGTTTACTTTCATCCTCCCAGTGCCATCTTCTCCTTCCAGCTTTGAATGGCTCCCAGTTGAGATACAGCAGAAGAAAATTGTGACAGTGAAGGGGGGAGAAGAGAAGAGCTTGGAAGGAGGTAGAGAAGATCACACCAGGCAAATGTGAAACAAAGGATAATGACCCAAGGAGGCCCTCCTCAGCTTTCCTGAGCAACCCCATTGAAAGAGAAGCCAAAGAGGAATTGCCCAAGGCTGCACACAGTAGGTAATATTTTAATACAAAATTACTGTCACTGATAGGTAAACGTGGCCCAAGCAGTGTATAGGACCCTAACTATATCTGCTAGAAATTGCAATAAACTTAGTTACAAGTAACAGAGAACCTAAACTAGAAGTGGCTTAAACAAAATAAGCGTTTCTTTCTTTCTTGGGTAAAGGAAATTGGAGACAAGTAGTCTAGGATTAACAGGGCAGCCCAGGATGCTTCCAAGGACCCTTCTATTTGTCTGCTCCACCATCCTTAGCATGTCTTCCATCCTCACGGTCACCTTGAGGTTCAAGATGGCAAGTAGAGCTCTGGCCTTCATACCTTCCTTTCAATCCTCTGGAGGGAGCAGAATAAAAACAAGAGGGGGAAAAGGGGCCCTTTGCAGCAGAGTCCACCCCCTTTTCACAGTTTTTATCTCAGTAACCAGGAGTACAAGGTCATATCTAGCAACAAGGGAGCTGGGAATGTGATCTTTATTTTCAGCAGCAATGTGCCCAGCTCAAACCTGAAGAAAGGCTCCCACTTCTCTTACTTCTATGTTGTCCCTCTACACGGTGAGCACACATATTGAGGACCAAATACAATTGCTGACTAATTAACTCAAAAACAGGAAACAAATTTTACTATCAAGAGTATGGGGACATAGGAAAGGACATAAACCTAAGATCAAAGACACATGATTTTATAAACATGAGCTTAAAATGTCAATGGAACTCTCATTAACACCTAGACTTGACTTTTAGCTAAATCCGCCAAAAATATGTACTGTTACAAATGGTCCAATGTAGAGAAGTAATCTGATAAACTAGCAAAGCGGGCTCTCTTCTTAGAATAAATACTGGGCATCAATAGTCCTATTCATTGCTCTGTCTTCAGCACCTATAACACTGAATGAATGAATGAGCTCCAACAACTTTCTAAACAGTTTTATTGTCTTGATTTTCTCATTATCCAGACTCACTGCTTTTTCCTGTGTATTTTAAATACCTAGCATGTGTCCATGTGATTTTAACTCTATACCACAATAGGTTCCCACTCTGAAGTTTCTTCTGCCTGTGGATCTTGCCTCCCTGAGAAGGTTTCCAGCTCTTTCCACATATGTCTCAGCTGGACTAAACTAAAGCTACAGTTAATGATGCTTCCAAAGGCCATTCCTTCAGAGGTCCAGTGAACCCTGATAAATCAGTGTTGGCTCATCTCTAAAAATTGACTTTTATCCTTCCATTTTGCACTTTCTAGGCTTTGGGTAACTTGTGCTACGTCAATGACAGCATGTTATGAGATGTTCTTGGTAAACTCTCCCTAGTTGGGTCCCAGCCTATCTGAAGCTAATTTTCCCCCTCTCATAGGAAGTGAATAGGGTTAGCAAAGTATCCACTGTTCTCAAGACAGGCACTGCCAAGGTCTCTGTGCTTCTTTCAGAAAGAGAGGCTGCTCATTGTCCCCAAGGCAAAACATAAAACATCTGCAAATATTCTGCTCAATGCCTCTTTTTGATCTACCACTTGCTTGTTCTTCTGAAATATACTTCACTATAAATAATTTAGGAAGAAATCTGACCCATATACACCAAGAAAAGTTAAGAAAATTATAATTGATGTCACCATGGGCTAATAATTTTACCCTCAAAAAGGTGATGAAAGCAGCCAGGGCAACCCCTCTCCTTCCCTGGCCCTTTATTGAAAAAGTTGTTCTGGAAACTCTAGAGGCTTGGCTCCAGGCTGTGGACAACGCCCTGTGTCTCTACCCTACTCCTCACCAAGAGAAACATATTTCTTTTGGAATCTAGGACTGGTTGGACCACCAGATAATCCCAGTTTTGGTAAAGAGCTCAAAGCACAGATGGCAATATGTGGCCATCGTGTGACATTGTGTTTAATAGGGAATAAAGTGAGAGTAAAGCAGTTGGACTGGTCTCTGTCTTTAGGTGGCCTTCTTGCTGCAACAAAAAGAAAAAGAGAGAAGTATAGTGTGGTACAGAGAAGGAAGGCATCCCGACTCTGACAGGCCTCAGGTACGGTGGAGGCATTCCTCTCCACTCTTTTCCTCCTGACATATCCACTTCCCTCTGGTCCACTCTTCTCCAGCAGGCCCAGCTGAGTCTAAAACTTCAACCTGCCTCTTTAGTGGATCCTGTTCCTCCTTTACCATAGGAAAGGAGTAGGGCCATCTTGGTTTGGGTTCCCCAAAGGCAAAGACTGAGTCAAAAACTGGGGCACAATGGCTTCTTCAGGGGATGACCTGGAAAGTCAGAACAAGCATGCAAAGTGTAGAAGAGAAGGAAAGGCCAATATCCAGCTAGTTACCATTGTGGGCAAGTGGGGCTCGATCCTGCTGGGGACCCTCTGAAGAGCCCTGTAGAATGAACCTCTGAAGGATGGCCAGGTGAGGTGGGACCATTTATTCACCAACCCCAGTCCCTCCTTGGTTGAGAAATGCCTTCTGGAGCATACTTCCAGCTGTTGTGTGCAAGGACTGAGATACTGAGGCTTTGGCAAAGCCCCGAGGCAAAAAAGTTGAAAGACCTGACAGTGGGCACTTGAAGAGAGAAGATTTCAGCCTGCCAGGAATTGTCGACCACACTTGCACCTGAAGGTGGCACGTGGTGAAGAGATGTGACCGCAAGTACCTCATCCGCTATGAGGACTGCATTATGAGCTACCTGTCTTCTCATTCTTTTACTTTCTCATTGGGCCTCTTTTGATTACATCCCTAAGGTACTTTAGGAGATGGCCTGAAACTGTTCCCCTGAAATTGTTATGATTCCCTCCTCGTGGCTAGGCAATAGTATTCCATTCATCAATCATGTTCCAAAGGTATCTTGTTTTCTCACTCTGGTTATCCTTGGCCTCTGAGTTGGCCTGGCCCCTGTAACTGGTACCAGTCAAACTTTGTAAGCTTGCCAGTACTCTAGCTTACAAATGGAAAGTGATCAATATATATTTGTTGATGATTCTAACAGGAAAACTCTCTTAGAAACACTGTTAAGCAGGAACTTGTCTAGTCATATGAAATCAACAAACATTTCTTGCAGTAAGTATTTCAAAGAAAGGAAAAGAGAGCAGATGGGTAGTTAAACAGAAATTCATGGAGAATTTATGAACAGATGGAGTTACTATGTTTCCAGTATCTAAATTTTCATCTTTGCCAGACAGAGGAGGCATATTATCTCTGGGGCGGGGAGGGGGGGGCGAGTAGGCTCTAAAATCAGTGTAAAAATGTAAAATTCCAGTAAAATCTCAGGCTTCTTTTTTTTAAACAGCGTGGGGAGGGAAAATGTCAGAGTCAAAAATATTCTTGAAATCTCTTTACATTTCATAAAATATAGTGTGCATATTTTGTTTTTACAGATTTGACAGAAATTCTTATGCACACTATGTCTGAAACCCCTGACTATTGGGAGAGTCTACCTAAAGATAGTTAAGCATTTTCAATCTTTCTGCCTTTAAGATTTAACTATTGAATCCTAAAATGAATGGGAGGTAGGTGGTGAATGCTACTATGTTCCTGCTTGCCCACAGGATTGCTCTAATCTGTGTCACTCCACTCTGTGCTATTAGATTTGAGATGTGCCTGTTGTCAGTATTCACCCATTACTGGTGATATGTTCTGCAAATACCTTCGTCCAGTTGGTCATATGTACTTTGACTTGGCTTATAGTGATTTTTTGCCATGCAAAAAGATCTTTAAAATTTTTTTAATGCAGTCTTTTCTTTCACGGCATCTGGATTTTGAAATATAGGTAAAAAGCCTTTTCCCACACCTGGGTAGTAAAGGAATTCATGTGCATTTTCCTTTAATACTTATTTGGCTTTATTCTTTATGTCAAGATCTCTACTTCCTTTGGAGTCTATTCTTGTGTGTAGTGTGAGGTGTAGATATAATTTTATCTTTTGTCAAGTGGTTATATTCTGGTTTTCTTATATACAAAACACTGTGTTCTCTGCAGCCACACCTCTGTAAGCTCTCTCATAGGGTGAGTCACTTCTGCCAATTGTGAATCACGCTCATTTTTTTCTTTGGTTTCAAAGGGTACTACTCTCTGGTACTGTTTACAGATTCTAGGGGTGTACCTTATCTGGAGTCCTAGTGCTTCATGAACAGAATATTGTATTTGGAAAGCACTTTTCTGATGGTCCAGCCCTGCACAGTGATTGTGGGAATTGTAAATAAGGTGGATGGTATGGCTTCCATGTTTTAAGTAGTTCATCTGGTGGAGGGACATGTGGAGTGATTAGAAAACAATTGAAAGCAGCATAGAATTAGTGAAATGTACATTTTGGTTACTGCCTACTACCAGGAAGTATTTCTCTGCACTAAGACCATGGGTGTTTATGGAGGAGCTGCTTTTGAATAGTTCATTTCAGCTGCAGGTAATGGAGAACCTAACTCATAGAGGCCTAAACATATTTTTCCCCTTTTCCCCTTTTATATCAAGAAATTTGGAGGTAGGTGGTTATGAGCATTTCTTCACCAGCTCAGTGTCAGGGATAGCACCTCTACAATTCTGTTGGCCTTTGGCACATGGTTCCAAGATGGTTGCTGAAGCTCCAGGTATTAGATCCAAGTTCTTGAGAGTAGCAGAATATGCCACCTCAAAATATGCCACTTTGGCAGAAAAATTATTTTGAGCTAGAGACACTTGAAAAATACCCCATCAAAAAAGGGCATTCTGACTTTCCCTTTTCTTCTTGAAAGCAGAAGATAAAAATCCCATGTGAAAGATGCTCTCCTTATGCCAGAAGGAAAAGAACATTCTTATGACCAGAGATGAGAAGTTGAGGCCAACGAAAATCTGTACAAACAGACCTTGTTAAAATAACCCTTATCTTCCTTTAGCCTTCCCATATGTTTTAGTTACCTTTTCACCATTACTACTCTTTATTCAACCTAGTATAAAAACACTCGGATCCAACCACTTTTTGGGACTTCATTTTCCTATGAAGTCTCCCTGTAGATATAAATATAAAATTTGCACGCTTTTGTCCTCTTAATCTATCTTATGTCAACTGAAGAGACCAGCCAGAGACCCTAAAAGAGTGGAGGAAAAGTTTTGCCTCTCCTACAGTTCAAAGGAAGAATAAGATGAAGGGGCATGCCAATTGCATCTATCTCTTTAATAAGAAAAAAACTTGCCCTAAACTTCTTCAGAAGCCTTCCGCTTATGTCTTCTTGGTCAGAACTCCATCACATGGCCACCATTAGATGCAAGAGAAGCAGGAAAAAGAATATTTAAGTTTCTTTATCTTATATTCTCTATCAGGAGAAACTGCAAGGGAGAGGGGTTTAGGAATGGCTACTTAAGTCAGCCAATCAGTGGAGCCAGCCACAATGAAGTATCTCTTTTCTGCTTGCCGAAAGCAGTGCTTGGTATGGTACAAATCTGAAAGTGCAAGGCCAGATCTTGTAAAATCTAAGAAAAAGTTTAAATAAGTGGCTTTCAGGGAGGGTAAGAGCTTCACCAGCACGAGTTCGGGGACCTTCTGGTTAAAGTTCTGCTATGACAGTAGTCCCCCCTTATCTGCGGGGAATACGTTCCAAGACCCCCCACAGATGCCTGAAACTGCAGATAGTACCGAACCCTATATATGCAAGGCTTTTCCTATACATACATACCTATGATAAAGTTTAATTTTATAAATTAGGCACAGTAAGAGATTAATGATAACTAATAATAAAATAGAACAATTACAGCAATGTACAGTAATAAAAGTTACGTGAATGTGGCTTTTCTCTCTCTCTCTCAAAATATCTTATACTGTACTCACCCTTCATCTTCTTGTGATGATATGCGATGAAGAATGCCTACATGGTGAGATGCCATGAGGTGAATGAATAGGTACTCTGACATCTGGTGACTCATGAGAAGGAGGCACATCTGCTTTGGGATCCTGATCCAGGTTGACCGCGGGGGGACTGAAACCACAGAAAGCGAAACTGCAGATGACAGAGAAGTACTGTGATGACAGGCAGCTCCCAGCTCCCAGCCTCTATGCCCCACAATTCAAAATCATGCGGAAGAGGCTAGCTGGACCAGCTTGGGTTAACTGCCCATGCCTAGTGAGGTCATAGGCAGGGGACAGGCCTCCGAGTGCAAGCCTGACCGCTGTGGGGTTATCCCTGGGGACACTGAGGCAAAAGCACAGCATATTTTAGTATATGTAAATATAAGTAACATAAACATGTAAACATTGTGGTATGCTCATATGTGATAATTGATGGTATGTTGTCAGATCCAGAAATGCAACGACAACTGCCCTTTAAATAATTTAGGGCAATTTTTTTGCTGTTAGGTAGGAATATCTTGATTCCCAGTTTCAGAAATTTAGCAACTGATGGTTGAATTGGTTAGTTTTTGTTTTGTTTGGGATACTGTGATATAATTAAAAAATAAAGATTAGAGGGACGCCTGGTGGCTCAGTTGGTTAAGCATCTGCCTTTGTCTCAGGTCATGATCCCAGGGTCCTGGGATTGAGTCCCACACAGGGCTCCTTGCTCGGTGGGGAGTCTGCTTCCCCCTCTCCCTCTGCCTGCCGCTCCCCCTGCTTGTGCTCTCTCTCCTTCTGACAAATAAATAAATAAAATCTTTTAGAGACTCCTGGGTGGCTCAGTCGGTTAAGCGTCTGCCTTTGGCTCAGGTCATGATCCCAGCGTCCTGGGATCGAGCCCCGCATTGGGCTCCTTGCTTGGCAGGGAGCCTGCTTCTCCCTCTGCCTGCCGCTCCCCTTCCTTGTGCTCTCTCTCTCTCTAAAATAAATAAATAAAATCTTAAAAAAAATGTTTTAAAAAATAATAAATATTTGATCTTGTCCTGGTCCCTGGCACACAGCTACTAAAATCCTCAGAACCTGTAGAGCAATGAGTCTTTTGTATGCTAATGAGAAGACGAGTAGCTGGGGGCCTCTAGATACCATCAGGATGGAGGCTGGTCACCGGAAAGACCAAGGCATGATTAGAAGGTTAGAATTTTCAGCACCTGCCCCCTTCCTAACCAACCTCCAGGGAGGGAAGAGGGGCTAGAGATTGAGTTAATCACCGATGGCTAATGATTTAATTGATCATATCTGTGTAATGAAATCTCCATAAAAATCCCTAAACGGTGAGGTTCAGAGAGCTTCTGGGGTGCTGAACACATCAAGGTGCTGAGAGAGTCATGTGCCCTGAGAGGTCATGGAAGCTCCCCCATACCTTGCTCCATGTATCTCTTCCATCTGGCTATTCCTGAGCTGTATCCTTTATTAAAAAAAAAACTGGTAAGATAAAGTTCTATGAGTCATTCTAGTGAATTATCAAACCTGAGAAGGGGTTTATAGGAATCCCTGAATTAATAGCGAGTTGGTCAGAAGAGCACATGACTGGTATCTGAAATGGGGGCAATCTTGCAGGACTGTGTCCTTCACTTGCAGAGATCTGACTCTAATGCCCGGTAAATAGTGTCAGAATTGAATTGAATTGTAGGTTACCCAGCTGGTGTCAGAGAGTTGGAGAAGCGTTGTCAGAAAAGACATCACACATTTGGTATCAGAAATGATAGGAGTAAAAACAGCTTAGAGATACCAACAGAGCAAAAAAATGTAGAGGATGAGTTAGAACAACTCTGGAGGCCTCCCACTATAATACAGGAGGACCAGCCTACGCAAGAGAGGGTAGCACCCTTGACCTGTAATAGTGAGTTCAAAAGACAGATAATGGTGGAGTTAAGAACAGTGAGCTTTAACACAAAAAGAGACAATGCTTCAGAGAGATCAACGATGAGAGCTATGAGTAAAAAGGAGTTTAGAAGGACTTCAGGCATGGCAGGCAAGTTGATCAATGGCTCCGTGGTAGACGTTTATGGCCATCTATAGGGGTGAGGTCCAAGACCTGAGAAGTAGACTAGGAGCTGGAGCAGGTTGGCAGTGCCAGAGCTCAGAAGGGGTGACATATTAAGGGCTGGTGTAGGTGGTAAAGGACCAGTGTCAAGGAGACAAGTTGGATCCAGGTCATGTTCCTGAAAAGAATTTCTTCAAAAGCCAATTTACCAATTGACCAATTTGCTAAAAGCTGTCAAACACCTTAAATGAGTCTATAACAACGTCAGTTTCCTAACTTTCAGAAACCGAGATAACTCCAGGACTATTGGGGGTCTGGCCATCTGATTTGGTTAGATCTTCTCAGCCTACGCCAAGTGGGTTAGCCACTGATGGAAATCCAAGAAACACATAGTTACAAAATTATTTTCCCACCATTTTATGGGAGTTTATATAGCTATAGAATTAAACAGATGGAGATAGTCACAGAATTTCTTGAATTTTTTTACAGCCTTCTGGGACCATCAGTACTTGGGAGGCAGCTGGGGAGAAAAGTGCTAATGCATTTCCTGCCTTTTTATCTTCTGCTCCCTTCTGGCCCACACCTCCAGGAGTGTCTCCCACTTGCGCTGGACCAGCTTTACGTTCCCTCATGAACTATAGCTGTGGAAGGGAAACCCGTAAGCCCAAGGCAGGTATAGATGGCATTGAAGAGTTGGCCCTCTCCTGGATGTGAGAAATGGATATTGATATCTGGCTGCTTGTTCTGTGTTTACCTAGACTGGCAAATTGCAGAGAAGTTCCAAATGCAGCACTTACAGAGAATATAGTGTTTTTGTGGCTCCTTTCTCCCATGATATTTTGGCTCTTGACTTGGCTGTCCATGTGGAGACATCTGTCTCTTCAATCTTCTTCCCTGGGGCACTTCAGGGCACTTCCCATCCCTGAGGATGGGAAGACTGTATCTATTGACAAATTGTGCCCTACAACCTGTGATTCTCAGTAAATGATTATTAGTGAGCTTAAGTGTTTTGAAGGTACAAAGCTCTCACTGCTGATCAGAACACGCTGTGTACACAGCTATTTGCCATGAATGTTTGAGGGCAGAAAGTGTGGACTCTGATGCACAAAGGTCTGTGGATTCCTCCATATATTTTGAAGAGTAATGAGGATGTTTTCTCCATATCATAGATCATACACATATGAACAGATAGCCCTGAATAGGAGTTCTCAACTTGAGCATTTAACAGTTTGGGACTAGATAATTCTTTGTTGTTGGGGACAGAAGGTATCCTGTGCATTATAGAATGTTTAGCAGGCCCATAACTTCTATCTGCTGGATGCTGATAGTAAATACCACACCCTACTCCCCCAACTCCTGCCCCAGTTGTGACAACCAATAATGTCTCCAAATATTATTAAATGTTTTCTGGGATGCAAAATCACCTTAAGTTGAGAACCACTGCTCTAGAGCCTAGACATGGCAGACTACTTTAAACATGAGCAAGAAGGGAAAAAATGGCATGGCAACTAGAGAAACATACCATACTAAAACAAAGATGAATTAAGTAAGCTAGCAAGTAAAATATAGACAGTGAACTCACTCTAGAAGAAAATACAACTCAAGGTAAAGAACATTCTCCCAACTCTTTCTCATTATAGAATAGTATATTAATATAAATTCAATAGAACAGAAATTCAAAGACTAGATGATTAAATAATAGAATGGACAGAAAAAGGAGGTTGCAGAACTAAGTAAATGAATTGAGCTCCAAAATAAGGCCATTATAGAACTAACAAATTTTAAATATCAGTGAATTGACTAGACAGGATTAAAATATACAATTACTGGTAAAGAGAAAGGTTTGAGATGCCATAGAAAATGCAAAGTGAAAAAACAAATCAATTAAAGCAATGAGATAATAAAATATAAATATGTAGGGCATAAAAAAAATTAGCTAACATAAGATTAATTTGCTATCCTTGAAGTAAAGAACTCTCCAAGTGAGGGGCTCAGTTGGTTAAGCGACTGCCTTCGGCTCAGGTCATGATCCTGGAGTCCCTGGATCGAGTCCCGCATCGGGCTCCCTGCTCAGCAGGGAGTCTGCTTCTCCCTCTGACCCTCCCCCCTCTCATTCTCTCTCTCTCAAATAAATAAATAAAATCTTTAAAAAAAAAAAGAACTCTCCAAGTGAAACAAAACAAGTATTCAGAAACAAAATGGGGGGATGTTGATAAATGATGATGCTGGATGATGGATACATGGGATTTCATTATACTATTTCCTCTGTATTCATGTATGTTATAATTAAAAGTTTTTTAAAGCAGCAAAAAACATACTAGAAAAACATTTGTGAATTCAATATATTGACATGCCAGGTGAAAGGACATGCAATGGATCAGAAAAAAATTGAAAGAAAGAATGTTGTAATTAAGACACTGTCTGGTTCAGTTGCTAAACTTCACATATAAAGAAAGAAGTCTTTATTTTTTTAAAAAGATTTTATTTATTTATTTTGAGAGAGAGAGAGAGCACAAGCAAGGGGAGGGGCAGAGGCAGAGGGAGAAGCAGGCTCCCCACCAAGTAAGGAGCCTGATGCGGGACTGGATCCCAGGACCCTGGGATCATGACCTTAGCTGAAGGCAGACGCCTAACCAACTGAGCTACCCAGGTGTCCCAAGAGAAGGTTTTAGATTCCAGGCACAAAAACCGTAAGAGAAAAAATGTTTAACTTAGATTTCTCTATAGCAACATTTAATGCCAGAAGACAATGGAGTTATGTCTATAAGCTCTTAAAAAAAAAATATGACCCAAAAATATTATACCCAGCCAGGTTGAACTTAATTGTAAATGCAGCAGACAGAAATTCCTAAACATGAAATTACTTAAGGAATGTAACACTCAGTCATTCATAAAAAATGTATAGATGATGAATCCAGCTAATGAAGAGAACATTTGGAAATCAATATTAAGAGGACAAAAGGCAATCCAATGCTGCAGGAAATGGAGCAATATTTACACATTGTTAGAAGGAAAATATATGTGACCAAAATCTACTGAAACCGAGCAAGTTGTCCTCCAGGTATAAAGATAAAAGGCAGACTTTATCAGGATGAAGATACTCATAGAGTACAGCACTCATGAGTGCTCTTGGATATGTTACTTGTTGAAGAAATTCAGTGACCCAAGAAATAAATGAAAACAGAGAGCCCAAGTATGAAGAAAATGCAGTAATAAGACTAGTAAATTTATATCAATTTAAATATAGAATTAAGACTGGGCACCTAGGTAGCTCAGATGGTTAAGTGTCTGCCTTCAGCTCAGGTCATGATCCCAGGGTCCTGGGTCCCTCCTCGGCAGGGAGCCTGCTTCTCCCTCTCCCGCTCCCCCTGCTCGTGCTTTCTCTCTCTGTCAAATAAATAAATAAAATCTTTTAAAAATAAATAAATATAGAATTAAGACTAATATTGGCAAAAATTATGATTCTGTAACTATATAAGTATACCTTTAACTATAAATATAACCTCTGATAGTATAAAAATAATATAACTAAGAAAAATTAGGTGATGGGTATAGAGTACAAAAAGAATACATAATCAGTACAATAAGACTGATAATTTTGTCATATTTCCTAGCAAGCTGGAAGTCAATCCATGTTTGATTAGTCAGAGTATTCTTTGACCACAGTGGAATTTAGCTAGAAGTCACAAAAAATTTCCTATAACCTAAAAATTAAATGATATACTTCAAATATCCATGGGTCAAAGAAATAATCACAAAGCACATTAAAAAAATTGTTTGAGCTGAATGATAATATTCAATATATCCAAACCTGTGAAATGTGGCTAAAGTGGCACATAGAGGAAAATTTGTCATCTTAAATGCATATATTTAGAAGAGAAAAAAAATGCTAAAAAATCAGTTACTTAAATTTCCTTGTCAGGAGGCTATGAAAAGTATGTCAAATTAAACCTAAAGAAAGTAGAAAGAAGGAAATAATAAAGATGAGAATAAAAATCCATAAAATAAAAAACCTACAATGAAGAAACAAAGCTAAAAGTTGGGTGTTTAAAAAGATGAAGAAAGTTGATAAAGCCAACAAGACTGATTAAGAAAAAAAAAGAGAGAACAAACAGAAATTAACAATATTCAGGATGAAAAAGGAGATCATTACAACATGTTGATATTAAAAAGATGAGATAATATCATAAACAGCTTTATGCCAATAAATTTGACAATTTACGTAAATGAGAAATTTTTTGAGAAACACAATGAAAGTATAATAGAACATCTGAGTAATGTAGTATCTATCAAGGAAATTGAGTCTATCATTAAACACTTTCCCACAAAGAAAATCCCAAGCTCAGGGGCATCTGGGTGGGTCAGTCAGTTAAGTGTCAGCCTTTGGCTCAGGTCATGATCCTGGGGTCCTGGGATAGAGCCCCACGTAGGGCTCCCTGCTCAGTGGGGAGTCTGCTTCTCCCTCTACCCCTCCCCCCACTTGTCCTCTCTCTCTCTCTCTCTTTCTCACTCTCTTTCTCAAATAAATAAATAAAATCTTAAAAAAAAGAAAAGAAAAGAAAACCCCAAGCCCAGAATACTTCATCAATGAGTTTTCCCAAATATATAGGGAAGAAATAACACCAATCTCACATAAAATATTCAAGAGAATTAAAACAAAAACATTTTCCAACTTTTTTTAATGAGCATAACCACAATACCAAAACTTGAAAATTACAGCCCAATCTCTCTCAAGAACATAAATGCAAAAATCCCAACAAAAAGATTGAAAACTAAATGCTATGAAATAGAAAAAGGATAATACACTACATCCAAATGAGATTTAATCGAGGAATGCAATAAATGTTTAACATCTGAAAAGCAGGCATTTTAATTCACCATACTAAGAGAAAAATTTTATTATTATCTCAATGGATGCAGAACAAATATTTTATAAAATTCAATACTCACCCATGATTAAAATCTCATAACAAACAATAGACAGGAATTCCCTATTCTGGTGAAAAAAAAAAAAAGAAGAAAATCATTTTAACAAATTTGTATACACATTAAAAATACTTTGCTATAACAAATTTCAAACATACACAAAAACTGATAGGGAAACAGAAGCAATTTTCCTGCACCCTTCAACCATCTTCCTTTGTGGCCAGTCTTATTTCATCTATACCCATATCTGCTTCCCCTACTCTCATTTTTTTTTTTTTAATTTAAATTCTAGTTAGTTAACTTTTAGAGCAACATTGGTTTCAGGAGTAGAATTCAGTGATTTATCACATATATAACACTCAGGGCTCTTCACAAGTGCCTTCCTTTATACCATCACCCATTTAACCCCTGCCCTGCCCACCTCCCTCCATCAACCCTCAGTTTGTTCTCTACAGTTAAGAGTCTCTTGTAGTTTGTCTCCTTTTCCTATGTTCAGCTGTGTTGTTCTTAAATTCCACATATGAGCGAAATCATATGGTATTTCTCTTTCTCTGACTGACTTATTGCCCTTAACATAATACACTCTTCCTCTATCCACGTTGTTACAAATGGCAAGATTTCACCCTTTTCGATGGCTGAGTATTATTCCATTGTATACCCACCACATCTTCTTTATCCATTTGTCAGTTGATTGACGTTTGGGCTCTTTCCATAATTTGGCTATTGTTGATAATGCTGCTATAAACATCAGGGTGCATGTGTGCCTTTGAATATGTATTTTTGTATCCCTTGAATAAATACCTAGTAGTGCAATTGCTGAGCTGTAGCAATTTTGTATCAGATATGTCATTTGCAAATATCTTCTCCCATTCCATAGGTTGCCATTTTAATTCTGTTGATTGTTTTCTTTGCTGTGCAGAAGCTTTTTATCTTGAAGTCCCATTAGTTCATTTTTGATTTTGTTTCCCTGCCTCCGGCAACATGTCTAGTAAGAAGGTGCTACCAATTAGGTCAAAGAGGTTGCTGCCTCTGTTCTCCTCTAGGGTTTTGATGGTTTCCTGTCTCCCATATAGGTCTTTAATCCATTTTGAATTTATTTTTGTGTATGGTGTGAGAAAGTGGTCCAGTTTCATTCTTTTGCATGTAGCCATACAGTTTCCCCAACACCATTTGTTGAAGAGACTGTCTTTTTGCCATTAGATATTCTTTCCTGCTTTGTTGAAGATTAGTTGACCATAGAGTTGTGGGTCCATTTCTGGGTTTTCTAATCTGTGATAGACAAATAATTTGTGATATATTTCCACAATGAAATACTGTACATATAGCAATGAGAACAAATGAGCTGCAACTACAAGCAACAATATGGATAAATTTCACCAACATAATTTTGTAGGAGAAAGCCAACACAAAATAGTAAATACTATGTGACTCAATTTACATGAAGTTTTGAAACAGGTAAAACAAATCTATGCTGTTATAAGTCAGTGCAGTGATTATATGTAGGCAGGAAGGGGCTTCTAGGTGCTGGTAAAATTCTATTTCTTTTCTTTTTAAGATTTTATTTATTTGAGAGAGAGAGAGAGAGAGCGTGCACACAAGTCAGGGGGAGGAGTAGAAGGAAAGGGAAAGAGAGAATCCCAAGCAGACTCCCCACTGAGCAGGGAGCCCAATGAGGGGCTCGATCCTAGGACCCTAGGATCATGACCTGAGCTGAAGGCAGACGCTTAATTGACTGAACCACCTACGTGCCCCTGAAGTTCTATTTCTTAAGTTGGTTCCATAGATGTCATTTTGTGAAACTCTCTACACCTGTGATTTGGTCACCTGTTTTTTTAAGATTTTATTTATTTATTTTAGAGAGAGAGAGAGAGAGCACACATGAGAGCAAGTGGGGCGGGGCAGAAAGGGAGTATGAGGGAGAAAGAATCTGAAGCAGATTCCACAAGCACAGAGCCTGATACAGGGCTCAATCCCACAACTGTTTCTTGTCTTTAAAATGAGGATAATAATATTACCTATCAGTAGAATTGTTGTGATGATTAAATAGTTAAAAAAGTGTGAAAAGACTGAAGAGTAGAAACATGTCAATTCAGCCCACATTAATATGTGGATTTAATGTAACCCCTATCAAGTTCCCCACAGGAATTGTTTGGGGAGGAGAGTGCTTGACAAAAGAATCCTACAATTCACGTGAAAGAACTGGTAAGAATGACAAGGAAAATTTTGTAAAGAAGAATCTTTAGGGGGACTAGGCCTACCAGATACCAAAATATCAAAAAACCATGATAATGAAAAGTTTAGACACAGCTCAAGAATGCAAAAAATGAATGGAACCAAAAAGTAAACTCCCGTTCCATTATAATATATAATAGTAATTCAACATACCTTATAATTCAATTGAGAAGAAATGAATTGGTCAGTCAATGATTAAGGAGCAAGGGTTAGCTATTGAGGGAAAAAAATCCATCATTTAAGACTTTAATGCCATCTATGTATCTATCTATCTAACGTTTCCCAGACCATAAAAACTGAATGCATTCCTTAATACTTCCCACCCCTGGCCCCAGACCCCAGTCTAAGTGAAGTGCCTCCCATTTCACATACTGCATTGCAAAAATTGGCTTACTTGTGTATCACCGAACTCAGACTGAGACAAGAATGATTATCTATCTGTACCATCCCTGTTTAGTTCATATTAAATGCACAAGAACTTTAGTGTTAAGGATGCCTGGGTGGCTCAGTTGGTTAGGCATCTGCCTTCAGCTCAGGTCATGATCCCAGGGTCCTGGGATCGAGTCCTGTATCGGGCTCCTTGCTCAGTGGGGAGCCTGCTTCTCCCTCTGCCTCTGCAGCTCCCCCTGCTTGTGCTCGCCACCCCCCCGACAAATAAATAAATAAAATCTTAAAAAAAAAAAGTGTAGCATTAATTACAGAAGGAGGGCCCAGGATTGCAAGCAAGGACCATATGATAGCTTTTATTACTCAACCAAAAGTTGATGGTTGGATTACTTAAGATTTCCTTTGAGCTGTACAAGTCTGAACAATAACAATTTCAAAACCAAGGTATTAAGACAAACACACACACATACTTTTTTTGACTTTTAAAAATGAAGATAAACAATAGTACCCCAAAACAATAGAGAGCTTTCTGCCAAATCCAATCTGTCTCTCCTTTATTCTATGTGGAATAATACCATATCTTCTTATGTAATCCTAAACTCCACGCAGTTGTATTTTTTCATCTACAGATTTTAAGAGGAAACTACAAGACTCTTTGGTATTACATATTTTTCCATGGTGGGCTGATAGTGTAAGTTGTCATTACTTAGCTTGTTATAAACATTCATAAAGGTTATTACTTTCCCTGCTATGTTGGAGGGGACAGCTACAATGCATTCCAAAGAACCATGCATCCTCATGATGGTACAACAGAGCAACAATTCATAGTTGTGCAGGGTAGAGGTAAGAGAACATGATGTTATAGCAGATTTTCAAACAATTTAAAAGCAACAACAGTGAGGTTTGTATATATGGTAATGGTGGTAGAGTGTTTTTGTTTATTTTGTTTTAATATATATCTGTTTTGGGAAGATCTTTTTATGAAATCTGACAGGCGGACTGTTCCTTGATGAACTTACTGTTACGTAGAAGGAAGTGTTTTTTGTATTAAGTAATCAGGCTGCCACAAGTAATTCAGAAAGAAAATCAATGTTGCAGAAGATATATATATTTTTTACATGTATAATCCCTCATTGTCTTCTAAAGGAAGGCAGATGGTCTATGGCTTGTTATTCTCCTCAATATGGTGACCCTTCTCAAATTAAAGACAGTATTAGTATTCATGAGCAGGTGGAATATGCAGACTAGCGTGAGAAGTTGAATAAGAAGGAGAGCTGGTGGCTGCTAGTTGGGGAAAAGAAGATTAGGGAGAAGTCTAATGAGGAATTTTCTAGAAAATTCTGTGAGCTATGCGATATAAATTCCTTCATCCATCTCTCCTATGAAGTAATCAGTAAAATTTACATCTTTAACTATTGCTGTGGTGAGTGGATTGTTTTCTTTACGAAAACGTCAGGACAGCTTAACATGAAATATCCAAACAATTACATTCTAGATTTTGCCCCTTCCCACTTTCCTGAAACTGCTTTCATTAAAATAGCCAATGATCTGATGATAACTATGGCCAAAATTTAGGGGAGGGGTTGATGGATAACAATTAAGGAGAAAAAGAGAAACTCGTTAGTTATTGATGGAAAAAAAAGAACAAAGACATGTCTAAAGGGTGTTTTTCTTTTTTTTTTTTTTTTTTTAATTTTTTATTGTTATGTTAATCCCCATACATTACATCATTAGTTTTAGATATAGTGTTCCATGATTCATTGTTTATGCATAACACCCAGTGCTCCATGCAGAACGTGCCCTCCTCAATACCCATCACCAGGCTAACCCATCCTCCCAACCCCCTCCCCTCTAGAACCCTCAGTTTGTTTTTCAGAGTCCATTGTCTCTCATGGTTCTTCTCCCCCTCCGATTTCCCCCCCTTCATTCTTCCCCTCCTGCTACATTCTTCTTCTTCTTTTTTTCTTTCTTAACATATATTGCATTATTTGTTTCAGAGGTACAGATCTGAGATTCAACAGCCACTCTGGAAAACAGTATGGAGGTTCCTCAAAAAGTTGAAAATAGAGCTACCATATGATCCAGCAATTGCACTACTGGGTATTTACCCCAAAGATACAAAAGTAGGGACCCGAAAGGCTACGTGCACCCCGATGTTTATAGCAGCAATGTCCACAATAGCCAAACTGTGGAAAGAGCCAAGATGTCCATCAACAGATGAATGGATAAAGAAGATGTGGTATATATATACAATGGAATATTATGCAGCCATCAAAAGGAATAAGATCTTGCCATTTGCAACGACGTGGATGGAACTGGAGGGTATTATGCTGAGCGAAATAAGTCAAACAGAGAAAGACATGTATCATATGACCTCACTGATATGAGGAATTCTTAATCTCAGGAAACAAACTGAGGGTTGCTGGAGTGGGGGGTGGGGTGGGAGGGATGGGGTGACTGGGTGATGGACACTGGGGAGGGTATGTGTTCTGGTAAGCGCTGTGAATTGTGCAGGACTGTTAAAGGGTGTTTTTCAAGTTAAACATTGGATGGGGCAGTGTAAACTTCATTTTTCATTACTTCTCTTTAACATTTTCAGGGGAAAAAATGCACAATACGGTGCCATTTTGTACCCATAAGAATGTTTACAATTAAAAAGACATGTATTAAGAACATTAATGTAGCTACTAGAAAGTGTTTTCAGTTTTATATTCTGCTTGAGAAATACTAAGATAAAATCTAAAATATTATGGTACTTCATAATTAAAACACCAATGGTATAAGATGTACCATAACAACAGCATTATCCTTTGACTTGGTGTGACCTTCAACTAGTGATGTGACCCTTTGAAGCAATGGACCTCAATATATCATTAAGGAAAGACCAACAACCTAGCAAGAATGGGCAAAGGATATGAATAAAGAGTTTATAGGAAAGGAAATGCAAATGGTTCTTAAATATCACTTACAGTAAGATAAAAGCATATTAAAACTACTATAAGATACCATTTTCACCCATAACATTCTGTCTTGTGGCTGGCACATGAACACATGGGCTATTACAAGTCGCTGCTAGTTGGAGTAGAAATTGGTACAGCCGGCATGGAAGTATTAATGGAAATTAAAAATGCATATATAAAGATTTCCATTTCTGGCCAAGAAGGAGTAACTGGTACTGTATTTACCTTCATACCTAGACAAAATTTAGACCAAATGTATGAAACAATGATTTGGAAGATATTTGTTGTCAAGCAGCAAACAACAGTTGTCTGGGAGAGATAGGAAATAAGCAAGGCAAACCTTTTGAGTGTCCAAGCTCACCACTTAGAGAGAGATTCCAGGCTTATATGAGCCAGAGAAACCCAGGCAGAGCCCAGAGGTCTCCCTGAGTTGGGGAATAGAGTTTGGAACATGAAAGGCCTGGGCAGATAGAATTTGTGAGCAGAATATCAGAAAGGAGGAAGTACAGAAAGAGTGGCCAGAGTCTGCAGTGGAGTCCCCTCAAGTCCGGCTAAGTACTTATCACTGCAGAAGTGTGAGGAAACCAAGTCAGGGAAAGACCCATGATTATACCTCTGGTCCATTCTTAGGGATGTATCTTCTTGACACATGTGTACCCAGGGCCAGACTGTACTATTGTGCAAGGTGTTCACTGCTTGAGTGTCTTTGGGTCAAGCTGCTGAAATCCAGTCTGTCTTCTTTTTAACTGAGCACCCTGGCACTGGGGCAGAGGTGAGAAGAGCTTAGAGAAAGGAGACTTTTCCGAATTAACACGAAGATGCTATGAGAGGCAAGATCGCCCCAGCTTGGGTGGAGCACCTTCTTCTAATTTTCTTTCTTTCTTTTTTTTTTTTTTTAAATTTTTTTTATTGTTATGTTAATCCCCATACATTACATCATTAGTTTTAGATATAGTGTTCCATGATTCATTGTTTGTGCATAACACCCAGTGCTCCATGCAGAACGTGCCCTCCTCAATACCCATCACCAGGCTAACCCATCCTCCCACCCCCCTCCCCTCTAGAACCCTCAGTTTGTTTTTCAGAGTCCATCGTCTCTCATGGTTCTTCTCCCCCTCCGATTTCCCCCCCTTCGTTCTTCCCCTCCTGCTACATTCTTCTTCATCTTAATTTTCTTTCTTTTTTTAAGATTTTATTTATTTATTTGACAGAGAGAGACAGCACACAAGTAGGGGGGGGGAGCAGCAGACAGAGGGAGAAGCAGGCTCCCCACTGAGCAGGGAGCCCAATGCGGGGCTCAATCCCAGGACCCTGGGATCATGACCTGAGCCGAAGGCAGACGCTTAACCGACTGAGCCACCCAGGCGCCCCAACCTTTCTCTAGTTCTCACACAGGCAAATATAACTGATGTTTCTAGTAATCACATCACATAGCTCAGCCATCTCTCAGCCACATCAGAGTGGACAGTTTTATGGTCTCAGGCTCATCTCTGTTGACAGGAGCCTTCTTTGAGCTTTCTTTCCTTAGGGTAAAATTAGTGCTGGGAATGTGAGAGGATAATGCATCAAGGGCAACCTTTATCCAATGGGGCATGGGACGCAATGCATAAATGCACCAGCCTTCTCTTCTTCTATGAACAATTCTGGGGTGCTCTGTATACTTCTTAGGAGGTCTGAGAAACTTCTAAAGTACACCCTAATATTGGCTTTTCCTCCTCCCCCATCTCACTCTCTCTACTCCCTTACTTCTGCTTCCTGGGATTACATCTCATTAAACTAACTGCACCCAAGCCCTTGTCTTAGTGTCTCTGAAGTAGGGAATAAGGTGGGGTTAACTAAGACAGCACCGATGGGCCAACAGTGGCCTTGCTCTCATGTGGGCAAAGTGATATACACTGTAGTATTAGTCACAGTAGCAAAATATGTTCATCAATAGGAGATTAAAGGAATTTGGTACATCCATACAATGGAATACTATCCATCTTTTAAAAAATGCATAAGGTCTCTCGATGTACTGTTATGAAAAGAGCTCCAAGAGATATTTGCAAAAAGAAAATGCAGAAAGCTCTATAGAGTGTGCCGACCTGGTTATCTGTCCAGTTGTTTGCTAAGTAACTCTATGTAACACAGTCAATGTGGTATATGTTGTCTCTACCATAAGAAAGGCCCGCCAAGCATTCTGCCTCTTTTAGGAACAGGCAGCGTAAGGGGCAACAACTTATATTCCACCTTTGAAAGAATATGTCAACATGTTCCAGACTGTTGGATCCCCAGAAACTTTACTGAGAGAGCAGGCCCCTATATATTCATGGAGTCCAAATATCCCCTATTAAAATTGAAGAATTAAGCCTTTGGTCAGAAGGCAAGAACAATGTGAGGAATATCTCAGTATTGCTTGGCATTGCACTTGATGGGAATAGGTGAGTGGAACCCTATAACTCTATATCCCTTATTAAGGCATCTAAGGAACTTACAACTTCTTGATGATTAATTCAACCAATAAATGTAATTGGTGTGGTGGGACCAGTGTAATGCTTTATAGAATTCAATACCATCAAGATTTCTGCTAATCTGGGCAAACAGCAGATGATCTGACCTATCCCCGAGGCATGACTCTGAAGGTGTATTGCTGGTCCTGCCAGATAAAAATAAAAGTGTACTATTTATTGTCAACTCATTAAATCCAAAATTACTGGTAAATATCCATATCAATACATTTGGCCTGCCAAGTGTTCAATTTTATCCACCTTGGTCAATGATCCTTAGGACCCACTCATACACTTACCTTCATCTTAATCCAAAGAGATGTGCCTATTCCAAGTTTTGTGATCTCAGTCTTTCCTAGCCAATGCCCTAACTTTTACATGAGAGATTTTGTGGCTAGAAGAAAAAAAAATTAGAGCTACCATAGAAGCTCTCTGGTTCTATGACTATGATTTGAGCTGAGTTTTTTAAAGGCCTGAGTTCATTTTCCATCTGTAACTATCCCTATGCACTCAGAAAAATCTATTCATCACCATGTCCTTATAGTCATCATTACTGCTATAACAGTATCAACCATAGTTGATCACCTGGGAACTGTAGTATTACTGCATACACTGTGTGGTAGATACACTCTCAGATGACCTTCCCTGGCATGAGTCACACCACTGTATAATTCCTTACCCTGTGTAGAAGTGAAACCCATCACTTGCTTCTAGTCAATAGAATATGCCAAAGGTGATGTGGTTTTTTTCTCTATGATTATATAAGACTCTATCTTAACAGACTCTCCCTCGCTGGCTTTGAAGACATAAAAGGGCCAATTAGAGGGCCAGGTGGCAAAGAGTTTTGGGTGGCCTCTAGAAGCTGAGAGTGTCCACCAGCTGATAGCTAGCAAGAAAATGTGGGCTGTGGTCCTAAAATCTACTTAGTTCTGCTAATAACCCCATGATCTTGGGAAATGACTTACCTGTGAGGTGCCCAGACTCTTGACACATAAAAACTGTGGGGTAATAAATGTATGTTGTTGAAGTTGCTAAATTGTGATAGTTTGTTATGCACCCTGGAAAACTAATACAGATTATGGTACCAGAAGTGGGATGATTCTATGGCACATACTTGAGGATGCAGGAGTGCCTGTGGAGCCAGATGGGGGGCACATACTGGAAGAATTTTGAGGAGAATAATAGGGAAACCCTAGATCACCGACTCACTGTTAGTTTGTTACACAGCAATTGAAAACTAAAATACTATGGATTACTAGCATTCCACTTCCCATTGGTAGGGAGCTCAGCAATGCATTTCAGCCCAGGGACATGACTCAATCAATCCTCAAATCTTCTTTGAGGACCTGTTTTCTAGGACCATTCCTAGGACAAGTTTCTATATTTTTCAGGGTCCAGTCAGGAGAAAGAAACCACACCAGTTACTTTAACAGAAAGAACTTAATATAAAGGATTGTTAACTAGGCGTAAAGTTGTTAACTATGCAACAGAAAAGGTAAAACCAGAACGCTTAGGTAAGGAATTATTAAAATTTAGAAGTTTGAAGGAAGGGTCTCATGGAGGTGATACTCAGACCTCTGAGGAAGGGATAGCGCTTGGTTGGTGACGCTGTCTCTGAGTTTGGAGAGTAATCCTTTTGGATCTAGGACCCATCCCTCTTAGGAGGAAGCATAAACTGGCCATTGCTGGTTCCGTGAAGGGAGGTGACAAGGCTGGTTCGATGAGTGACAGAGAAGTTGCAAACTGGTTTCAGCTTCTGCTGTGGGAAATGAATTGCTGCTGTCTGAGTGGGAAAGGTTGCCAAGAGATCTCACAGGAACCGGAAGCAGGAAGGTAGCTGAGGGGAAGCCAACAGGAAAGAGCAAGTCCTCTTTCCTCTTCTAGCCTCAGGGCGCCCCCCTAGCATCTTTATTGGAAGATCTTGCTAGGGAGCCAGCTAGCAAGGCAAAAATGCGATTTGTTGAGTTCCAGGCATTCATCACAAAGGAGGATAGAGAAGGGTGGTTTGGAGCTGAGAGACAATAACTTCATAACTAGCACAGTCACAGAGCTTCATGCATCAGATCTGCAAAAGTGAAGAATGAATGAAGTTATTTTAATAGTAAGTTAGTAACTTAGAAGAAAGGCTCAGGCTTCAAGACCTAGATATAGGGATACCTATTTTTGTTTGTTTTAGTTTATCCTCAGGTGCAAACTGACTGTAAGACATAATGTACACACTTATCCATAATGGAAGGAGGGGAAGGTGTCAGTTTTCCTTCCAAAGATAAAAATTCTGAACGTTTCATTGTTCGTGCAGCTAAGGGTAACCTACTGTTCTTTAGTTCAGTTTTCTTTCTCTTTTCCAGCTCCTTCCCCATCAAAACAAAACAAACAGACAAAAAAGGATTCCTCCTTGTTGGGAAAGAACACAGGTTCATTGGGGAGAGGGAAAATAAAAGTTACTCAGTAGGCCTGAAGCAAGTCTTTGGAAATTAAATGTGTGAGAAGTTCTGGGACTTCGGCAGGATGCAAGAAGTTGCAGAGTTGAGGGAATTGAGGATAGTCAATGTGGGTTACGTAGTGGGTCCTATTAATGATCCTCAGCATTTGGAGGAAAGAATGGAACCTCTTATTAATTATGTTTGGCTACTTCAGAGTGCTCCAAAAAGCAACTCTGTACTTGTACTGGATGATATGGGCCACTGGATTTGCTAGAGTTGCTCAACTTTCTTTTGTTCACAGACACGTTGGCTCTCGGCTGAATTCTTGCTTTGGCTGTTTACACCTTGTCTGTAATTGTCCCAGACAGGTTATTGTACTGTTCCTATGAATTCTCATATGACTTATATAGCTCTTTGAAGATGAACAAAATTGCTTTTGCAGAAGATAACTTGGGTGAGTTGGGCTGGGCAGGTGTTAGCTCTCTGATGAAGCCAGTGCCCCAGTATGACATCTGCCTCAGTTTTTTTCACAGGGCTGCAATCAACGTGTCAGCCAGGAGGCAGCCATTTCGGGCCTTGACTGGGAAGAATCCCATTCAAGCTCACTGGTATGGTTGTTGTCATTTCTCTCTGACTGTTGGACCAAGGCCTTGGCTCCTCATTAGCTGGTGGCTGGAGGCTTCCCTTGGCTTTTTGTCATTGGGCTTCTCCATAGAATATTTCAGAGTATGACACTGGTGTTGTCAGAGTAAGGAAGCAAGAAGGCAAGAGAAAATCAGAAATTTGGATTACTCTTTTTTGGCTTCTGCTTTTCTTTAATGCTCCAGAAAACCTCCTTTGTGTTTTATTGTATATTTTCTTCTAACACCTTTATAAACCACTGTTTTTAAAGCTTTTGAATACAAAGGTAGTGTGTGTGTGTGTGTGTGTGTGTGTATGTGTGTGTGTGTGTGTGGGATGAGATCAGTTGGTTGAGAAGGTGAAGGAAATGCTTTTTCTCCATTCCTGATGTGCCGTTCCATGTGGGGATGTCTTTACTTATAGGACACTCCTGGTGCTTTCTGTCTCTTGTTCTGATTTTCCCCCCAAAAGAAAGGATGACCCAACAGATTGGTGGGATTGGTTAAGTGTAAACTGACAATGTTCAGCTCAACTATACCCTCTTCCTCTTGGGAGCAAACTACCCAACAGAACCATAAATTCTGCCCTTTTCCTCTACTCCCTGTGTTTACTGGGAAGGAGATTAGGGGGACCATGGAGGGGCACTATAGTATTCCAGTGCTGGGTGGTTCAGTCCTTTTATTTTATTTTTTTTACTAAAATATTTTATTTATTTGTTAGAGACAGAGAGAGAGCACAAGCAGGGAGAGCGGCAGGCAGAGAGCCCGATGTGGGACTTGATCCCAGGACCCTGGGATCCTGACCTGAGCTGAAGGCAGACGCTTAACTGACTGAGCATCAGTCCCTGGGTAAGTCCTTTTAATTTTGGATTCCATGTTTGGAATTCTATCTGCTTGCAGATGTAAGCAAATTTTCTAGTATTAGCTTTATCACTAATAAATGTGGTATTGTAGTTTTCTATCTGACATATTCATCTGTCTCATTCCTCAATTATTCATAACATGACTAAGGAAAACAGGGATGTCTTTAATTGGGCTCCCTCAAGTCCCAATGTTTAATTTAGCTCCTTTTAAGTCTCATAACCATTTTGTGAGGTAGTCAGGGATGCATTTTCACACCTCATTTATAGATGAGGAAATTGAGACCTAAAGGAGGAAAGCCCGTGGTTTAATAGAACACTTTCCCCCTCAGAACGATAGAGGGAGTAGGTAGCCAGAGAGGCAAAATAAGCCTAAATAAAGGCTAAAGAACCTTACTCTGGGGGAGTAAGTAAACAATCTAGGACAGGAAGTACCCCATTTGACAGTATGATTATTTGTGTTATGCTTTTCTCCTTTTATTGTCTATTGCTTACTTTACCAAATAAAACATTTTAAAGAAGTCAACAGAAAAATACTAGGATTGGACACATTCTAGACTTTTGGTCCTATCAAAAACAGCCCACATTACAGGCTTTCAGATTCTATCTCTGAGATGACTATCTCTCAAGCCAAAAGCAAGGTCACATCAGGGGAAAATGAGGATGAGGCTTGGAGAAGTAATATCAGAGCTTCTTGTCAACTAGAGCTTTCAAAACAGTAGGTGGCCTGAGAAGAAGGAAACAATGACTGTCTCATCCACCGCCCCATGACTTCCATGAGACCACCCATTTCTAGCAGGGGCAATGAGGCAAGTAGTCCTTTACTCTCCTAAGCGTTTGCCTCTTTCTTTTTTTTTTAATTTAAATTCAATTAATTGACATATAATATTTGTTTCAGGGGTACAGGTCTGTGATTTGCCTCTTGACCTGCTCAGTATTCTTTCTGATTTCAAGTGAGAGATAATTGGTCTCAGAAACTCTGTTAGTTCTTTGTTTCTTAGGTAATTTTTTTTTTTTTTTTTTGCATTTGGAGCAAAGGAGCAGTTACTTGGCCGTTAGCAGTTTCAACTGCATGCTTATTTGTGTTACAACTTTCTTTCTCTTGCTTTTTGTTGTTTTACTTTGATTAGAGCAAGTCTCGACATTTTCTCCTCTTTTTTGAGGTGTTTCAGCTAAATGAATGATTTTTTTAAAAAGATTTTATTTATTTATTTGACAGAGAGAGACCCAGCAAGAAAGGGAACACAAGCAGGGGGAGTGGGAGAGTGAGAAGCAGGCTTCCGGCCGAGCAGGGAGCCTGATGCAGGGCTCGATCCCAGGACCCTGGGATCATGACCTGAGCTGAAGGCAGACACTTAACGACTGAGCTACCCAGGCGCCCCTAAATGAATGATTTTTTTTTCCTCCAAGACAGTGTTTTCACTCTGGGTTCCTGTCTCCTTGATAATCTTGCTGTCCCATGTTGAACAACCTGGAGGAAAATATGATGGCCTAGCTCTTTTGCCTCTTTCCTTTGAGTATATTATCAACTCCAAGCACTAGATCCCTGTGTCCTTTCCATTAACATTTAAACTCCATTAACCAAGAAAAAAAACTTGCAAGAAAACAAACAAAAATAAACTCCATTAACTATATTATTTCAATAGTGAACTACACAATCATGTATCATAAAATGTTCTTAATGATAAAATATGGTGTATGGGATCTTTCCCCCTCCATAATACAAAGGAATGAGGAAGAGAAAGAAAATCCAATCAGTTTAAGTGACCAATGAACACCTCATTTACCACCTCAGTGGTAGTCATTGATCAATTTTGAGCAGGTCATGGCAATGCTAATGTTATGTGGTATTCTTTTTTTTTTTTTTTAATTTTTTCTATTTATTTGACAGGGAAAGCACAAGTAGGGGAAACAACAGACAGAGGGAGAAGCAGGTTCCCTGCTGAGCAGGGAGCCCGATGTGGGGCTAGATCCCAGGACCCCAGGATCATGACCTGAGCCAAAGGCAGCTGCTTAACTGACTGAGCCACCTAGGCGTCCCTTAAATGCTGTTATTAATATTGCCCTATCCTAGTGGGTTTCAGGATCATTCAGTTCATTCTTCTCTGACAAGTGTAGGTATATATAAGAAATTCCCACTCATCTAGGTTTCTAGCCACACACACCACGCACCTTTCCTGGACTTCCATATTCCCTGGGTAATGTAATGTAACGTTGGGGGTTGAGGGTTGTTGTTCAGAGTTCAGGAACAGGGAAGTTGCCCACTTACAGTGTTATCAGAGACCATTCGAACAATTCCCTAAATGGGACTTGAGATGTATGCCACAACCATATGATGACTATTGTTCTTTTTTTTTTAATGAGGTATGACTGACAAGCAAGAAGTGGTACATATTTAATGTATACAATTTGATGAGTTTAAAGATAAGTATATACCCATGAAACCATTACTTCATTCTATGCATTAAACATATCCATCACCTCTAAGTTTCCTTCTGTTCTCTTTATTATTATTTTAATTACTTTTTTTTTTTTTTTACAAGAACAGTTAACATAAGATCTACCCTCTTAGCAAATTTTAATGATGACTGTTCTTAAGCAAGGCATGCCAGGGTTGCCCTAGTAAATAAAACCATATATCTATACCCATGGAGCCTCCTACCTCACTTTGCTGTTTTTCCTTGTTAGACTTATGGAAATTTTCCCCTTTTTCTTTTTGTTTCCCTCAGGTTCTGTCTTTCAAATTGTTGTCTCTCTCTAGGTAGTCCCTGAAACCTAGAACCCTGATCATCAGTAACTGAAAAGTGAATCTCTCTTTTCTTGAGAACTGTAAAGTAAGTGTGGCTGGTGGCCTAATCTTCAAATCTTTGAAGGATGTGAAGCATAAATATTTGAATTTTATTTTTCTTGTGCATGAAGGGGAAATATATAAAAATTACATTTTCATATTTAAGACAATCTAAATACTCATACAGATGAGAGAAGAACTCTCTAAAGGCCTGAATATAAGGGAAACAATTTTGGATTTATTTCTAAATCAGCGTGACTGTATATAAACATTGTTTAAACCAAAAGCCTCATTCGTGGCCTGCCAAGCTTTGTAAATGAGTAGCCTAAAGGAAAACCATCTTGTCCTTAAGGTATTCCCTGAGCTCCTTGATGTTAAAACTCGTGATTCCTACTTATATGTTAATCTACAATTTTTTGTGCTTTTATGAGATGTAAAAAAGTATATACCCCATAAAAACTGTTCACTTTCTGGAACACTTGCTTCCCTGTTAAGACCATGTTTCCTAGGGAGTTGTCCTAACTTGGGCTCAACTAGAACTCTCTTTCTTTCTTTTAGAGATTCTAAAAGGTTTGTTCATTTTGCATTGACAATATTGTAGGGAAGGAGACAAAATTTTTTCCCTCTACTCCCCTAGGTTCCCTAACTGAGGTTCTGCAAATTAGACTATAAGAGACCAATTATCAAGAGAAAAACAGAAGTTCACTGACATTGTGCCTAGATGTGGAAGAACTCAGTGATGCGTAACTCAAAGGGGGCAGTTAGACCTTGAGTTTACATACATCTTAACAAAAGAACAGTAAATTTTTAGAGAACTGACAAGACAAAAGAAAAAAATTGAGTTTCTGGGATGGCAAATTGTGGGAAGGTAAATTTTGGGGGAGCCAATGGAAGATAAGGACTAGTTCACAAAATTTGTTATGTAGATTTCTGTGCACACTCTGGGCAGATAAGAGTCTAGAGTTGTCTCTGATGACTACCTTGTGTCCTTCCTTGTAGAGAGGAGTGATAATGTGATATAATATGAAACATATAGTTTGGTCTTTGACCACCATTCTTGGCTCATGGCTCCCCAAACTCTTGTAATTTCCTAAGTTATTAGAGCAATGGGAACATCTTTTGCCATAATATTTGGTCTTTTGTCCTCAAATAGCTCCAGAGTGATTAAGGTGAAAGTGTCTTTTCTTATTCATAACAAGCCCCTTCAACTACACCTGAATTTATGTTAATAAGGTGACTTTTGGAAAGTTCCTAGATAACAACAGGATGGGGGCTGATGGCCCACAGGAACCAACCTTGTGCGTAGAGGGTTGGAACTTTCAGCCCCATCTCCTGACCTACAGTGAGTAGAGAGGGGATGGAGCTTCAATCAATTACAAATGGCCAATGATTTACTCAATAATGCCTGTGTAATGAAGCCTCCATGAAAATCCTAAATGATGAGGTCCAGAGAGCTTCCAGGTTGGTAAATACATGGAGGTGCTAGAAGCGTGGCTCACCTGGACAGGGCATGAAAGTTCAGGCCCTTCCCACATACCTTGCCCTCTGACTCTCTTCCACTTGGTTATTCCTGAGATACAATCTTCTATAATAGACCGATAATCTAGCAAGTAAACTGTTTTCCTGAGTTCTGTGAGCCATACTAGCAAAAGATCTAACCTGAGGAGGGGATCATGGGAACCTTCAATGTGTAGCTTGTTGGTTG
The DNA here is from genome assembly GCF_964656455.1 of Halichoerus grypus. Taxonomy (NCBI): domain Eukaryota; kingdom Metazoa; phylum Chordata; class Mammalia; order Carnivora; family Phocidae; genus Halichoerus; species Halichoerus grypus. The sequence continues at coordinate 96,530,567 of NC_135713.1, forward strand.
TTACCTGGACTTGTGATTAATTTTTGAAGAAGGGGCAGTCTTGTGGGACTAAGCCCTTAACCTGTGGGATCTAAAGCTATCTCCAGGTAATTTCAGAATTGAGTTAAATTGTAGGACACCCAGCTGGTATCTGAGAATTGCTTGGAGGAAAAACCTCCCACATATCTGGTGTCAGAGTGTTCTGAAATTAGAGTGTAAGAGTAAAAAAGAAACATAAGAGTTTTCTCTTTTCAAGAAGGGAGGGGGGACACCTTTACAAATTTATGTCCTGCTTTTAGACAAATGAGGGAGAACAGAGAGCTTTTCTTGTATTTACTTCTTCTCATTTGCCTTTGGCTCAAAATAATCCTTATGCCAGTGTGGAATATTTGGGGGTGGCCTATTTTTCTACCCTTCAATACCTTGCCACATGATATTTCAAGGTTCATCAGAACCCATGGATTCTATTAATTCAGAGCTCTTCTCAATTTTGATATACTCAAGTCTCAGTATTATAAACATTTTTTTTAAAAAGTGTATTCCAGCTTTTAGATTAGCAGTTATAAAAGAGAATGTTCTTTCACTGTTAGATGAACCCAAACATTACCTTATGCTCGAGTGAAGCTTGCTAGAGGCCGGAATTTTAAGAGTTTTACTAATTATATATTAATATTTATCACTTCAGGAAAGCTGTGCCTTCTCAACACAATTTGGTTTCAGATCAGTTTAAACTTATTGGAAAGGTCTGTACTCCAGTTACAAAAACTTAAACAATGATTCATACTCAAAATATCTGAATTCTGGGTTTTCAAAAATGGTGATTTAATTGTGGTGCCCACATGGGGTGTCTCTCCATCCATTGGGGCCCCCCAAATGTGGGGCAATGATTGGGTGGAAGTCAGTGGCATAAGCAGTGAAAGAATTCACTTGAGGTAGAACAAAGGAGAAAGAAGTTTATTGAATACATGGGAAGGGAGCTGTGAGCAGGACAGCAGAGGAGAAGAAGTGGGTGGGGACCGTTTTTAAAGGGGGAAGATGAGGAGGTATGGTGACATATGGAATCTTCCCTTTTTTGGGAACTGTACCTAGTTGTAAGTAGCCCATTGGTCAATTAGGGACTATGGACATTTTGAGGTGGGCCCGTCTGTATTCAGCCAGGTGTTCAACGTGGCCCTTTCTACATTCCATTGTGCAAGCCTGTTTGCCTACAAGTGGCCTCCACCAAATAGTTCTGCAGTGTTATCAAGACCTGTGATTCCACTGAACTGATAGCAATTAAGCAGTGGGAAATACCTGTGTCTAAAATTTCTTTTTGAATAATCCACCTGTCTGATTTGTGTTTGAATAGCTGCATTTCCTTAAACAACACAGTGAAGTACAATCTTGATCCTCTAGGATCTCGACTGATTTAGTTTCTTAAAGCCCTTCCACTTCAAAATGTCTTGAGTTTAGAAGACTATAGACTGTGGAGTTGGACCTGGGAGCACGCCTAGTCTCCTTCCAATCTCTCCTTCCCCCACTCTCTGTGACTTGGGGCAAGCTGCTTGACTTCTTTAAGTCCCTTTCCTCGCCTATAAAATCAGATGATTTACTTTGCAGAAATGTTGTAAGGTCGAATATATGTATAGTAATTGGCATGTTCTCACTCAGTAAATTGAGATGACTGTAACTGTATCTTAGAACATTCCCAAACAATATCTTCTAGACTTTCTGCAATCTAGCCATCTGACAGCTCGGCAGACAAACTGTACATACACTCTCTGCTGCAACTTCTTCAGAATATGCCATGCAGTGGTAAGCCCAGAATGAGAGCATAACCTATTTATCCTACAGGTTCAAGAAAGTCTTAGTATGGTAGAGCAGAGGGCCGTGAGAATGGCAGAAGTTCCTGGGAAAAAACTCATTCTCAACCTAAGGAGTTAGGGCACGAGAGCTTGGTCTGAAAATATAGGGCCTCTTGGGAAGGGGCAGTTCTGAAGTCACCAGGATATGCACTGACCTTACCTTTTCCAAGGATTTGAAGAAAAGTAGAGAAGGAAAAAAAAATTCAGTGCCACTTTAACCTCAGTGCTACTCTAGAATGCCTGACATTAAGTAGGGGAAGTGTCAAAGACAGAAGACATGACATCTGTAGTTGAGGGATCTGTACAGTCAATACCTGGAGCCTAAGAAGGCCTCAGAAACCTGGAGTGGAACCACATAGTGGCAGGCAATGTCAAGTAATGGCCTAGGATCCTTCAGTCAACAGTACAGGCAAATAAAAAGAATAGTGAGGCACCCCAGATGACTCCCTGTATAATTTATGAAAGGGATTTGGACTGACGCAGGAGTGTCATTCACCCAGTTTACCAGGGACTACTGAGCAGAGGGCTCCTGTTTGAAATTATTTAGTGCTGGCGTCACTTGGAGAAGGTGGGTTTCATTGTCAGCTGGCACCAGATAAATATATAAATACAAATAACCCTGTCAGAGCCCCTTCCTTTATGACACAATAAATTTGACTTACAAATGTCACAAACTGTACAAAATGAATGGTGCAATGGCAGCTTGGACACCTGATTTTACTTTGACCTGAATAAATGTTGAAATTTAAAGGCTATATATTGCTTATTCTCTTCCACAGCTTTTCCATTTAGTTTAGAGTTTCCTACAAAGTCATAGGAGATGCCTACTAAAAATACAAGTTATTGAACCCTTCTCCTGGGTGATTAGGCCTTACTAATTGACATATGAAAACAACTTATACATTTGAAGTGTTTTACTAAAAACTAACGTGTGTGTTATAACTGAGGTAGGTCATACAAGCAGCACAAAACAAGGCACCAGGAACCCAGTGAAGGGACTCCAGAAAAACACCATCATCCACCTTCACCCTCTGCTCAAAGACTTAAAATTACATTCAGTCATGTGAGGTCTTAACATGGGAAGGAGAGAAGAGAATGTCTCTTTTCCCTCTTTGTCCCAGGGTAGAAGGGCTCATCGTTCTCTTCATCTTTTCTTGACTGATGTATCAAAAAGCTACTTGGCCTTTCTGCATTGGTTCGTTAAACCTCTATTTAGTCCGGACTTGGGGCACTTGATTATCACAGAATCCCTCTCTAAAGAGGCCAAATAGAGGGGTATATGTTTTCATGTCTCCAAGTAGATCTAAGCCAGAACAAGTAGAAACTCAATCTCCATTGTCATCAGGATCTATTGCTTGAAACAAAGAGGCTCCTAATGTGTTCAGCTTGGCCAAGATTCATTTTAATCCTACAGGACCCCAAACTAGGTTTAGGAGACCAGAAAATAACACCCCCTCACTTCTTCCTATCTGCGCCACTCACCTGCCATAGAAATATCCTTGTCCTGTATCTTACAGTGCCTGTATCCCTCATGGGTGGACGTGTGGGCCTATTTGGGTCATACTTAAGTTTTCAAGACTTAAAGCTTCTCAAACTGTAGTGTGCCTAACAATATGCTAGGAGAGAGTTGTGTAATATGCACTTTCCTGAGCCTCCCCACCAGATGTTGATTTCCTAGGTGTAGGAAGGGGCCTGAGTAATTTATATTTTTAAAAAAGTACCCCAGGTGATTTGGATGCACAGTATCAGTGGATCTCACTTAGAGAAAAAGAGGCCTGAATGTCCATAGGTAGGTCTAAGTAAAAAGACCACAGGAGAGTTTTAGGAACATAATTCAGAAGCAGAGTAGGAAAGATCAAAATTCCAAAGATTTTGGAAAGCAACTGAAGTATGCTTTTCAAACTTTTTGCTTGGGACCAACTGTAAAAAAAAAAATACACTTCTCCCATCATCATAATGTATACATAAAAAACACAGAAACATAGGTAGCATTCTTATGAGATGCACATTGCATCTTTATTCTTTTCTATTCTATTTTCAGCAGTTGCCCTCAGTATGGAATTTTGACAGCCTTGTCTGGTTGTCTTTCCAACTTCACATGGCCTAGCTGCTTGAGTCCTTTTCAGACTTTACCAAGGACCCTCATACTCATATCCCCTGTTGCATTGGACAACACCCTTCTCCATTTAAATGGATGTTCTGAGATGGGCCCCTCATGCTTTCCAGTGAGTACCCATTGGCTGTTTTGGGGCTTGCCTGTTCTCAGCTCTGTAAGACATCCCTTGTTTCCCTTGGCTTTCTCCTGTACAGATCTGCTACCACACAACTCTTGTGACTGTGGGTGTTTATTTTTACCCATTTGTGTTTTCTGGTCCGTGGAGAGACCTTGTTGTTGGGTTGACTGGTAAGTGTTATCGGTGAGTTTTTGGTTTTGCCATCTAGTTTCTGTCGTTATGTGAGAATTTGGAGGATTAATTAATTTGGATTAAAAAACTGTGCCACTGCCACTTCACCTTGATTGTCTTTATAATGTTATATGATCTGTGTATCTTTGAACAATGTATTTTGAATAGTTTTGGCTTTTCCTTTGGAAGTTATATAAATAGGCATGTTCTTACCATACCTTACTCTTTGGCCACACTTTATGTTTCTGAGTTATGTGTGTCTTATAACTGTATTCATTCATTTTTGCTGCTATAGTTATTACAGGAATATTTCACAATTTATCTATTCTCCTGTTAATAACTTTTCCCACTTTTTGCTAATTATGAATGAGGCTCTGGTGAATATTCTGTACTTGTCTCCTCATACACATTTGTAAGATTTCCAAGGCAATATACTTGGGTAGATATGAACTGAATGACAGGTGAAGTTGAGCATCTTTTCATGTGTTTACCCACCAGTCGGTATCCTCTGTGTGAAATGCCTGTTCATGACCTTTGCACATTTTTCTATGTCATTGCTTGATTTTTTCTTATTGCTATAGAATATTTCTTTATATACTCTGGATATTAATAATTTCTTGGTTATATATTCTACAAATGTTCTTTTTCCAATTTGTGCACTGCCATTTCTACTCTCTCCTTGTCTTTTCAAAGAACATAATTCTTAATTTCTGTGTCATTTTATCAACCTTTTCTTTATTAATTTTGCTTTTTGTATCTTGTTTATGAAAGCCTTCCCTACCTTTAGATTATAAAGATGTTCTACATTTTCTTCTAAACATATTGAAACTTGGCTTTTTCATCGATACATATGGAAGTGATTTTTGTGTATCATTTGAGGTATGGGCTTAAATTTAATATTTTGTACACAAGTAACTGTACCAATGCCATTTCTTAAATATTTCCTTCTTTCTCTATTGATCTGTGTTGCCAAGCATTTTCATACATGCATAGATCTGTTTATGGGGTTCCCATTTTCTTTAACTGAGCTATTTGTCTATCTCTGCTCCAGTGGATCATGCTATTTTCTATTAATTATAGAGCTTTAAAATACATTTGGATGGCTGATAGGGCAAATCTCCCCTATCCCCAGCCCCATTTTTGTTGCCTCTTCACCATACCGCCTCAAGAATTCATCAGTAATGCCTCTATTTCCCTTTCCCACAAGCCACATTGGAACAAAAATGGTCCCAGACTGCAGAACTAGGTTTCTGAACTCATGTGGAACTCAGCCCAGCCTCACATGTTGATAGCTTTAAGGAGAAACTAGTTTCCTACATGTGCATGGGAATGTTAATACTATTATCTTGTCTTTGTGGATTTTTCCTACGAGTAAAAGCATTTTCATAAATAATTGTTAATTGATTAATTGTTAATTGATAAATAATTGTTAATTTTCATAAATAATTGTTAATTGAGAAATGTCTATGAAAATTTCAGGGCCTGGATTAATCTCTACCTAATTTGCAGCTAGAAAATTAAAGCAGAGAGAGGTTAGAGAAAGTTTCTAAGGTAAGAGAGTTAAGAAGTAAAGAGGCTGAAGGGCCAAGGTGCCTGATCTCAGGTCATCTCTTCCTTGTTACTGGATAATGTTGAGAGAGGGTCCTCATATACTGAAAACATCAAAGTGCAAATTACTTTTAGGAATGTGTCACCAGCTTTCTAGGGAGAGAGCTGTCTTTGATAGGACTCAAGTTTTGGTAAGGACCAGAGGGGTTGCAACCATGTTTTCTTTATCTACATCTAAAGACTGAAATTCAGAGCTGCTTTTCTGTCACTCATCAGCTACTACCCATTACTTATCTAGGTCCAGAACTTTAGTGAAAGTGAGGTGGGAGAGGTAATGCAGCAAGTCAAAGGGGAAAAAAAAAATGGCAAAGATCTTTGGGGAAGTTTATATTCCTGGAAACTTCTATTCCTTATAGATGCCATTCTGCACAAGTTCTTCCTTTTTGCTTTTGGAGGTTTTTACACAACTCTGTAACTCTTGATAATGCCCATTATATGCAGTAACAACCGTCAAGTTCACAGCAGGCCAGATGAGGAGATGCCAGCGATATTTTACCCTAAGTGTTTGCATACACACCCATATATCTAAAGTTATTTAATCCCAGGAGAGATTATTTTGTCTTGAGGACTTAAGACTTATTTTGCTAAGTCAGATTTGCCATCAAAAACTGTTGCTCTTTAAATTAAATAAGAAAATGTTTGTCTTGTCCTGTCTTTAGATACCCACTAGATGTTGCCAAAGGGCTGTGGGAAAAGGAGTCATCATTTTCATTCAAGGCTTCAGTGATAGAATCAGAACTCAAAGGAACCATAGAGCTGTCAGAAATAGTAAAGATAGAACTTAAACACAGAAACAGGTAGTATATCTTCAAAAGATAGAAAGTAAGTAAGACTGACTAGGGAGGACTGAATATTTAAAGGCAATGTTGGCATAGTTGAAATTTGTGCAATAGCATTGTGACATTGTGACATCAAAAAAAATTACTTTTTTTGGTAAAAGTATTATATTAGCATTTAAGCAATTAGGACAATGTAGAAAATTATAATGGGGAAAATAATTACATAGAACTCTACCACTCAGGGTGACTATCTGTTAGCGTTTTAGCACATTTATACCCTTCCATTTTTTCCCTATACTTCTTTAACTATAAAATATTATATATATATAGTATATGTACACAGGTAATTTTTGTTTAATTAAAAATACATATATACTTTTGTGTTTTATTATAAAATATTGCATGTATATTATATTTGTAATATATATAATTTTTTTATTTTCTTATATACATCATATGGAAGCTATGAAACATAATAATAACAGTCAACTGTGTTTAACTACACAACTGAAGACATAGGACATTACCAATTCTTTTGAGTTTCCTGTGAACTCTTCCCCATACCACTCATCTGCCTCCCCAGAGAGGTGATCACTACCCTGAATTTTCTTTTTAAATTATCCCTTTAGTTTGAGTTTTATCACATATCAATGGGTTTAAGTAATATACTTTTTATGTGTGTTTTTAAACCTTGTAAGAATGGGTTCTAGAACGTTCATCAGTGTTGGTATGTTCTTTTTTTTTCTCAGCCATAAGATATCCTATCACATAATATCCCACAATTTGTTTATCCATTCTCCCCCTGATAAACATTTAGGTCTATTCTCCCATGGAAGGATAATTGGGTTGTTTATATTTTCGGTTATTATGAGTAATGTTCATGTGTCCTGATACCAATGTGCAGAAATTTCTCTAGAAATAGAATCCCTGGATTACAGGACACTTGTTCTATTATTTACTCCAAATTATTTTTTTGTGTATGTAATAACATAGGGGGCAAGTTTCATTATTTTCTCCCATATTACTATCTAGTTGTTCTAGCACCTTGTGTTAAAAAGGTTAGTGTTTCTTCGTTTAATTGACCTGGCACTTCCATATATTATTAAAACAGTCATGGCATATTCCCTGACATATGACAACTGCCAGTTAAATGCAGATAAAGCATAATTAGACTATATAGTGTTCGTTTCTTCTATCATCTGTATTATGAAAAAAATGTAAATGTGTATTCGTTAGTTTAAAATATCACACTGTAGACAGTGATTACAAAAGGAGAGGTGTGGCACAGTAAAGGAAAGCATTAAATGAGACAAAGGAAGATTGAGAAGAGAGAGGGAGAAAGGATATTCTAGGTAGAAAGACCGAATGTCATGGCACAGGCACAGAATGCCATAAAGCTGGAACTGGCTTTTCAGTTGGTAGTGTTTCCTAACAAAGAAAAAAGTAACATGATTTCTTTATGGCAATTCAAAGTTGAGATCTAGTTCATCATTTCACAAGCCAGTTACATAATTAAAGAAGTCGTAGTCAACCCATGTTGGCAAGTTTGACTGAGGTAGATTACGTCTAGGCGATGCAACCACAATTAACATAAGCCCAAATACAGTGGTTGTTGTTATGTTTTGTCACCTTTCTCCTTTAGCAATCATTTCACCTCTGTTTTCTTTCTTGCCTGCCCCCCTTCAGTCCTCTACCTTTTACATGGTCTTCCTACTGTAATATCTACATTGTTGAATGCAGGGCTAATTCACTCTCCCCCAGGTAGGACTCTCAGAGAACTGAGACTTCCAAAACCTATTCTACACATTACTTTTTCTTTCCTGGTTCCCTTGCCCTCATCTAACCATTAAGTCTTACCACTCTGGCCCTGGAGTATGGGGAAGACAGAGAAGGGGGAAGGAGGCCAGGAAGTTCTTACAATGGTGGAGTCAAAGGAGCACTGGACCAGCTTCTACTAGTTTCTAAGAGCCAAGTGTTAAGTTTTCAGGCATTTGTAAGTTATTGAATATAGTCACTATTAAAAATTAAAGTATATAAACTACAATTGAATAAATCATCTTAAAAATAAAGGCAATAAATACCCACAACTCATTAGTTCCTCATTATTCTATTAGATTTTACTATGGGGCCAGACTCTGTGGTTAACAAAGTGAAGGAGGAGGAGAAAGAGGAAAGAAGAAATAATGTGTAGAATAAGTTTTGGAGTATTTACACCACAGAAATCTGCCAATTCTACAAATCAGAACTCCCCATTCCCCTCCCAGAGGGCGGGTTGTTAAACATTTACCAACATAGCATTAAGTGATACTGTTCTAAGGCAGCTTTGCACTCTCTGGGTCCACCGTTTGTTTAAAGCTGACTCTATCATAAGTGATTTTGTAATGTTTTTGGAGACCTGATCCTCCACTGTTGATGTCTCTCCTGCAGTTCCCTTAATCTGGGAGCACATATCCTATTAATGATCCCTTTTCCATTCTTGGAAGACAGAACACAGAAGTCCACTGCTGAGGACTGTTTTCCCTCCAGACAGGATATAACTAGGCTGGTTCTCTTTTGAGCATACCCCCTATCTAGCTTGTGAGAAACACTGTTTTCCCAAACAAATATTGGTAGCACATACTGATTATACCCTGTGATCTACTATCAGAACCAAGCATAGCTTCTTACCCATTAGGTTTCTCAGTTTCCTCTGCTGATTTAATGGACTTCAATATTATGATATACCTTTTGTCATTTATCAGAATAACAGATGCTATTAGTTATTCTCCAGAAGTTTTTCATCACAAAATATTAATTTTCTATTAGGTTACTATCTTAAATTTCATAGTACTTCTGAAGTGTTTTCATATCTATTTTGTGCCATTTTAAAGTTGAGCTTCTATCTTAAATTCTGCACTAAGAAAGGACATACGTACAGGAGTTGTGGTCAGCATATCCCTATACAAGTGAATCAACTATAGTGATGACTAAAAAACAATGAGGGTACTGAACCTGAACCGACATCCAATCCCGTGTAAGCTTGCCTTTGTGTGCTCTCACATTTTGCAGTTTTTGAGAAATGGTTTCAGGTATCCTGATTTTTCTGGTTATGTCTATATCTCATTCACAAAACAGTTCTTTTATTTAAAAAAAAAATTTTTTTTTTAAAGTAAGCTCTAGGCCCACTGTGGGGCTTGACCTTACAAACCTGAGATCAAAGGTCGCATTCTCTACTGACTGAGACTGTCAGGCATCCCTCATTCATAAAACAGTTCTAAGTTGTGCTTGAGTGGCATTTTCTAAAAAATGTTTAAATCTTAGAGTAAATGAAGATTCTCTTGGAAAATGCATTTTAAAATACTATAGAATACTCGGTGAAACACTTTATATAGCTTTATTTTGGGGGGAGAATATTACTTGAGTGAAAAATATCTGCTGGGTTTACTCTTTTGGAGATTCATGTTGTGTTTGGTTATGATAAAACAAATCTTCCATGAAAGTCTCACCTTTCATAGTTCTGGGATCTAAAGCAACCTGGATAGGATGTAAATGATATGAAGCACTAGGCAGAAAAGAATTTTAATTATAAAAGCAAATATATTGTGTAAGTACAAAATAATAAGTTTTCTTTTTTTTTTTTCAAAATCCATACTTGCAAACAAGTTTCATCACATTACACCTTGTATATACTCTACTTCTTGCTTAGTGCTTGGGCCTCATCTCATACCACTCTCCCCTACTCCCCAGCTCCAGGCACACAAGCCTCCTTTCTGTTCTTCTAGGTTGTCTCGGAACCTCTGCAATTATGTCCAGGCTTTCGGTCTTAGGTCAAATGTCACCTCCTCAGAGAGGCTATCTCTAATCATATTCTCTATCTCAGCAACCTATTTATTTCTTTCAGGCATGCATCACTCTCTGGATTATCTCATTCATTCATGTACTTCTTTGTTGTCTGCTTCATCCATAAGAAGGCTAGGCCAATAAGGGAAAGGCCCTTATTCTCAGCCCTCCTTCAGGGCACTGACCCTCACCAGCATTTGTGGGTTAGCATACATGCTATTGGATATGATTTTGGAATTTTTCTTCCGAATGCAAATTTGAGGTGGTAGAGCTGACATTCTCCTTTTAATTCACCTTTAAAACAAGTAAAGAATTCCCATATAGGACTTTTTATTTAAAGACTTACAGCCTAGGGGCGCCTGGGTGGCTCAGTCGTTAAGCATCTGCCTTCGGCTCAGGTCATGATCCCAGGGTCCTGGGATCGAGCCCCGCATCGGGCTCCCTGCTCAGGGGGAAGCCTGCTTCTCCCCCTCCCACTCCCCCTGCTTGTGTTCCCTCTCTCACTGTGTCTCTCTCTGTCAAATAAATAAATAAAATCTTTAAAAAAAAAAAAAAGACTTACAGCCTAAATGGAATCAAGCTATAAAATTTGATTATAGTTCTTAAGGATTAATTGGTTTCATGAATCCTCAAAGATTTAAATTTTACTATAATCAAATTTAATTTTATTCTACCTTGTGTTATTCAATTTTTACAAATATTTGTTGGTTTAAAAAGGATATAATGCTCTTTTCAAGGTTTTTTTCTTTTTTTGCTAATTCACTCTGTATTAGTATTTATATTAACAATCAATTTTCCTTTTTAACTACTTGATTTTTTTTCCCTTTTCTTAGGGTCTCTCTCTCTTTTTTTAAAGATTTTATTTATTTTGACAGAGACAGAGACAGCAAGAGAGGGAAAACAAGCAGGGGAGTGAGAGAGGGAGAAGCAGGCTTCCCGCTGAGCAGAGGGCCTGACCCCAGGACCCTGGGATCATGACCTGAGCCAAAGGCAGACGCTTAATGACTGAGCCACCCAGGCGCCCCTCTTAGGGTCTCTGTAAATGTAAAAGAGTTCTCATTCCCTTTTTTTAAATCCCATGATATTTAATTGTTGAAAGAAACCAGGTCATTTGTTCTATAGAATTTCCCATAACCTAGGTTTGGTAAATTTCATCTTCATGGTGTTAGTCTATTCCTCTGCCCCCTCTTCCTGCATATAAATAACTGACAGATCTAGAGGCTTGATTAGATTCAGGTTTTTAACTTTTTTTTTTTTTTTTTGGCTTAGACTACTTCACAGGTATTAGGTAAGTGCCATTTATTCATATAGTGTTGTGCCAGGAGGTACATATTTGGTTGTCGACTTTTATTGATGTTAAGATTATTATTGGACTTAAGTGTTGTCATCCTGACTTGTCTATTATAAAATTCTCCATCAGCCTTTTACCTAGGAATTTAGGAATGATTTCAACATGGAAGATGTAGGTGTGCAGGTGTGAAAAAACAAAGGTGTAGTTGTTTACTTTACTTTTTTTTTACTGTTCTGCCTAACTATTGCAGCTATTGCTGACCATTGCCTAGATCCATTGCTTCATGGGTTGCAAAATGATGATTTTCTAATTCTATTGTATCTCTTGTATTTGTTAGCTGTGATTTCTCTCTAAGGAAAATTTTCCCTAATCAACAATTTGGTCACCTTGAAATACTGATTGTATAGAAACATCTGGATAAATGCTTTCTTTCCTCCCCTTTATTAATTTTTAAAATAATAAAATGGTACCTATCCACCTTCTAAATTACCAATTATTATTTTAAAATGAAGTCCTGGATTTTTCTCTTGATGAAGTCCCAATAGTTCATTTTTGCCCTTGCTTCCCTTGCCTTTGGCGATGTTTCTAGGAAGAAGTTGCTGCGGCTGAGGTCGAAGAGCCTGTGTTCTCCTCAAGGATTCTGGATTTTTATACATTTGATGTGTTTCAATTTATTTCAGTGTTTAACTAACGAATTCAGAAGAAAGCTGAGCTAAATTTCCTCTCAACCTGGGTACTTATGGATGGTTCAGTTACATGACCCAGCTCACCCTTTTTATCTGCTTAAATCAGTTTGAATTGTATTTTTTCTTGTCATTTGCAACGTAGATTTCTAACACAGATCGGTCATTCTTCTTTCTCTGTCCTGCAGTGAAACTTTGGATTTTATAAAAACAAAAAAAGTTTCCTTTAAAATCATACTGGCATTTATGTGGATCATCTTTGCTATTTCTTCTTTATGCTTTGAATCTTGGCAACTGTCTTGAATAATATAAAAGAACTGAAGATGCAAAAATAACTGACTCTTATCCACCAAAGGAGAAAGTATTTTAAAAAGGAATCTGAATTTCAGACTCCGAGTTTTCTATACTTAGCTAGAGTTACCAGACGCCTGCAGCAAAGTCTTTTATTAGTGCAAAGTCACCTTCTGGCATTGGGCATTTAGAGCCACCCACCAGCCTTTTCATGGATATGCACTTTCCATTGCTGGCAATTAACAGAGTTAGATGATCAAAGGAGTAGGTGAGCAGGAGAGTGGATGGGGATTTAGGACTGATTTAAACATGGAGGATGTAGGTGGAGAGGTGTAAAAACACGGAGAGGTCTAGTTCTGTAAGATAAGAATGGAAAAGCCATTGCATGTAAAGAAAAGAGCAGTGAATTGGGGAGTCAGAAAACCCTAGTTCCATCCATTTATTCAACAAACCTTTAAAGACCCAATATGTGCTAGATGCTGGAGATTTCAAAGTGAATACTAAACACTTGATGGGGGAAGGGGTTCTCATCCTTAATCTACCTCTCTTGGCAAATGGAGTTCACTTGGTTTTGTTTTGAATGTTCAAATATATAAAAATCTAGTACTTCATTCAAAAGTCATAATTGGCTATTCTTGGAAGTTGCTAGACACTATCATTCTAAAAATTTATATAGGAAAAAAAATAAAGCATTTATTCTCCTCTATCTACACAACCTGTATTTCAAGGCAATTAAAGAGTTAATGAGGGAAAAATACAAATACAAAATACATCAGTTAGATGGGTTGATGATCTATAAACTTAGGATAAACATGTTTGTCTTGCCTACCCGAAAGGACACTCGAGGAAGGGGTGTCAAAGGAATTAAGGAGAAAGGCAGCACTTGGTGGACTGCAACAAACACTCTTCCGGTGTAAGGTAACATTCTGGCTTCAGAATGTCAGACGGACAGCGGGGGTACTGGATCGGGCAGAAGCTGACAGTTCTTTCCAGGTCTGGGTCTCACAAGTACGAGGCGCACTGCAGGTAAGGTGACCTAAGTCTCCCTCCTGCCGGTGGCGTTAGGCAGGCTCGGACTGCGGTCTTGTCTGTGGCAGCGCTCCCTTTCTGGTCCCCACAACCGCAACCCCAGTCACTCCGCCCAGCGAATGAATAGGTAAGAAAGCACGGAAAGCGGATGCGGCGGGGGGCGCCACGCCCGGGGCGGCGGGGAAACCCAGAGCGGGCGGGCGCTCCGCCAGGCACTTCCGGCCACCGGCGTCGGGGGGCGGGGCCGCACGCGGCTGAGACGTGCGGCGGGCGGCGAGGGGGCCGAGCGGGACCGCGTCTCCGACGAGGAACGTCGCTGCTGCTCTGTTCCAGGCATGTTTCCCGCGTCTCGCCTCGAATTTCATATTTCGCTCAAAGTTCCCCCCGACCCTCAGCGTGCCCTTTCTTTTCGCAGGAAGCGGGGCGTTAGAGAAGGAGAATAAACAAGGCTCCGGACGTGAGGCGAAGATGGAGGAAGGCGCCCAGGCCCCAGACTGGGACAGTGATGAAACTGTGATAGACGGGTCGGTGACGGAGAGCGACCTGGATGACGAGGAGCTGCCCTGGAGAAGGTGACCACCGTTAGCCCCAGGCCTTGGACAAGGCGCCCGCCATTGTGCTGGGTACTGGAGGTGGAGTGGCCCTCGCAGACTGAGTAGAAATTATTACCAGATGAATGTGTAATGGCAGGCGGAATTCGAGTCTTGTGAGGTAGCCAGGCGTGAGCTAAGAACTTGTAAATAAACGAAACACAATCCCCCCAGCCTCCAGTTTAGGACAAAATGAGCTTTATGGTAGATGGCTTTATGGCATCTAAAAAAAAAAAAAAACCAGAAACAAACAAAACCCTTTCCTTTTAGCCTGAGGCTAAGTCCTTTTGTACAGGCAAAAAAAGTGTTGGGTCTAGATTTCTGAAATGCATTTTTTCAGAAAATGCTGAAAAGCAACTGAAAGCTGAAAAGCAACTGGAAGCTCTGATCTAGGAGATGGTTAACATAATTTTAGGAAAAGAATGTGTGATGGGGGAACTGTTTACTACTAAATTGGAAACGAATAGTTTTATAAGAATCCAAAAAAGATGGTGGTTCAGTTCATCAAAACCTTGAACATATCTAGTTCTCTGTGCTAGATCCAGGGGAACTATAGAAGAGATGAGTCTTTGAGAAACCTACAGGCCAGGGAGGACACATAAACAGATAATTTCTTTTTCTTTTTTTTTTTTTTAAAGATTTTATTTATTTGACAGAGAGAGACACAGCGAGAGAGGGAACACAAGCAGGGGGAGTGGGAGGGGGAGAAGCAGGCTCTCCGCTGAGCAGGGAGCCTGATGCGGGGCTCGATCCCAGGACCCTGGGATCATGACCTGAGCCGAAGGCAGACGCTTAACGACTGAGCCACCCAGGCGCCCCCTTTCTTTCTTTTTTTATAGGCAGATAATTTCAATAAAATGCGATAGTCCAGGGATGGAAGTATGCTTTGGCTGGTTTAGGAGCCCAGGTAGTCCTTAGAGATTGGTACAGTTGACTTCTGAATAGAGGCTTGAAGGTGGTTTAGGAATTAGGCAAATGAAGAAGAGGTGTTCTAGGCTGAGGGAAATGCATGGGTAAAGGGGACATAGCATTGTGTTGTGTGCTGGAATGTACAAATAGTGAATTCTTACTCAAGTGAAGTGTTAAATGGTGAGGTGGGGAGTGGTGAAAGATGAGCCTGGAGAGGAAAGTAGGGTGAGGTCATGTAAGGCCTCATATATCCTGCGTGTGTCTTTTGTAAAATGTTAAGTGGAGGAGAAGCATAATCAGATTTTCATTCACTCGAGCATGCCCTAGAGCAGGGCTTTTCAAATTTTAATACCCTTGGGGCGCCTGGGTGGCTCAGTTGGTTAAGCATCTGCCTTCGGCTCAGGTCATGATCCCAGGGTCCTGGGATCGAGCCCCTCATCGGGTTCTCCCTCTCCCACTTCTGCTCCCCCTGCTTGTATTCTCTCTCTCTGTCAAATAAATAAATAAAATCTTTAAATAAATTTAATACCGTTATAAAATCACTCCAGAATCCCATTAAAATGGGGAGTTCCAATTCAGGAGTTCTGGGGTGGGATCTGAAATTCTGCAGTTCTAGCAAGGTTCCAGGTTAAAGTTGGAATTATTTAGAGCAGAGATGATGATACCCAGGTTTTTGGCTCATTTATATATACACACAGTAATATTTGCTCTTGCTGTACAGGCATCATTTCGACTAACACAGTGAGTCTTGTAACAACCATCACAGTTAAGATCCAGAATAGTTCCATCACTCCAAAAAAACCTCCCTTGTGCTGCCCCTTTGTAGTTAAGTCCTCTCACCCATTTAAATCACTATTCTTATATGTATAATGTGTCATTTTTTTTTATCTGTCTGATTTCAGTTTTCCCCCATCTTTGGTTCTCAGCAGTTTGATTACAGTATGTCTGGGCATGATTTTGTGTGTGTGTGTTTTTCCTGTTTGGGGTTCATTGAGCTTATTGAATATATAAATGTCTTATTGAATATATAAATGTCTTGTCTTTTAGCAAACTTGGGAAGTTTTCTGTCATGATTGCTTTGTATATTTTTTTCTATACCAATCTCTTTCTCCTCTTTTTAAAAAAAATTTTTTTTTAAGATTTTATTTATTTGACAGAGAGACAGAGAGAGGGAACACAAGCAGGGGGAGTGGGAGAGGGAGAAGCAGGCTTCCCGCTGAGCAGAGAGCCCAGTGTGGGGCTCGATCCCAGGACCCCGGGATCATGACCTGAGCCGAAGGCAGATGCTTAACGACTGAGCCACCCAGGCGCCCTTCTTTCTCTCTTCTTCTGGGACTTCAAATGACATGAATGTTAGACCTTTTGATACTATTTCCCAAATCCCTGAAGCTGGTTTTTTTTGTTTTTTTTTTAAAGAAAATTTTTTTCAAGATTTTATTTATTTATTTGAGAGAGAGAGAGAGAGAAACAGCATGAGAGGGGAGAGGGTCAGAGGGGGAGAATCAGGCTCCCCACTGAGCCGGGAGCCCAATGTGGGACTCAACCCCAGGACTCCGTGATCATGACCCAAGCCGAAGGCAGTCGCTTAACCAACTGAGCCACCCAGGCGCCCCCCTGAAGCTGTTTTAATTTTCTTCTCTCAGTTCTTCAGACTGTATAATTTCTGTTGCTCTATCTCTGAAGTTACTTACTCTCCTTTATCATCTCCATTCTGTTGTTGAGCCCATCCAGTGAATTTTTAATTTCAGATATTATAATTTTCTCTTCTAAAATTTCCATTGATTCTTTATAGTTTTTATATCTCTGCTGCAAACTTCAGTGTTTTCATCTATTTTATGAGTGTTTACCTTTATCTCATAGATAAGTGCTTTAAAGTCTTTGTCTTGTCATTCCAACATTTTGGTCATGGGGGTGTGGTTGGCATCTGTTAATTATCTTTTCTCTCAGGGCACCTGGGTGGCTCAGTCGTTAAGCGTCTGCCTTCTCGGCTCAGGTCATGATCTCAGGGTCCTGGGATCGAGCCCCACATTGGGCTCCCTGCCCGGCAGGAGGCCTGCTTCTCCGAACTCTCCCACTCCCCCTGCTTGTGTTCCCTCTCTGGCTATGTCTTTATCTGTCAGGTGAATAAATAAAAAATCTTTTAAAAAAAATTATCTTTTCTCTCAAGAATTCGATTTTCCTGTTCTTTGCATGTTGAGTAATTGTGGATTATATCCTATGTATTTTGAATCTTATGTTCTGGATTGTTGGTCCTGTTAAAATCCTCTACAGGGTTGATTTTTGTTTTGACAGGCAATTAGCCTAATGAGTTAGGTTCTCACTGCACGTTCTGTTTTGCCTCCTGTGGGTGGTGGTTATATCAGTCCAATTTTCAGAGCCTTTACTATGCTTTTTGAGTCTGACTCGTACCACTCAGGGGTTAATCTGGAACTTGAGCAGTAGTTAATATTGTAGTTCAGTTCTCAAAGTCTTTGTCATGTTTCTTTGAATCTGCTTTACATGTGGACAGCTCAGGGTTGAGCCTGAGACTTATGTTGAATCATATATAGAATTAGGTGATTCCCCTTTTCTGCTCTTTTTTTTTTTTTTTTTTTTTTTTCCGTGCAGGAGTCTCATGCACCCTTCCTTCCCCATACCCACATGCTGGTTCATATGACCAGAAAGATTTCTCTGGGCTTTCTTACTTCAGAGCAGTCCCTTGCAACTAAGGCCACCTCCAGGGAAAAGGGTTAAGAGAGAGAAGGAAATAAAAGAGATGCTCTCCATACTCGTGAGCATGTGGTTCCTCTAGCAAGAGAGACAGGTTCTCTCTTGGGTTTTAAGTGCCCAAATTGCCACGATTGGTAGCAGTATATTTCTGAGGCTAAAGAGAGAAAACAAATAAAACCCAGAGATTTCCCCCCCATGCTTTCTGGCATTCACAGGGATCCCTTTCCCTAGTCTTCTGGATAGAGATGGGGGTTTCTTCTGGAGTTTTTGCTGTCTGAGCCCACTGTGCAGTTTCAGGATTAGGCCAAAGCTGGAGACAAAGGACTAACAAAACAACAAAAACAAACTCTGAAATTCACCTATTACATGGTGTTTAGATTTTGACTTCAGTCCTCAATCTACCTGCTATTGTTTACTTTTCAAATTAGGTAGCTTTTAAAAAATACTCAGAGTTTTTGTGTAATGAGAGGAGAAATAGGCTTTAGATGGCTCACTCTGTCTTGGCTGGCCAATCTTTTTCTTCCCCCTTAATTCATTTAAAATGCTTCTCTGCAGTACCATACAAACATCTTTTTTTCAGACCTTATAGCTCAAGGTTAAAAACTAGTGTTCTTCTTATTGGCATGGCAATATGGCCAAATTCTGAGCATTGCTGGAGCTGAATTGGTGGGGCCATTGTTTTGTTTTTTGGTTTTTTTCATCTTCTTTGCTTGTGTGCAGTTCACTTTGGCTGTTTTTTTTATGCACAAAGTCTCAACTTTAGTATGAGGGACACAAGTTCTAGTAGAGATCCCCAAGAGGGAAAACATACAGGTTCACGTAGCTAAAAAATCCTTTTTTTTTTTTTTAAAGATTTTATTTATTTATTTGCCAGAGAGAGAGAGAGAAAGTGTGAGAGCACAAGCAGGGGGAGCGGCAGGCAGAGGGAGAAGCAAGCTCCCCGCTGAGCAGGGAGCCCGATGTGGGGCTCGATCCCAGGACCCTGGGATCGTGACCTGAGCCGAAGGCAGACGCTTAACTGACTGAGCCACCCAGGCGTCCCGTAGCTAAAAAATCCGTAAGTGTTGCAGCTATTAAGGTCTTTTTGCTGGGCGCCTGGGTGGCTCAGTGGTTAAGCGTCTGCTTTTGGCTCAGGTCATGATCCCAGGGTCCTGGGATCAAGCCCTGCATCAGGCTCACTGCTCAGTGGCGAGTCTGCTTCTCCCTATCCCACTCCCCCCGCTTGTGTTCCCTCTCTCACTGTCTCTCTCTCTGTCAAAATAAATAAAAATAAAATCTTAGGGGTGCCTGGGTGGCTCAGTCGTTAAGCGTCTGCCTTCGGCTCAGGTCATGATCACAGGGTCCTGGGATCGAGCCCCACATCGGGCTCCCTGCTCGGCAGGAAGCCTGCTTCTCCCTCACCCACTCTCCCTGCTTGTGTTCCCTCTCTCACTGTGTCTCTCTCTGTCAAATAAACAAATAAAATCTTTAAAAAAAATAAATAAATAAAATAAAATCTTAAAAAAAAAAAAAAAGGTCTTTTTGCTAAGACTGGAGAAAGGGTTTGATGACCTTTGGGATTAGGAAAGGCAGGGCTATTATAAAGAACCAGGCTGCCAGGTGTGTTAACTGTGTCTGAAAAAACACTCTTTGAGAGTCTGGATTTAGTCCTAGCCTTCCCTCAAAACCATGTCCGAAAATGCATCCAGTGTTTTTTTTTTTTAAAGATTTTATTTATTTATTTGAGAGAGAGAGAGAGCACAAGCAGGGGGAGGGGCAGAGGGAGAAGCAGACTCCCCACTGAGTAGGGAACCCACCATAGGGCTCAATCCCAGGACCCTGAGATCGTGACCTGAGCCGAAGGCAGATGCTTAACCAACTGAGCCACCCAGGCACCCTGCATCCAGTCTTTTTTTGTGGCTTGGTAGGTGTTGCTCTTCATCTTTTATAAAAATTGAAGGTGCTGAGTAGTAATATTTTGTTAGCTTGTAATTTGTTTTCTAAAAGGCATGATCCTTTTTTTCTATGTGTGCCCTGGGAAATTTTTACCAACCTTGTATTCTGTTACAGCCTCTGGTTAGGTTAACTACTCTATAACATGAAGGGATATATCTCAAATTAATCCTATTCAATAGATTAAAACAGAACCACCTTAGTTCATTGTTACATGGATTTCCGTATGTGTTCAGGTCACATGTCTTCTGAACATTATAATTGAATATAGTAAAAAGCTAATTCAACATAATTACCCTGCAAGATGAGTGTTAATTCTGTCCCTCAAGTCAGACCAACACTGTCTTCATGTGAATTGTCTAGATAGAAAAATACTTGTTACAAAGGATATACCTGGGGAAGGAGGAAAAGAAAGCAAAGTACAAGGAGACAAGGATTTAATAACCACATTAAATTGGCTAAAGAAAGCAACATTTGGGGGGCTCCTGGTAGCTCAGTCATTTAAGCGTCTGACTCATAATTTTGGCTCAGGTCATGATCTCATGGGTCGTGAGATTGAGCCCCACCTTGGGCTGCACACTCAGTGGCGAGTCTGTTTGAGATTTTCTCTCTTCCTCTGCTCCTCCCCTCAGTCATGCGTGTGTGTGTGTGTGTGTGTGTGCGCTCTTGCTCAAATAAATCTTTAGGAGGGCAGCACGTGATGTAATGAGCACTGGGTAGTATATAAGACTGATGAATCACTGACCTCTACCTCTGAAATCAATAATACATTATATGTTAGTTAATTGAATTTAAATAAAAAATAGTGGATGGAAAATAAATAAATAAAACAAAAATAAATCTTTAAAAAACAAAAGGCAACATTTTGGTCAGGGTGTATATCAAAACGGTGGCAACTCCAATGATAAAGCACAGTGGTGCCAAGTACTATGTTTAGAACTGTTAAACTGAAAGGATAATTAATTAGATTTTTTAATGAATCAAAGCCTTAGCATGATATTAGGACTGTGCTATCAAAACTTTGATAACATATAAAGTTGAAACCCCAGTTGTCCCCCAAAATTTTATTTTACTTTTAACAAAACAGTGAAAATTATTTGAAAATTTCAATCAGATTTTTGCCTGCAAGTTTTCCTTTTTTTTTTTTTTTTTTAAAGATTGTATTTATTTATTTGACAGAGAGAGACACAGTGAGAGAGGGAACATAGGCAGGGGGAGTGGGAGAGGGAGAAGCAGGCCTGATGTGGAGCCCAATCCCAGGACCCTGGGATCATGACCTGAGCCTAAGATGGATGCTTAACGACTGAACCGCCCAGGCGCCCCCCCCCCTTTTTTCTTAAAGAAATTTTCCTTTTAACCCAGCCATGTAATTTCTACTTCCTCTTCTGTTGTTAGTACTTGGTACTATCTCATTTTTCCAGTATTTCAAAATTAAATTTTATTATTAAAATACTGCATCTGTAATGAAGTGGTCAGTGACTTTTAGAGTATTAGTTATTAATGTAGTCTAGTAGTTTGACTAGAATTCACTAAGAAATTAATGTCTATTTTCAGTTAATTTATTGACTGAACATGGATAAGTAATTTTTTCTGGGCCGCACTCTTCATTTTCCTTTTAGTATTAAAAATAGCCCTGACTCCTTTCTTAAAGGAAAAAAAAAAAAACCCAAAAATTTATGTATAAGGAAATTATCTCAGAGGCATTGCAATAATGAAAAATTAAAAACAAATGTTTTGGAATTACATAATGCTTAAATAAATTATACCCTCATGCTTAAATAAATAAATCATATATCCTTATGAGGGAGTATTATCAATATTTAATGGTTTTAGGAAGAATTTTAGTGACATTGCAAATATTTAAATATAATGTTAAGTGCAAAATGTAGTTTCTAAAACTTTCTACAGATTGATCCAAATTTTGTGAAAGAATTTATGGTTCTATCATAGATAAGCCTCCATAGAAAGCTGAAAGGAAGTCCACCAAAGTCTTAATACAGGTAGAATCATAGGGGATTTCTATCTTATTATTTATACTTCTCTTTATTGCCCACATTTTCTACAGATTTTGTGAATAGGTAATATATTTACATGGTTCAGGAAAGTTTTTTTTTAAGTATAAAAAGGTATATAGTAAAAATCTCCTTCTCATCCCTATCTCCTCAGCCACTCAGTCTTCTTTTCCACAGGCAACCAATGTATTTGATTTTTTGTCCTCCCAGAGATATTTTCTAAGTTATGTATATATGTTCTCAAACATATATAAAATTGTTTATTTTGACAGAGAAGTACTCTGTCAAAGGGTTTGGGTGTTTGTAATCTTAATAATTGAATTATTTGGGTTTATCTCATAATTAGAAAGGCTTTTTTTCCTTCACAATGATAAAAGAATCCCTCCTTGGTTTCTTTTATACTTTTTGTTTCATTTTAAACATTTACATTTTGAGGGATGCCTGGGTAGCTTAGTTGTTAAGCATCTGCCTTCAGCTCAGGTCATGATCCCAGGGTCTTGGGATCGAGCCGTGCATCGGGCTCCCTGCTCGGCCGGAAGCCTGCTTCTCCCTCTCCCTCTTCCACTCCCCCTGCTTGTGTTCCCTCTCTCGCTGTCTCTCTCTCTGTCAAATTAAAAAAAAAAATTCAAAAAAAAATTTACATTTTGAGTCATGTGGGATTTTTCTGGAGTACAGTGTCAAGTATGGATCCAACTAAATTATTTTCCAGATGTCTCCTTCATTGTCCCAATATTATTTTTTTTTTTTAGAAATCCTATCTTTTTCTCTGATTTGAGGTGCCACCTTTTTAATATACTAAATTCTTATATGTATGTGAGTTTATTTAAGAGATTTTATTCTGTTCATTGGTCTGTCATTTTATGTGCTAGTTTCACATTTTAAAAACATTTTATATCCAAAAATATTTTAATGTCCTTTTGGTTATTACCTCCTTACTGTTAATTTAAAACATTTTCCTGGCTGTTCTTATTTATTTTACCACATGAACTTTAGAATCAGTTGTCCAGTTCAATAAAAAGTCTTGGTACTTTTATTGGTATAAAGTTAAATTTATAAATTTATTTATGGAAAATTAACATCATCGTGTTACTTTTTTCACTTTTTTATTAACATGCAAATTACATACAGCAGAATTCATTCTTTTTAATGTACAGTTCTGTGTGTTTTGATAAACACATACAGTTGTGTAATAACCATTACCACAATGAAGATATAGAACAGTCCCATTAGCATCCACAATTCCTTCCTGCCTTTTTTGTGTTATTTTTAGATTAAAAAAAAAAAAAAACCTCAAAAATTTTAAAAAGTAAAATAATTCTGACTTTTAGGGACATTAAGATGAATAGATTTTTTTACTTCTTTTTTTTTAAGATTTTATTTATTTGTCAGAGAGAGAGAGGGGGGAGAGAGACAGCACGAGCACAAACGGGGAGCTGCAGGCAGGAGAAGCAGGCTCTCTGCCAAGCAAGAAGCCTGATGTGGGACTCCATCCCAGGACCCTGGGATCATGACCTGAGCCGAAGGAAGACACTAAAGCAACTGAGCCACCCAGGCATCCCTAGATATTTTTACTTCTTAGAAAAATGTGCTATAGTAATGGTATTACCCATATTTGAATAATAAAATTTTCAATCCTTGGTAATGGCCAGTAGTAATTGAGCCAAAAAAGATGCTTTTTCTCCTTATAACAGGAGCCAGCATTGACTCTCACAGAGGGTGTGTTAGATTAAGGACTGGAGTCCTTTTCATTATTAGTTTTGCTGGTGCTGAGAACTATTAGGAGGTATGGGTTTTGTTGTTGTTGTTGTTATTGATGACTTATTTTTCTTAGTAACCTGTTACTTTCTTCATAATGTATGTGAAATTATATATGTGATGTATATTTGTGTTTGGGAATGGAAAACAAGGTAGTTCTGTAAATTTTCTTACTCTCTCCCCATTTTTTTTTTTTTTAAACTTCCACAATCATCTTTTACTAAGCTTTTAAAACTGAGAATAGGAGTGCCTGGCTGGCTCAGTTGGAAGTGCAACTCTTAATTTCAGGGTTGTGAGTTCAAGCCCCATGTTGGGTATAGAGATTACTTAGATGAATAAATATTTTTTAAAAAGTGTGTGAGAATCCACACAGTGGTATACTATGAATTAATAAAGAGGAAAGAAGAAAGTCTCTTTCCCCTAGACTGATCAATCTACTGGATTTATTGTTAAGAAAAAAAAAAGAAAGTAAAGAGATATATATAGAATGTTACTGCTTACCTAAGACTGGGTGACGGCATGTATACTCATATTGCTTATATTTTCAAAAACACATTGGAAGGATAAACCATACAATTTTAAAAAATGGGAAGTGAGAGAACAGATGGGTGAAAAGACAAGACGAGACAAGACTAGACTTCTCTAAATAGATCTTGTCTTATACATTTATGGTTTACATAATTATAAAACAAAATTAAACCAACATGAAAAACTTTCTAAAAAGCAAAAATAAAAAAGCAAGATTAAACAGGTGAACCTAATTATATTTTGACTTGATGGCATAATTACACCAAAAGGAACTAAGTGCCTTTTAAACATAGAATTAATCTATACATGCCAGGTAAGATATACTCCAAGGACATAAATAATTGCAAAGTAACTTCAGTAATCATACTGTTAATGATAATATTAGTATTGTGGACTCTAAATATTATATGATATCTAAATACGATATGATACCTTATTTTGGGAAGCTAGGGAAGACTAGTTGTGTTTTAGTTTGCTCAGGCTGCCATAAAAATACCACAGACTGGATGGCTTACCCAACAGAAATGCATTTTCTTATGGTTCTGGAGGCTGGAAGTCCAAGATCTAGGTGGTGGCAGGCTAGAACAATACTTGACTCATAGAGAAGAGACAAAACAAGATCAGCTTCAGTAGTAGGTATCGGCCCCCACAGCTAGCAGTCACTCTCTGCAGTTGATGCAGGCCATTGGTCTGTACACACTCCTCTTGTGCCACAGAATGACTTCCATCTTGTCCCAACAGAGGACATATGTATTAGTGGGGTTTTCCAGGTAACCTATGACACACAGAACTTTCACAGCAAAGGAGTACACACCAAGTCTGAAACTGGGAAAGGTATTCTCATTCAAGGTAATAAGTCCAGCACAGGCTGGGAGGACTCTAAATCTTGGTAAGAAAGTGTTCTAGGCCCAAGGCTGAAGGGGGGCTGAAAGACTATGCACAAGACTACCTTTCTCAATACATACTTTATTATTTCCTGTAGGAAGTACACACATGCCTCCCACCCCCAGTTAACTTGATAGATAAAACTTCTAGCTCTAATAACCAGTTTATAGGAAGTATATGGGATAGAAGAACCTGTTAAATGACATGCAGTTAGAAAATTCAAAATGTGGGAGACTGCAGGAAAAAAACAGTCCAGTTACTTCAACTATTAAATTGCAGTGGGAGGGGGGTAATTTATATATTTAAAAAGATACTTAGATATAGTAACCAAAAGCAATGTGGGCACCTTGTTTGGATCTTAATTTGAACAAAACAACTAAAAACAAATAGTTGGGGAAATGTGACAACAATCTGTTTAGTTTTCCTTTGCTGTAGAAAAGCTTAGTCCAAAACTTAGCAACTTATAACAGTAAACATTTATTATCTTGTAGTTTCTGTGGGTCAGAAATTCAGGAGTGGCTTAACTGGGTCATCAGGCTCACAGACTCAGAATGCTGCAATCGTCTCTAGTTCTAGTCTTTTTGTCGTTGTTGTTGTTGTTACAGATTTTATTTATTTGAGAGAGAACCCAAGTGGGCTGAAAGGCAGAGGGAGAAGCAGACTCCTCACTGAGCAGGGAGTCCAGTGCGGAGCTTAGGACTTCAGGATCATGACCTTAGCAGAAGGCAGACGCTTCATCGACTGAGCCACCCAGGCGCCCCTCTAGTCTTGAGAAGGATTCACTTCCTGTATAGTGCTTGTTAAGATTCAGTTCTCTCTGATGGTTGACTGGAGGCCTACCTTGGTGTCTTGCTACATGGGATTCTCCGCAGAGTGTTTCACAACATGGCAAGCTTCCTTTTTAAGGCTGAATAATACTCCATTTCATTTATGTACTGCATTTTGTTTATCTACTTCTCTGTTGATGAACGCTTGGGTTGCTTCCACCTTTTGGCTCCTGTGAATAATGCTTCTCTGAACAGGAGTGTGCAAATATCTTCAAATCCCTGCTTTCAGTTACTTTGTGTACCCAGAAATGGAATTACTAGATCAAATGGTGATTAAAGATCTCTTTTTTGATGAACAACCATACTGTTTTCCACAGTGGTTGTACCATTTTACATTCCCACCAGCAATGCACTTGTTATTTTCTGTTTTGTTTTTGTTTTTTGTTTTTGATCATAACCTAATGGATGTGATGTGGTATCTCACTGTGGTTTTGATTTGCATTTTCCTAATATTTAGTAGTGTTGAGCATCTTTTTGTGTTCTTGTTAGCCATTTGTACATCTTCTTTGGATAAATTTCTTTTCAAGTCCTTTGCCTATTTTTGAATTCTGTAGGGTTTTTTTTTTTTTTTAACAGAACAGATAAACACTTAAGTCTGCCTACTAGCATACTCACCATGGTGTATCATTGCTGTTTTTTAGTTTTGTATTTGTCACTGGATTTGAAGCTTCTTGAGGGCATGGACTGTGTGTCTTCTCTCTTTGTTACCTTGGTGCTGCTTAGAACATAGTAAGAAGTGAATCCAAAATCTGAAGGAATTCTGTCATTTTGTATTCTGAAAATACACACTCAGATTCAGTCCTTAGATTTTAATCTCAAATTCTCTGTGGTATAGACAAATGTGAAGGAGAAAACCTACCAGCACTGTTCCCTCAAATCATCTCATTTCATCTCTGTTCAGAAACTATATTGATATTCATTCCTTACTCCCAAGTATTCAGAAATAACACGGTATTATAAAAATAAACTTGACCATATAAGTAAGTCTTTATATTTCATCTTATATAAATTTTTAATTAAAGGGTACACATCTGAAAAAATATTTTGGTATAGATATTAATAGTGTGGTGTAACTAAGAATTTTAGCAAGTTTAGATGTAATAAAAAATTGTGGTTAAATTGTTAGTCTATGTTTAGGAAACATAATCTGTATCTTCTGTTTTGGTATTTGAAAGGTTGCTCTTTGATCAAGACACATCTCTTAGATCTGAATTCAGTCTCCATCCTGGTATAAGTGAAATGTACAAAGGTGAGAAATAATTTTTTTTCACTAAGTAGTCCCTTTAATTTGCCAAGTGTTATTATTCTATCAGCTTCTCCTTTTATGGTTAGTTTTGTTTTTAACTTTACACAGAATTAGTTTCTTATACTCATCTGTAATAGACCCTAAGGTCTACTAAGGTCTATTACTATAAGGATAGCAAAGGGAATGATAACTTCTGGAAGATGTTTATGACTCCTAGAGAGGCCGTCAGAGATATGCAAGTGACACCCAGATAGTTCTTCCCCTTTACAAAAATTTCCAGCTTCACCCTAGAACTTGTTTATTTGCAAAAGTGAATAGTACTTTCTAATACCAGTCTGATTATTTCAGAATGAAATACCAAATATCCTTGGTATATTTATATATATTTAATTTTTAATTTTTTTTATTTTTTATTTTTTTTACTAAATTTATTTTATTTTATTTTTTTTTAAAGATTTTATTTATTCATTTGACAGAGAGAGACACAGCAAGAGGGGGAACACAAGCAGGGGAGTGGGAGAGGGAGAAGCAGGCTCCCCGCTGAGCAGGGAGCCCGATATGGGGCTCGATCCCAGAACGCTGAGATCATGACCTGAGCTGAAGGCAGATGCTTAATCAACTGAGCCACCCAGGTGCCCCTATATTTAATTTTTTAAACTTGAGTATAGTTGATGCATGATGTTACATTAGTTTCAGGTGTACATCATAGTGATTTAATTTTATGGGTTATGCTAGGCTCACCACGGTTTTAGTACCATCTGTCACATACAGTGTTACTACAATATTATTGACTATATTCCCTATGCTATGCTTTTATTACTGTGACTTATTTATTCCATAGCTGGAAACCTGTATCTTCCACTCCCTTTCACTCATTTTGTCCATTTTCCCAACCCCTGTCTCCTCTGGCAACCATCCGTTTGTTCTCTGTATTTCTAGGTCTGGTTCAGCTTTTTTTTTGTGTGTGTATTCGTTTGTTCTGTTTTTTAGATTCCCTGTATGAGTGAAATCATATGGTATTTGTCTTTCTTAGTCTGGCTTATTATACACTAATAACAAAGTAGCAGAAAGAGAAATTGAGAAAATAATCCCATTCATAATTGCAGCAAAAAGAATAAAACACCTACGAGTAAACTTAACCAAGGAGGTGAAAGACCTATATTGTGGAAACTATGAAATACTGATGAAAGAAATTGGAGATGACACAAATAGAAAGATATTCTATGATCATGGATTGGAAGAATTAATATTGTTAAAATGTCCATGTCACCCAAAGCAATTTACAGAGTCAATGAATGCTTATTGAAATACCAACAACAACATTTTTTACAGAACTAGAACAAATGCTAATATGTATAGAGCCACAAAAGAGTCTGAATAGCCAAAGCAGTCTTGAGAAAGAACAACAAAGCTGGAAGTGTCACAATCCCAGATTTCAAGGTATACTACAAAGCTGTAGTAATCAAAACAGTATAGTATTGGCACAAAAGATTGATGGAACAGAATAGAGAACCCAGAAATAAACCCATACTTTTAGGGTCAATTAATCTATGACAAATTAGGCAAGAATGTGCAATGGGAAAAATACAGTCTTTTCAAAAATGGTGCTGGGAAACTGGACAGCTACAAGCAAAAGAATGAAACTGGACTAATTTCTTACACCATACACAAAAATAAACTCAAATGGATTAAAGACTTAATTGTAAGACCTGAAACCATAAAAACCCTAGAAGAGAACACAGGCAGTAATTTTTCTGACATCGGCCCTAGCAGCATTTTTCTAGCTAGTTATGTCTCCAAAAACAAGGGAAACAAAAGCAAAAATAAGCTATTGGAACTACATCAAAATAAACTTTCCTGCAGTAAAGGAAATCATCAACATAATGAAAGGCAACCTACTTAATGGGAGAAGAGATTTGCAAATGATATATCTGATAAGGGGTTAATTTCTAAAATGTATACGACTTATACAACTCGATACCTAAAAAACAATCTAAGTAAAAAATGGGCAGAGGACCCGAATAGACATTTGTTTTAAAGAAGCCATACAGATGGCCAACAGATATATGAAAAGATGCTCAATATCACTAACCGTCAGGGAAATGCAAATCAAAATCACAAAGCGTTACCACCTTAGACCTGTCAGAATGGCTAAAATCAAAAAGACAAGAAATAACAAGTGTTGGTGAGGATATAGAGAAAAAGGAACCCTTGTGCCCTGATGGTGGTAATGTAAATTGGTACAACTGCAATAGAAGACAGTGTGGAGGTTCCTCAAAAAATTAAAAATAGTAATAACATATCCAGTAATTTCACTACTGGGTATTTACCCAAAGAAAATAAAAACACTATCAAAAAAATATGTGCACTCTTATGCTTATTGCAGCATTATTTACAGTAGCAGGATATGGAAGTAACCTAAGTGTTCATTGATAGACAAATGGATAAAGAAGATGAGCTGTGTATATATAGTGGAATAGTACACAGCCATGAAAAAGATGAGATCATGCCGTTTGTGACAACATGGATGGACCGAGAGGGTATTATGCTCAATGAAAGAAGTCAGACTGAAAAAGGCAAATACCATATGATTTCACTGATATGTGGTATGTATATTTTTTGAAAGTACCTTTTACCTACCAATTTTTTCTACTTCCTGAGTCCACTTCTAGGTCAGTTTAAATGCTTCTAGAAAAATGTATCACTGATCATCACTGTTCAAAAAGATAAATTTTGCAGTAGCTGTTTAAGGGGTACATTATTTCCTTTTATGCTTCCTTCTTGTGAGCCATTTTTTATTTTCAAGGATGTCTGAAAATAGGTATGGGAAAAAAGAAAAATTTCCTAAACGCCACAAAGATCTTTTATATATAGTTCACAGAGTCTTTTCACTGTACATCATCTTACTTGGTACTCCAAAGGCAAGTTGCAGTTTCATCTTGGAGGGATTTTTCCTACATGTAGTTGGAAGAGGCAATGTGTAATAGTAGTCTCCAGAACCTGCTCTTATGTTATATAAAGTACCACTAGGAAGAAGTTAGAGGTATGTTTTAGTATTCCAACCAAGTTTTTTCTTTGCTTTCCTTCTTCTTTTTCTTTCCTTTTCCAAATTGATAGACTTTTATTACTTTTGCTAATTATTAAATGAATAAAAATTTTCTAAATACAAAATTATATAATGTAGAAAGTGTAAAGTCCCACCCCTTACTCTTCCCTATAATTCTACTCCCAACAATTGCCAGTGTTTAGTATTTGTATATTTTTCTAGACTTTTGTATGCCAATATGAATATCTTTTTTCATAATTGGTATTATGTTAAATATATTGATCTTCCTCAACCTTTTAAATTGCTACATGTTATTCTGTATGAATGTACCCTTATTTAATGAATTGATAATATTTTTGGTATTTCTCAATACTGTAATAAATGTGAATATTCTAATATTTACACCTTTGCCTGCTTTTCTGATTATTTCCTTAGTATAACTAGCTAAAATTAGATTTGTTTTTAAAGGATGGGCACATGTCAGATCTTGACACATATTACCCCTAAAAAAGATGGCTTTTTCCTTTAGATCCAACAAAGGATATATTCAGTCTTTGCCAAACTACTAAATAAAAAGTATCTGATTATTTTAATTTGCATTTTTGAAGAATACCAAGGTTAGACATATTTTAATATTGAGTATTCATAGTTTTTGTGTATCTGAATTGCCTTATTTGTCTCCTAAATTATTCTCATTTTATTATTGATTTATAAGACCATTTTATATATTAAAGATAATAAAACTTTGTCATATATATGTTGCAATAGTTTCACTCAGTTCCCTAGTTAACTTTTGATGTTATTCATGATATATTTTGTATGCAGAAATTTTAAGGTTTTTTAAAATTTTACTTATTTTTATTTTTTAAAGATTTTATTTATTTATTTGTCAGAGAGAGAGCACAAGCAGGGGCAGCGGCAGGCAGAGCAGGCCGAGCAGGCAGAGGGAGAAGCAGACTCCCTGCTGAGCAAGGAGCCCAATGTGGGACTTGATCCCAGGACCCTGGGATCATGACCTGAGCTGAAGGCAGGCACTTAACCGACTGAGCCACCCAGGCGTCCCTAAGTTTTTTTTTTTTAAGATTTTATTTGAGAGAGAAAGAGCGAGCATGAGCGGGTGGGGGGTGTGATGGCATGGGGGAAAGGGCAGAGGGAGAGGGAGAAGCAGACTCCCTGCTGGGCAGGGAGCCCGATGCGGGGCTCGATCCCTGGACCCTGAGATTGTGACCTGAGCTGAAGGCAGATGCTTAACCGACTAAGCCACCCAGGTGCCCTTAAGTTTTTACATAGTAAAACCTGTCAGTCTTGTCTTCTGGGGTTTCTTGGTTTTTTCAAACTTGGAAATATTTTATCTACCACAAGACCATAAAGGTTTTTCTTTTACCTTTAGTTATCTTTGTTATATTTATTCATCTCGTTGTCACTGTTTAAAATACCATCATTGGGGCGCCTGGGTGGCTCAGTCGTTGAGCGTCTGCCTTTGGCTCAGGTCATGATCCCAGGGTCCTGGGATCGAGCCCCGCATTGGGCTCCCTGCTAGGCAGGAAGCCTGCTTCTCCCTCTCCCGCTCCCCCTGCTTGTGTTCCCTCTCTCGCTGTGTCTCTCTCTGTCAAATAAATAAATAAAATAAAATAAAATAAAATAAAATAAAATAAAATAAATAAAATACCATTATTATTTTATATTAACTTCCCAGATATATATAGGTCTGTTTTCTACTTCTTGTTTTGTTTCATTGTTCTATTTAACTATATTTAGTAATGTACCATCACTACGTTATTTTATCAGCCTTAGCTTTTAGTACATTTCTTTATCTGGTAGGGAAGATATCCTCCTACACAAAGTAACTGGCTATAGCATTCATTCTGAGCTCCTTTGGAACAAATAGCAATCTCTGTGAAGTAGGAGAGTACCCATTGCCATCTTCCAGTGTACCCTCTTTCATCTTTGGTTGGTGGGATTTGCTCTGAGCTGGGTGGTTTTCTGAGATTCTCATGGAAGAAATCCATATAGTTATTTCTGAAGGAGCCGCTCCTTTTCCCATGTAGAGTGACATAGTGTTTACCAATGTTTGGTTTCCCTTTAATCCATTATCATCTTCTGACCTATAGTGGGTATATTTCCTTTTTTCTCATTGCTGCTTCAGATTTGCTTTTAAAAAAACGAATTTCAAAAAACAACAACTAATTTCTTTGGATTCTTCTTAGGAACCAGGAAGGGAAGAAAAGTTAAAATATGAGCTCACTTTCCCATCTTAAAAATACAAACTCTGTTTTTGGATTATATACTAGCATTATGAGTTTTTATTTTTATTTTTTTTATTTTTTAAAGATTTTATTTATTTATTATAACATATATATTATATTAAGTTATTATATATATATTAAGTTATATATATATATATAACTTACAAACTTTGATATATAAAAGTGGCAGTTAGGAAATTATAATTTACAAAATAATTTTTAATGACATTTGTAATTTCTATAAAATCATAGAGTCCTTGTCAAAGCAGAGCAATAAAACTTGCAAGTGATTTATGATTATATTTCATTCTAGGCACACCTTCTCCTGAGATTCAACTTGCGTTCAAATTCAGAGAGGATCCACAAGAGCAAAAGAGTAAAAATAAGATAATGCCTCTTAGTGAGAATGCAGTCTTACAGGTATGTAGCATATTGATTAAATACATACTTATTAAAAATTGGAAATGCTGTTTCAAAGAGCGGTAAATTACTAATGATTAATTCTTTTTGTATATTATTTTCCTTCTTTCTTCTCTTACTCAGTTTTTACCCTTTCTTAGCTAGTCATTCTGTTTCTTCTTTGCAACTTTGGTGAAAGGCAGTTTTAGAAGGGGGTGTTTAAAATATTTCATTTCTTCCTCTCTTTCCTTTTCTCTCTTTCAGGTAGAGATGTGGAAGTGAGAGAAACAGAAGGTTAAAATAGAATATAATAATTATGATTTTCATCTCCATTGTATGTCAGAGATCACTTTAAATTTGTGAAGAAGATGTTAGTCTGCATGGTATAATTTGAGATATGGGCTACTGAAAGTCCCTTCTATTATCTTATGTGTGTGTGAGTGCATGTGTATGTATACACACTTACATACACAAATTTTTATTTGTTTCTTTTTAATGCAGTCACCCTGGGGAAAGATTAGGGGTGATTTAGTTAACACCTGTGGCATAAATAAGTCAGCTAACCAGAGATACCTACCAAGTCTTAAGGAAGGAAGGGATGATAGATATATTTTTTTCCTCTGAGGATAAAAAGTAACATTCCAGTGTGTTCATGTTTTAATTTTCTTCAGAAAAATACCAAGAGGTGGAATTACTGGATTGTATGGTACTTCTATTTTTAATTTTTTTAGTAACCTCCACACTGTTTTCCATTGTGGCTACACCATTTTACATTCCCACCGACAGTGCATGACAGTTCTCTTTTCTCCATATCCTTGCCAACATTGGTTGTTTCTTGTCTTTTTGGTTTCAGCCATTTTGACAGGTGTGAAGAGATATCTCGTTGTGATTGTGATTTGCATTTCCCTGATGGTTAGTGATGTGTATCTTTTCATGTGTCTTCTGGTCACCTGTTTGTCTTCTTTAAAAAAAATGTCTGTTTGGGTCCTCTGCCCACTTTTTAATTGTACTGTTTAGTTTAGGTTTTTTTGTTGTTTTTTGCTGTTGAGTTGTATGAGTTCTTTATCTATTCTGGATGTTAACCTCTTATCAAATATATCCTTTGCAAATATCCTCTCTCATTCTATAGGTTGCCTTTCATTATTCTAATGGTTTCCTTCACTGCATAAAAGCTTTTTATTTTATTTTATTTATTTTTTAGAGAGAGAGTGAGGGGGCGGGGCGGGGAGAAGAGGGAGAGGGACAGAGAAAATCCCAAGCAGGCTTCTTACTCAGTGAGGAGCCTGACACAGGGCTCAATCCCACAATCCTGAGACCATGACCTGAGCTGAAACCAAGAGACAGATGCTTAGCCAACTGAGCCACCCAGGTGCCCCATGATTTCAGTCTTTTAAATCAAGAGTTGTTTTGTGGCCTAACATATGATCTATCCTGGGGAATATTTTATGTGCACTTGAGAAGAATATGTATTCTGTTTTGGGATGGAATATTCTGTATATATCTGTTAGGTCCATCTGTTCTAAGCCATTGTTGGTGTCATTTAAAGCCATTGTTTCCTTGTTGATTTCTTTCCGGAAGATGTATCCATCGATGTAAGTGGGGTGTTAAAGTCTCCTAGTTTTATTGTATACTGTCAATTTGAGAGAAAAGTATTTTAAACAGATGTTATCAGTAACTGATGAATAAATAAAACACTTAATACCGGGAATGTTTATTCTGCTATACTGAATGTGAGGATAGTTTGTGTGAGTATCTGGTGCTTCCTGGCAAGCCAGGGTTGGTTAGGCTGATTTGACTGTCTAGACTTTTTCCACTCCACTCCCAGTGATCCACGATTCAGTTGAAGAGAATGGTTTCAGATATTTTTGGTTGAGGATGTATAAATAGATTTGCCTCTTTTCCAGATCCTCCAAATTAGCACAATTAATTTAAACTCTTTTTCACCTCCTACACCCTACCCCCAACAGATGAAATAAAACAAAACCTGTACAGCTTAAGGGACCATCAAAATATAGGGGTGGTAAGGGCAGAAAAAAAATGACAGACACATGAATCAAAAGGAAAGATAGCAATTTGGATCCCTTAGGAAAGAGTTGATTGAAATGTGTCCTTGCATTTTGTTAATTAACAAATGACCAACTCCAGCCCCCATTATATTCAGAGGCATTAGCTCTTAAGTGTTATTTTTGCCTATGGAGGAGGGGAAAGAAAAAAATGGCTGTCAGGAGCAAACTTCCTTTTTACTTCCTCTCTTATTTTTTGCATTTTCCTTATGTAGGTAGGGTCAAGTCACTGATCTATAGTAAGGGAAATAAACTGGGTATTACAGGTATTTGGATGAATTATTTTGTGAAGATGCAGAAATATCTAGTAAGCATATAAGTATACTCTATTTAGTTAATACCTGGGAGTGTCTAGGTTTACTTCTTGTCTCTGGGCCTCTGAGCTTTGTAAGGTCTGCTTGGGAAGTATATGTATGTGGAACCAATGTGATAACCTTGAAGTATGTAAAGATTCATTATCAGTAAATAACAGTGAATGTTCATTGGAGAAGATTGAAATTCTCACAGTAATTTGTGTTTTCCTGTTATTATAGCTTTTCATTGATTGAACAATGCTTGGAAATTCATGCTAAAGGCTTTATTTTCAGAAAGCTTTGTTACTGATCATAGAAACATAGAAGGCCCTCCAAGAGAGATCTTTTTCTAAAGATCCACTTTGATGGTAACAAGATATTAAATGTAAGGATTCCTTTTAAAGTGATGAAAGCCAGTATGCTGTAAAACTTAAAATGAAGTCATTTTATCCGTGCATTTTATCTTTTTTTTGAAAGGGAAACAACTTCAGATTTTCTGGCATGACTTGAGAATTAGGCAAAAGTCATTTAGCACTTAACATTGTAATGCAGAGGTTGTATGATTTTTGGCCCTCAAGAGAAATATTAGAACTGAGAACCTGACAAGAATGGCTTATCAGAACCATTATGGATTTATGGAAAGAAATTAAGGAAAAAACTAAACACAAGAGCTAAAACTCCTTGAGGAAAACATTGGGAAAAAGTATTGCAACATTGGATTTGGCAATGATTTCTTGGACATGAAAGCCCGGCAACAAAAGAAAAAATAAATAAAGCTAGACTCATGAAAATTAAAAACCTTTGTGCATTAAAGGACACTATCAACAGATGAAAAGGCAACCCAAGGAATGGGAGTAAGTCATGTATCTCATAAGGGATTGCTACCCAGAATATATAAAGACTGTTAAAACTGAGCAACAAAAAAACCAAACAAACTGATTTAAAAATGGACAAAGGGCATGAACAGACATTTCACCAAAGAAGATAGACTAGTGGCCAATAAGCACATGAAAATATGTTCACCATCATTAATCAATAGGGAAATGCACTTCAAAACCACCCTGAGATCCCACCTTACACTCATTATGATAGCTGTTATCAAAAAACCCCAAAATAACCAGTGTTAGTGAGGATGTAGGAAAATTGGAATTCTTTCTCATTGCTGGTAGGAAATGTAGAATGGTGCCACTGCTGTGGAAAATGGTATGGTGATTCCTCCAAAATTAAACATTTTATCATATGATCCAGAAACTCCACTTCTGGGTTTATACCCAAAATAAGTGAAAGCAGGGACTCAAAAATATATTTATACATCCATGTTCATTGAACCGTTATTCACAATAGCCAAAAGGTGATAGGAAACCAAGCATCTACCAACAGATGAGTGGATAAACAAAATGTGTTACATACAATGTAATTAGAAAGGGAGGAAACAACATGGGGGTGAACCTTAAAGACCTCATGCTAAGTGAAATAAGTTCAGACACAAAAGGACAAATGTTGTATGGTTCCTTTTATATTAGGTACTTAGAGTAGTCACAGTAGAGACTGAGTAGTAGAAAGAAAGGAGCAGGGTAGGTACCAGGGATTAGGAGAGGGGTGAATGGGGAGTTAGTGCTTAGTAGGTGTGAGTTACAGTTGGAAAAGATGAAAAAGTACTCTAGATGGATGCGGGTGATGGTTGTACAACAGTGTGCACAAAATGCCACAGCACTGTATGTGTAAAAATGGTTAAAATGGTGAATTTTATATTATATATATTTTACCACAGCAGAGAAGATGCTAAGAAAGAATAACACAAGAATTATTTTAAATGTTAAATTTTTAATTGTTGCATTGTATTAGCATTTATCAGTTAAAAGAAAACTACCTTTTTCCCCCTAGCAACCTCAAGATGAAATGGAACAAAATGAAGCTCTGTTCCAGTAGGTATACTAATTTTTGGCTTTATTAAATTGTAGTGGTTTTTTTGTTTTGTAATTTTGCACTCTAAAGTGAGTCTTCATTGTCTTAAGAGTTTTAGAATTATTGTGTATTTTTTAATAATTGCCCCTTTAGCAGCATAAATGTTATTTTTAAACATTCTAGATAAGCTTCATTTCATGAGAAAGATTGGTTCAGATTGAGTTGATTCTCTATTAATATTATTTAAAAAGAAAATTTATAGCATAGCATGAAGGAAGGATTTGTAGACTTTATTGAAATTAGACTTTATAGGACTATTATACTTTAAAAAACTTTATCCTTTCAGTTCTTTTGAAACCGTGGTTCTCAAAATATGGTCTGTGGACCCCTTGGGAGTCCTTGAGACTTTCCAGACGGTCTTTGAGGTCAAAACTATTTTCATAATAATACTAATACATTATTTGCCTATTTCTTAGTACTGACATTTGCACATAGAGTGCTAAAGAAAATGGTAAGTAAAATGCTGAAGCCTTAGTAGGAATCAGGGCAGTGGCACCAGATAGTACTAGTAGTTGCTGTATTTTTCAATGCCATGAACTAGCAGTTAAAAAAGAAAAGGAAGGAAAAAAAGCTAGCTTCACTTAATGCATTTGATGAAGCAGAAAACTTCTTGTTTTATTAAATTTCTACTCTTGAATATGTATCTCTTTGATATGCTGTGTGATGATGGAGGAAGTATGCCTAAGTACTTCTGTGCATACTGAAGTGTGGTCGTTGTCTTGAGAGCACTTGTGTGACTTGTTTGAGTTGTAAACATTGTAAGAAAATTAGCTCACTTTTTCTTTTAACTTGAAAGAATAATTGACAGACAAAATAACATTCACACTTGGGTATATGGCAGACATTTTCTTGAAAATCAATGAAGTAATAAGCCAGTCACTTCAAGGAAAACAGCTGATGGTATTTGTTGCCAATGAAAAAATTCAAGCTTTCATGTGAAAATCAGTGTAGGAAAACTTGTTTTTACCACCTTGACTTTGATGGCTTGCCAGTACTTAAAATTTTCCAGTGAGATCAGTGGTAATATTTACAAAGGTGATCTTTTTGATGTTTAACAGTGTTATCAGTATAAGGAAGATTTGCATAATTCGGTGAATCAGTATTTTCTAAAAGACAAATGCACAATGTCACAATCACACACAGGTGAAAGATTCATTCAAAGTACAAGGTAGACCAATGGGTCATAGTGCGACAGAATACAGAAAGTTCATTGGTGTTGTTTCAATTTTTACATTTCCAGTAACCTTTAAAGAAGTTATTCCTTTTAGAGTTTTGGTATGATATTTGCTTTGGTGTGATACTATAGTTATCCAAAAAGGCTACTAAAATACTCCTTCCTTTTCCAACTGTATATCTGTGAGAGGCCAGATTTTTGTTATAAATAAAACAAAGTATGGCAAAAGATTGAATGCAGTAGCAGATATGAGATGACAGCTGTCTTCTATGAAGCCATATATTTTTTAAAAATGTGAAACAGTGCCATTCTTTTCACTGATTTTTTTTCATTTTGTAAAATATAATAAATTTTCATAAAAATATATTTACATGTTAATGGATTATTACTGTTATTTTTATTTATTTAACTTTAAGTTTTTTATGTTAATTCCAGTATAGTTAATATACAGTTATATTAGTTTCAGATATATAATGTAGTGATTCAGTAATTCTGTATATTATTCAGTGCTCATCATGATAAGTGTTCTTTTACTGTTCTTTTTAAATTAATGATTATTTAAAATTTTTCCTATTTTAACTTCTAGTATGTAAGTGTAATTAAGTATATGTCACATAAATAAAAACTTTGGGTTCCTCAATAATTTTTAAGAGTGTAAAGGAGACCAAAGATCAAAAAGTTTGAGAACCACTGTGTTTAAATAACGCTATTACTGAAGAGATCAGCACTATAAGTTCATCTACAGAAATGGGGGAAACAAGAAAACTAGGGAAGACAAACACAGTATACATAATCTCAGTGCCCAGAGAGAACCATTGTTAGCATTTTCGTACATTTTATTTTAGGCTTTATATATAGCTTTATTTATGTTTTCTATGAAATTAAATCATTCTGCAGATAGTTTTTTGTGTCCTATTTTAAAATCTTAAGTAATAATTTATCATAATTATTTTCTCATGTCATATTTTTAAAAACATGAATTTTAATGGCCTCACAATATTTCACTGTATAACTTGACTGTACTATAATGCATTTAATTATTCCTCTACTGTTAGATGTGTACATTGTTTGCTGTCTTGCCTAATATAAATAACTATTTTTTAACAATTTTGTTAAGAGTTTGCTCTATTTTCAGACTTATGTCTTAAATTCTCTTGTAATTAAGGGGGAAAATTCTGTTGTTGACTCAAAGTATGATTCAGTTTTGTTTTAAATCAGCTCGTTCTTCTCAAAGAATTGCATTTTAGGGAAAAAATCAGCATTCTTTTCTATTTGCCTCATAGAAATTATTATATATATATAAATATATATATATATATATATATATATATGAGCAGTTTCATTTCCATTTTCAAGGTAGCTTATATTGATCACTTCTGGGTTTTTTTTTTTATTAACATATAATGTATTATTTGTTTCAGGGGTACAGGTCTGTGATTCATCAGTCTTACACAATTCACAGCGCTCACCACAACATACCCTCCCCAGTGTTCATCACCCAGCCACCCTATCCCTTCCCCTTCCACCCCCCTCCACTCCAGCAACCCTGTTTGTTTCCTGAGATTGAGAGTCTCTTATGGTTTGTCTCCCTCTCTGGTTTCATCTTGCTTCATTTTTCCCTCCCTTCCCCTATGATCCTCTGTCTTGTTTCTCAAATTTCTCGTATCAGAAAAATATGGAACGCTTCATGAATTTGCGTGTCATCCTTGCACAGGGGCCATGCTAATCTTCTCTGTATCGTTCCAGTTTTAGTATATGTGCTGCCGGAGCGAGCACGATCACTTCTGTTTTTAGACAGGAGAGAGTGTTCAATTTATTATTCTTGCTTAGGCTTCAAGTAGCTATACCTGGTATATAAAAACTGCTCTTAAAACAGCTGAAACAAGAGGCTTTTTTTTTTTAAGGGAGATATCTTGATTGCGTTTGCATATAGTAAATTGGATTGAGGAAAAAAGTAGTTAACTGACTGCTTTTCTTCAATCAACTTTTAATTATCCCAAGGCAGATGATAAAAATTGCAGATTAGGCATGACCCTTATTTTGCTTTCAACCTCTTTCCATCAATATTTCATATATGTTCTTTGCCTACTGTGAAATACAAGAATGATAAATAATACCTGAGAATTTTCTCATTAGTTACTTGCACTTACATCTAAAACTATAATGACAAACTTTCAATGTATTTAAGGATTTAGATAACCAAGATACATAATTCAGAACCAGTTTTTTCTCCTCCACTACCCTTATTTGATACACAGTCATCCCAAAGTGACTTTCACACCTAAACTTAAGGTTATCTTGTTTACACTCCTGAATTTCATCCATTAATTTTTCAGCTTGTTCCTTCATTTTTGCAATCACTTGAAATGTAAATGTTAACAAATTTGTAGTAATTGTAAAAGTAATTGGAAGGATGGAGCAAAAAAAAATTATGCAACTTCGAAATTCCTTTAAATGAAAAAAACCCTTAAATTATATTTGAATGAGAAATAGTGTTTTTTGTTTTCATTTCAAAATTTATATTTATTTATTAAATAATTGATTTATTTTTTAGGAATAAAAAAAGTTTTCCAATGATCACTAGGTCATTTTCCCAGGCTGAACTTTCAGTGAACCACCAAAGCATTCAAGGTATGTTTTTATGGGTAGAGTCATATAAAGTAAATTTGTCTTTGCCTAAAAATAGAAAGCTTAGTTAGATATGGATTTATTTGCATTAATGGCTCTCAAAAGGCCAAATGGGTAGGAGGTTAGAAGTGTGGGAAATGCAGGACATTTGGCATTTTGGGAGCCATTAATGCCATATGATGCTTTTGGCATCTCTGTACTTTTACCACCACCCTATTGAACTTCTAAGTCCTAAGTCCAATTTATGCTTTAACTGGCTGTTCCTTTATAACTTTGTGGTGTTTCTTGCTGCCATAAAGCTGATGTTACTACACCATAGAATTGGTAGTCCCCTTTCCTTCTGATAACTTCATTGCAACTCCCTCTTCCCTTCATTCCTTTCAGAGTGTTCAGAACAAAAGTTCGTTTTATTTTCATCCTCGATTTTAGGTAAATCACATATAAGGAAACTGTTAAATTGTTCACTAGTTTAGCTAACTCTGTTTTAATACAATCCTATCTTCTTCCTCCCAATTCAAAGAGTAATTCTAACCAAATTGTAGAATGGTCAAAATAAACAAATTATCTTTAGTAATTGTTGTATATTGTATATAAGTTAAAATTCCGCTCTCCTGAGCATTTTCTTCTCATTTGGTACTTTAGAATTTTATGTATGTATGTATGTATGTATGTATTTTGAGAGAGAGAAAGAGCACAAGCAGTGGGGGAGGGGCAGAGAGAGAGGTCAGGAGCAGACTCCCCGCTGAGCAGGGAGCCTGACGGTGGGGTTCGATCCCAGGACCCTGTGATCATGACCTGAGCAGAAAACAGACGCTTAACTGACTGAGCCACCCAGGCGCCCTTAGAATTATTTTTTATACATACATACTACTATTACTACCTGTTGTCTCTTTCAGGTGTTAAGTAGAAAATGTACAAAATCTTTTAATAATTTATTAAAGGATAGACAAAAGCTCAAAAAAAATTTTTTTAAGTTTTTTTTTTATTTATTTGAGATAGAGCAGGAGTGAGAGAGAGAGAGAGAGAGAGAGTGCACACAAGCAGGGAGAGCAGCGGGCAGAAGGAGAAGCAGGCTCCCCACTGAGCAGGAAGCCCGACGCAGGCCTCAATCCCAGGACTCTGGGATCATGACCTGGGCCAAAGGCAGATGCTTAACCAACTGAGCCACTCAGGCACCCCCCCCCAAATTTTTTTAATTTGTAAAAACTATTTTAAGTGAATTTTGTAGTTAGAAAATGAGAATTCCTTAAATATGTTTATTTTTATAAAGTAGTCAAATTAGCATAATAAATACCAACTTACCAAATTTTAAAAATACCAACTATTGGCATAAAAGAATGATCATTTTGATTATGAGGTGATTAAAAATATAGAAAGAGATGGCTTTGAGGATTTTCTTTGCAATTGAGAGAAGGAGAAAGGAGGATGAAGTCATCTTCTCTTTTTTTAAACTAACCCACCGAGGATCTGACAGTTAAAAAAAAAAGAATATTGAAGATGTATCTATTACAGTGTTTCTTTCATCTG
Organism: Halichoerus grypus; assembly: GCF_964656455.1. NCBI lineage: Eukaryota > Metazoa > Chordata > Mammalia > Carnivora > Phocidae > Halichoerus > Halichoerus grypus. Next base: position 96,573,029 of record NC_135713.1, read on the forward strand.
TACTAAATTTTAAGCAATCAGAGATAAAACTTTAAATAACAAGATATACGTAGTAGAACATATTATCATCATTGCTTGGCATAAAGGATTCTAATGCAAGGATAAGTTATTTATTCCAGGGGCGCCTGGGTGGCTCAGTTGTTAAGCGTCTGCCTTCGGCTCAGGTCATGATCCAGGGTCCTGGGATCGAGCCCCACATTGGGCTCCCTGCTCTGCGGGAGGCCTGCTTCTCCCTCTCCCACTCCCCCTGCTTGTGTTCCCTTTCTTGCTGTGTTTCTCTCTGTCAAATAAATAAATAAAATCTTAAAAAAAAAAATTTTTTTTAAGTTATTTATTCTTAATGTTTTGCTCATCATCCTGTGAGGGTGTGCAATACCATGATGTTAGCCCTCCTAGGTGATTTTCATAGCTTACCATCATCAAATGGCAAAGGTGAAGCAAAACAAAATAAAAACAGAAACAATAAAAAGCAGATTTTTGTACGATATAAAGCTCAGCAAGCATATTTATGCTTATTTTTTTCCCCTGAAAAACCTGTCTTGCTTGTGAGGATGCATGCTAAGGTTCAGCAAATAATTACTTATGCTGTAGCTCTAGATATGGCCTAATCAAAGGAAACCAAAAGAATGACTCAAACATATGCTTGAAACAGCAGTGAGCCCTAAATTCCTACCTAAATACGTCAGAGTGCCTGGGCCTTAATGATGAAGGTAGGAGGCAAGAGGAGTGGTATAGGAGAACTGTCTTTTTTCCTGATCATCCTTCAACTTCTCTTGGTATGAATTGCAGAGGGAGCAGGATGAGGAGGGGATGATAAAGTGGCAGTCACTTAGGACAACCTCCTGATTCCTTTTGGCCCCTACATGGGTTGGTCCTTTTCATGCCTAACTTGACAGCATGATTTTAATTTATATTCTGTTACCTATACTGGAGGAGATAATGACCCTGAGAAAGTAGGTATGATTTTTCCTCCTGTAATTAACCCATACTTAGAATAACCCAGCCAAAACAGTGAGAGGCTTTTAGCTAAACTAATTCTAAATAATTATAATTTTACCGATCTTCACGTAAAGTATTTTTTTAAGAAATGGAAGATTTTTTTTGTAAATTTATTGCCACTATAATGATACTTTTATATCAATAAATAGGTATGATATTTATAAAATATTTTATATATCACATGAATGCCTGAGAGAACCATTTCAAGTTATTTTGATTAAGAAATGCTAAATGAGAAGGTATGTTTTTAGTGCTTTAATAAAACTGGAGTAAAACATATTGTTGTCTTCTAGGGCCTGAGGCTGAAAATCCTGAAATTTTGCCAAACCCAGATAAGGTTGGTCTATATAACAGACATTACCTTTGCAGATCATGTGTTTAGATTTTATTTAAAAATTATATTGAGGGCGCCTGGGTGGCTCAGTCGTTAAGCGTCTGCCTTCGGCTTAGGTCATGATCCTGGGGTCCTGGGATCAAGCCCCGCGTCGGGCTCCCTGCTCGGCGGGAAGCCTGCTTCTCCCTCTCCCACTCCCCCTGCTTGTGTTCCCTCTCTTGCTGTGTCTCTCTCTGTCAAATAAATAAAATCTTTAAAAAAAATATAAATAAATAAATAAATAAATAAAAATTATATTGATTAAAGTATCAAGCCCATTAGGTTCTTTCCCTGGGTGAGAATATGACTAAACCATTTCAGTAGATAGAAATGTATTCTTGTCTAAAAACCCCTTCCAATATTTGTTCTTCCCTATCTCTAATGAAATAGTATTTTCTTGATCTGTGTTTCTTTTTTGTATTTTAATTCCAGTATAGTTAACATACAGTGTTTTATTACTTTCAGGTGTACAAAATAGTGATTCAACAATTCTATAAATTACTCAGTGCTAATCAAGATAAGTGTACTCTTAATTCTCTTCATCTATTTCACGCATACCCCCCCATTCACCTCCTCTCTGATAACCATGTTTGTACTCCATTTAAGAGTCTTTTTTTTTTTTTCTTGGTTTGTCTGTTTTTTCTTTATTTGTTTGTTTCTTAAATTCCACATAGGAGTAAAATCAATGGTATTTGTCTTTCTCTGACTAACTTATTTCACTTAGCATTACTCTCTCTAGATCCAGGCATGTTATTGGAAATAACAAGATTTCATTCTTTTTTATGGCTAAATAATATTCTTGTGTATGTATATACCACTTCTTCTTTATCCATCTTTCAGTGGACATTTGGGCTCCTTCCATAATTTGGCTATTGTAAATAATGCTGCAATAAACATAGGGATGCATATATCCTTTCAAATTAGTGTTTTCATATTCTTTGGGTAAATGCCCAGTAGTGCAATTAGTGGATCATATGGTAGTTCTGTTTTTAATTTTTTGAGGAACCTTCATCCTGTTTTCCAGAGTGGTTGCCCCAGTTTGCATTCCCACCAATAGTGCAGGAGGGTTCCTTTCTTCCTACATCCTCGCCAACACTTGTTTCTTTTGTTTTGATTTTAGCTCTTCTGACTGGTGTGAGGTGGTATCTCATTGTGGTTTTGATTTGTATTTCCCTGATGCTGAGTGATGTTGAGCATTTTTTCATATATCTGTTGGTCATTTGTAGGTCTTCTTTGGAGAAATGTCTGTTCATGTCGTCTGCCCATTGCTTCATTGAATTATTTATTCTTTGGGTGTTGAGTTTGATAAGTTCTTTATAGATTTTGGATACTAACCCTTTATCTGAAAAGACATTTGCAAATATCTTCTCCCATTCTGTAGGTTGTCTTTTGGTTTTGTCAACTGTTTCCTTTGCTGTGAAAAAGCTTTTTTATCTTGATGAAGTCCCAATAGTTCATTTTCGCCTCTGTTTCCCTTGCCTTTGGAGATGTGTCTAGTGAGAATTTGCTCTGGCTGAGGTCAAAGAGGTTGCTGCCTGTGTTCTCCTCTAGGATTTTGATGGATTCCTGTCTCACATTTAGGTCTTTCATGCATTTTGAGTTTATTTTTACATATGGTGTAAGAAAATGGGTTAATTTCATTCTTCTGCATGTGGCTGTCCAATTTTCCCAACACCATTTGTTGAAGGGACTGTCTTTTTTCCATTGGATATTCTTTCCTGCTTTGTCGAAGATTAGTTGACCATAGAGTTGAGGGTCCATTTCTGGGTTCTCTATTCTGTTCCATTGATCTATGTGTCTGTTTTTGTGCCAGTACCATACTGTCTTGATGCTTACAGCTTTGTAATACAGCTTGAACACATTGGACAAAATAGACTTTAAAACAAAAATTAAAACAAGAGACTAAGAAAGACAGTACATAATCATAAATGGAACAATTCGACAAGAAGATATAACAAATTGTAAATATTTACATACCCAACAAGGGAGCACCCAGATACATAGAGCAGTTAATAACAAACATAAAGGAAGTAATCAATAGTAATACAATAATAGTAGGGAACTTCAACACTCCACTTACATCGATGGACAGATCGTCCAAACAAAAAATCAGCAAGCAAACAGTAGCTGAGAATGAACATTGAACCAGGTGGATCTAACAGAAATATTCAGAACATTCCATCCTAAAACAGCAGGATACACATTGTTTTCAAGTGTACATGGAACATTTTCTAGAACAGTTCACATATTAGGCCACAAAACAAGTCTCAACAAATTAAAAAATGTCAAAGCCATACCATGCATCTTTTCTGACCACGATGCTATGAAACTAAATATCAACCACAAGAAAAAATATGGTAAGACCACAGAAATATGGAAGTTAAAAAATATGCTACCAAACAATTAATGGAACAACCAAAAAAATCAAAGAGGAAATCAAAAGATACATGGAGAGAGGGGCGCCTGGGTGGCGCAGTTGGTTAGTCATCCCACTCTTGGTTTCAGCTCAGGTCATGATCTCCGGATCATGAGATCAAGCCCCATGTTGGGCACCATGCTGAGCTTGGAGTCTGCTTAGAGTTTCTCTCTACTTCTCCCTCTGTTCCTCTCCTCCCACCTAAAATAAATAAATAAATCTTTAAGAAAAATACATGGAAACAAATGAAAGCACAACAGTTCAAAAGTTTGGGATGCAGCAAAAGCAGTCTAAGAGGGAAGTTTATAGCAATACAGGTGTAACTCAAGAAGAAAGAAAAATCTCAAATAAACAACCTAAACTTACCCCTAAAGGAGCAAGAAAAAGAAGAACAAACAAAACCCAAAACCAGGAGAAGAAAAGAAATAATAAAGATTAGAGCAGAAATAGGCAAAATAGAAACTAAAAAAATAATAGAGCAGATCAATAAAACCAGGAGCTGGTTCTTTGAAAAGATCAACAAAATTGATAAACCTTTAGTCAAACTCATCAGAGAGAGAGAGAGAGAATTCATATAAACAAAATCAGAAATGGAAGAGGAGAAATAACCAACACCACAGAAATACAAAGGATTGTAAGAGAATACTATGAAAAATTATATGCCAACAAGTTGGACAACCTACAAGAAATGGATAAATTCCTAGAAGCATATAATCTCCTAAAACTGAATCAGAAAGAAATAGAAAATTTGACAGACTGATTACCAGCAATGAAATTGAATCAGTAATGAAAAACTCCCAACAACAGAATGTCCAGAACCAGATGGCTTCACAAGTGAATTCTACCAAATTATAGAGTTGATATTTATTCTTCTCAAACTGTTCTAAAAAATTGAAGAGGAGGGAAAGCTTCCAAATTCATCCTATGAGGCCACTGTTACCCTGTTACCAAAACCAGAAAAAGACACCACAATAAAAGAGAACGACAGGCCAGTATCTTTGATGAACATAGATGCAAAAGTCCTCAACAAAATATTAGCAAACTGAACCTAACAATACATTAAAAAATCATTCACCACAATCAAGTGGGCTTTATTCCCAGGATGCAAGGGTGGTTCAGTATTCACAAAACAATCAACATGATACATTACATCAACAAGAAAAAGGGTAAAAACCATGTGAACATTTCAGTAGATGCAGAAAAAGCATTTGACAGAGTACTGTGGGGATTCACAGTGCCTGGATAGATAAAATCTGACTTGTATATACCTCCCTGGATGAGACTAATTGAAAAGCAAAGGAGGAGTGCCCAGAATGCTGGGCGTCCTTTGGAGTTTCTTGGCTGAAAGCGGCCAGATTCTTACTGTGGCTCAAGGTTCTCATCTAGGGAGAAAATGTTTAAATTTTGAAGAAATACAGGTACCTGTAGTGGTCACGTACTTCACGAACTCCTTGCCTTGCACGTATGTCACGAGCACTGCTCCTACCACATGCTGCCCCATATATTGCTGTCCTGATCATTAAGGCTACACTTTCCTTCTTGTTTTTCTCTTGCATGTGGTGTATTGATAAAATTAACAATAAAAGTGGAGACAGAGCTTGGCTCGAGACCTTTCGCCATTAGAGTGTCTGTCCCCTCACCCTCTCCTTTCTCCTACTTTGGTGTCTGGAGTAATCTTTTCATTTGCCGTCTCAGGGTTTGCTGGCCAAACCCGACAAACATCCATTCATGATAAAAACCCTCAACAAAGTAGGTTTGGAGGGAACATACCTCAATAATAAAACCTTTATATGAAGACCCATAGCCGACATCATACTCAATGAGGAAAAACTGAGAGCTTTTTCCCTAGGGTTAGGAACAGGGCAAGGATGTCCACTCTCACCACATTTATTCAACATAGTAGTGGAAGTCCTAGCCTCAGCAATCAGACAACAAAAAGGAGTTAAAGGCATCTAAATTGTGAGGAAGAAGTAGAACTTTCACTGTTTTCAGATGGCATGATACTATATTTAGAAAATCCTAAAGACTTAACCCAAAAACTACTAGAACTGATAAATAAATTCAGTAAGGTGGTAGGATACAATATCAACATACAGAAATCTGTTGCATTCCATACACTAATAAGCAGCAGAGAGAGAAATTTTAAAAAAAATTCCCATTTACAGCTGCACCCAAAACAATAAAATACCTAGGAATAAGCCTAACCAAGGAGGTGAAAGACTTATGCTCTGAAAACTATAAAACAATGATAAATGGAAGACAAACAAATGGAAAGATATTCAACACTGATGGATAAGAAGAATATTGTTAAAATGTCCATACTACCCGAAAGCAACCTACATATTTAAAGCAATCCCTATCAAAATACCGACAACATTTTCCACAGAACTAGAAAAAAATGATCCTAAAATTTGTATGCAACCACAAAAAATCCCAAATAGCCAAAAGCAATCTTGAAAAAGAAAAACAAAGCTGGAAGTATCACAATCCCAGATTTCAAGTTATACTATAAATCTGTCATAATCAGAACAGTATGGTACTGGCACAAAAACAGAAACATAGATCAATGGAACAGAACAGAGAGCCCAGAAATAAATCCTCGTTTATATGGTCAGTTAATCTTTCACAAAAAAGGCAAGAATATGGAAGGGAAAAAGTCATTTCAACAAGTGGTGTTGGGAAACTGAACAGCTACCTGCCAAAGAATGAAACTGGACCACTTTCTTAAACCACACACAAAAATAAACTAAAAATTAAGAACCTAAATGTGCTGGCTGAGTAGTATTCCATTGTATATTTGCAATGATGTGGTTGGAACTAGAGGTTATTATGCTAAGTGAAATAAGTCAAGAGAAAGACAGTTATCATATGATTTCACTCATATGTGGAATTTAAGAAACAAAACAGAGGAGCATAGAGGAAAGGAGGGAAAAATAAAACAAGATGAAACCAGACAGGGAGACAAACCATAGGAGACTCTTAATCATAGGAAACAAACTGAAGGTTGCTGGAGGGGAGGTGGGTGGGGGAATGGGGTAACTGGGTGATGGGCATTAAGGAGGGCACATGATGTAATGAGCACTGGGTGTTATATGGAACTGATGAATCACTCAACTCTGCCTCTGAAACTAATAATATACTATATGTTAATTAACTGATTTTAAATTAAAAAAGTGTTTTTTTATGAGCTATTCAAATAAAAGGACAATGAAACTCCACTTGTAAAAAAAAAAATAAAGTCTATTTTGTCCAGTGTATCATTACCCTGGATTTTTGTTCATATCCATTTGTGTGATAAATGCTTCTCCATCCCTTCACTTTCAATCTGCATATTTCTTTAGGTCTGAAACAAGTCTCTTATAGGCAGCATATAGATGGGTCTAGTTTGTTTTTTTTTTATCCATTCTGACACCCTCTGTTTTTTGATAAATGTTTTAGTCCATTTACATTCAAAGTAATTATTAATAGATATGTATTTATTTCCGTTTTGTTATTGTTTTATGGTTGTTTTTGTAGTTCTTTGTTCCTTCTCTTGCTCTCTTCTCTCACGATTGATTGGCTTTCTTTAGTGATATACTTGGATTCCTTTCTCTTTATTTTTTATATATCTATTACTGGTTTCTGATTTGTGGTTACCATTATGTTTGTATATAATATCTTCTTTATATAAGTTGATGGTTGCTTAAGTTTGAACCCATTCTTTATTCCTCTCCCCCTGTGTTTTAGGTATATGGGATCGTACTTACATCTTTTTATTTTGTGAGACCATTGACTGATTTTTACAGATACACTTCTTTTTACTGTGTTTGTGCTTCCTACTTTTCTTACTCCTCCTTATGGTCTCTTGTTTCCACTCAGAGTTCCCTTTAACATTTCTTGTAGGACTGGTTTAGTGGTGATAAATTCCTTTAACTTTTGTTTGTCTGGGAAACTCTTTCTCTCTTCTCCTTTTCTGAATGATAGCCTTGCTGGATAGAGTATTCTTGGCTGCAGGGTTTTTCCTTTCCACACTTTGAATATATCATGCCACTCTCTTCTGGCCTGCAGAGTCTCTGCTGAAAAATCAGCTGATAGTCTTAAGGGGTTTCCCTTGTTTGTAACTATTTTCTTTTCTCTTGCTGCATTTAAAATTCTCTATCACTACTTTTGCCATTTTAATTACTATATGTCTTGGTGTGTACCTCCTTGGGTTGATTTTGTTGGCAGATCTCTATGCCTCCTGGATCTGGATTTCTGTTTCCTTTCCTAGATTCAGGAAGCTTTCAGCTATTATTTGTTCAAGTAAATTTTCTCCTCCCATATCTCTCTCTTCTCCTTCTGGGATTCCTATAATATGAATGTTATTATGCTTGAGAGTGTTGCAGAGTTCCCTGAATCTATTTTCATTTTGTATTTTTTTTTCTCTCACCTGTGTGGCTTGATTCTTTCCATTACTCTGTCCTCCAGGTCACAAATCCATTCTTCTGCTTCTTGTAGTCTACTACTTATTCCATCAAGTGTATTTTTAATTTCAGTGAAATTCTTAATCTCTGATTCTTCTTTATGTTTTCTATGTCTTTGTTAAGGGTCTTACTGAGGTCCTCCACTTGTTTCTCTGGTCCAGCAAGTATCTTTATGACCGTTATTTAAATTCTCTCTCAGGTACATTACTTACCTCTGTTTCATTTGGCTCTCTTTCTGTGATTTTGTCTTGTTCTTTCATTTGGGACATATTCTTCTGTCTCCTCATTTTGTCCGAACTCTGCATCTGTTTCTATGTGTTAGGAAAGTCAGCTACATCTCCTGCTCTTGAAAGCGGTGGCTTTATGAAGAAGAGTTCCTGTAGTGTCCTGCAGTGCAGCGTTCTCCAGAACCTGGTGCGTTGGGGGCGTCTTCTGTGTGTGTTGTGTTCACCTTGCTATTGTGGCAGAGCCACCTTTTCCTTCAGTCCAGTTGTCTGCAATGGCTCTCTTTATCTCTTGTGGGTAGTATTTGGTCCCTGTGTTGTTAGTGGGCTAGTTTGGAGCCATCTTGGGGTTGAGTTGAGTCAGACCAGGCATTTGCCAGAGAGGCAGAATCACCAAACTGTGGGGCACTTTCCCTGTGTTGTCCCCTTAGGAGCTTTTGTTGGTGGGCAGTGCCTGCAGTTAGATCAGCAGTCTGCCCCTAGCCCACTGCTGGGGCTGCATTTGGACTGGTTTATGTGGTTTGTCTTTCCTTCTCCCTGAGGCAAGAGTCACTTTGGAGTGGTGCTGGCCCCTGTTGGGGCTGCTTACACACTGGGAGTCTTATTGTACCTTTTTGGATGGGCTCTGGCAGAGAGCTTATTGGAGGGGGTGGACCCACAAAATCTGCGGGAGCAGGAGGTGTGTTGTTAGCAAGTTAGGTAGACTGGGGCGTGGATAGGGTGTGAAATGGCACCTGCCAGCCAGCTCCTTTGTTTCTAGAGAAGTCTCCCAAGGATCCCTGCACCTCTAGCACATGCTCTGAGATGAATAAACAAATCTTCCTCCCCTATTCTCCAGGTGTTTTTCCAACTGCTGCTTCTATGGTGTATCTCTGCAGGCTGTTTTTTTGTGCCGTCTCTTTAAGTGAGGACTGTTTCCTCTCATCCTCCTGGCCGAGCCCACTGATTTTTAAAGTTCTAGGTTTTAAGTTCCACTGGTTGTAACAACTTATGAAATTTAACCCCTTTGGTTTTCAAAGCCAAATGTTATAGGGATTTGTCTTCCCCAGCAGGCTTCCCCTCAGGGTGATAGTATGTTTCTCTCCTCTCTCTATCCACGTGGAGTTCGTCCCTCCCAGGGAGGGTCCTGCAGGTCTGTTTAGCTCCCCACTGCATCTCTGCCCTTCCTACCCTCTTCATTGTGGCCTCTTCTCTTTGTTTAGCTATGAGTTTGTTCTGCCAGTCTTTGGGTCATTTTCTGAATTATTTACACCAATGTGAGTGTTATCTAGTTGTATCTGTGGGATGAGGTGAGTTTAGGGTCCTTCTGCTCCACCATCTTCCTTAGAATGTACCTTGATCTGTGTTTCATATCTAGTATCATTAGTCTTTTATTGTGTATCTAGAAGAGAAGTGTGTAACTTATTATCAAACTGTTGAGATGATGTAGCAAAAATGCCTTCTGTTGGTTTGTCTGTTACCACAGTTCTTTTAATATTTCCTGCTAGATACTGCTTTCCCATCTTCCAGATGTTGTTCAGTAACCACATATTGAGTGCTTCTTTTGGCTTTGCTTTCTGCTTGGTGCTATGGGAAATTAGAAGACTGTGAGACTGACTCTGCCCACAACAGACTCAAGGAGTCCAGGATCTCTCCAGGTCAACCCTACCATACCTATACCTGTACCTTATTTTATCTCAACTATAGCTTATACATTACCACCTCCATGCCTTTGTTCAAGTCAGGAGCCAAAAAGCAAGGGAAAGAACATAAAATATGGAACCAGAAAGTGTGTGTTTCAAGGGCAAATATGTCCATTTTCATGTGTAAAATACCAATAGCAATACCCATTTCAGACGATTATTGTGAGAACTGAGAGCAATGATAGGTCATGGTGTCTGGCACCTCCTTGGGGCTTAATATGTATTTTTCCCTTCTTCAACTCCTTCACAAATCTTTAATTTCTGGTTCAAGTCCTTCTTCCTGTGCGGATCTATCTCAGATGACTGGTGATCTTGATCAAAGTAATTGTTCCCTCTTAAACAATCATTATTCACTGCAAATGATTGAGTATTTCTCAATCATTTGCATCCTATGACATTAATAGATCTTCTGAAAAAAAGGATCTTTGTGAACAAAGAAGTTTGGAGATCTCAGAGATTTTAATGCACATGTTCTGAGAAGTCTTGTGGTAAAGAAACCTGGTTAACTTTGTTTAACCAAGCATTTTTTTAAGCAATCGTGAAAACCCTCCACTGCCTCCTGTTCCTCCCTCCCCAGAAAACTTCTTGTAACACACTGGGCTCTTTTGTTTATGCCATTCATTTGAATTCATACAGTGTTTTTGACATTATTTATATTTATTTAATGTCTTATGTATTTATACCTTCAGTCTTCATTTAGAAATTAAGTTCCTTTAGGGCAGAGTCCAATGTATATACCTTATTACATCTATGGCCTTGAATTTAGTAGATATAAGTTCTTCAAATAGGAGGACTGTGACTTAAAGAATGGATAGATTCTGGTTCTTTAATTTTTTCTAAATTCCTTTTATCTTTCTGAGCAAATTATATTTTACATTACTAATAAATATATCTTCTTAAGCTTTGTATGCTACATATAGAGAAGCAAAATGGTGGCAGGTGGAAAGGAAGGGGAGAATAAAATGGTTTTCACTTCTCTTATTCAAATCAAATCAGAATACCAGAGAGCTTACAGATTACAGTGCATTGTGTCAGAATGGTGTGTCAATGGAAGATGGATTTGATTTTTAGAAATAGCCAAAAGTCATTGAAACCCATTCTGTTATTTAAGGTCAAGCAAATTAACAGGTGTTTTTTTTTTTTAAGATTTTATTTATTTATTTGAGAGAGAGCACACGCACGCATGTGCACAAGTAGGGGAAAGGGCAGAGGGAGAGAATATCCAAGCAGACTCCACTGAACACAGAGCCCAATTCAGGGCTTGATCTCACGACCCATGAGATCAGAACCTGAGCCAAAACCAAGAGTTGGACACATAACCACCTGAGCCACCCAGGTGCCTGGCACATTAACAGTTTTTAATGGTAAAAAAAAAAAATGTTCAGTGTCTTCAAAGTATTGAGACTTTTTTGAATGGCTTATAAATGGTTTTTGACAGCAATTTCAAAAGAGGAAGTCTAATAATATCTTGATCATTGGAAAAATTATAAGAACAGGTATATATAACCTGTTAAGATGATGTCTTTGAAAAGTAATAGTCATTTAGAAATACAAGTTTTGTGTTATGTGTTTAAATTAACCATAATGCAGAACCATTGATTTATAGCTAAGGCCCGTAATATTTATATAGAGCTGTGTCTTTATTTTTCTTCTTTTTCCCCTCTGATCTTCTTTCCTTTGGCCTTTTCACTTCATAGTCACATCGTGATACAGAGGTGGGGAATAAAAAGAAGGTGAAACTACACCAATTTTATTCTTGATTAATGATTTTTATAAAGTTCAATAGTGATTTTTAAATATAATTAATTTATTTAGTTAGTTTTAAGTAGGCTGTGCACCCAGCACAATGCAGGGCTTGAACTCATGACCATGAGATGAAGACATGAACTGAGATCAAGAGTCGGATGCTTAACCGACTGAGCCACCCAGGCACCCCAGTAGTGATTTTAGGCAAGGGATAATTTTACAGTCATTAACTGCAATGGAGTTTTGAGATGAGCTACTAATTTAACTATTCATGCCACTCTATCTCTTCTCTTTGCACAAATAATTTAAAGTTAGCTGAATAGATAATTGGCATCTATAATTATGACGCAGCCAATTTTACTCTTGGTCCTCTGTGAATGTTTAGCCATGTATTCAGAGTCATTAGTAATTTGGTATAGGAGATTAGTAGAGTATTTTTATTTATGGAAGGGGAAGAAAATTGATAAAACTTGTTAGTGGTAATTTACCTAGATGATAAACTAGAAAACTATGAAGTTTTAATTTTAATTTTGGCATATGCTGTAGTGACGGAATTTCTGTTTCTACACAGGAACTAAGCACAGACAGAGACTCTCCTGAAATTAGCTTTCTCTCAGGTACTACTACTAAAGTATCTGATGTGGTGGTTGTAAAGGAGAAACCATTACTAGAGCCAGAGAAGATCTTAGCAGTACCAAACAACTTTTCTGAGTCTGGAAAGGAAGCCACATTGACCATGAATTCTGAAGAAACCAAGGATGAAGAAAGTTCTCTTAAAACTTTTGTGTCTGCCTTAGAAAGGTTACTCACATCACCAGAAATCACTCAGGAGGAAAGACTGTTGGAAATAATGAGTGATTTTGAACCTAAAGAGTTGGCCAACCCATTGAGCAACTCTCCAAGTTCCATATCAGTATCTTTGACATGTCACAAAGATTTACTAGAAGACACAAAGGATGATGCATTGCCAACTGAGTTGTTAGCAGTCCTAAACACATTATCAGAGGGCAACGTGGGACCCGTCTGTCATGGAGAAGAGGGAGGCAGCAGTCTCAGGGCTGGAAATGAATATTCTGGAGTGGAGCCCAAGAAGTCTCAGACCACTGAAGATTGTACACAAATAGCAGAGGTGAATTTTGAGTCTCTTTGTTCTGCTCCACTCTTTGAACAAGATTCCAAGTTAGGGGAGCTGCAGGACAAGCATCTTTCACTGCAGCATGTAAGTGCAAGTGTGAGCCTATGATTTTGCCTTTTATAGTGACCTTTACCAAGTCTTCATTGCCCATATACTTTATTTTAAATTCAGATCCTCTTGGGGCACCTGGATGGCTCAGTCGTTAAGCGTCTGCCTTCGGCTCAGGTCATGATCCCAGGGTCCTGGGATCGAGCCCCGCATTGGGCTCCCTGCTCTGCGGGAGGCCTGCTTCTCCCTCTCCCCTTCCCCCTGCTTGTGTTCCCTCTCCCACTGTCTCTCTCTCTGTGTCAAATAAATAAATAAAATCTTTAAATTAAAAAAAAAAATTCAAATCCTCTTCCCAAATATCAACACTCAGAAGATGCTTTTTGAATTTGAAGCATAAACTGATCTTTCTAGAGATTCCAGGGGTAGAGTTTTCAAGGGATTTAAGTGTTGAAATAGATAAGTTTCTCATCAAAGACCTGAGACTTATTATTAGATTGCTTGTATATAGGAAGGAAATAATTATCTACCAGATTTTTTCCTGTTAGCTCAGAAAATCACTATGCCTACCTGGGTGCAGAGTAGAGAGGTAGATATCCCACATTAATTTCTAGTTGAGGATAGAATATATGCGGTTGGGCTGCCAGGAGAGGGAAAAAGTTATGCTTGGCTTCAGCAGAACTTTGCAATCAATGTCTGAGGCTACTGTCAAGTAGCACAGTTCCTGGGGTTTAGAATTCCTGCAGTATTATGCCTGGAGACCGTGCAGTGGGCTACCACTAGCCAAGTCTCTTTTTTACGTTAACAGGTTTTTTTTCCTTTTTAAAGGAATCTTATTTTTTTTCCTGATTACAATAGTAATACACCCTCATTATAAAAAAAAAATCAAACATTACGGCAATATACATAATAATATAATAAAAAAAGTCCCTCACAATTCCACATTTCAGAGATAATCACCATTAACAATTTGGTGTATCTGTCTTCAATTTTTTCTATGCATATTCTATGTAAGTTTATTTTATATAAATGAGACTATATTATACATAATGCTTTGCAACTTTTTAAAATATTTTTTATGAAAGTGTAGTTGACATTTTGCAACTTGTTTTTTAAATTTAATAATACATCTTGGTTATCTTTGTCAGTGAATGTAGCATACTAAAATCTTTTTACTTGCTAAATACTATTCGACTATATGGATATTTTGTGTGTGTGTGTGCGTGCGTGTGTGTACATATATTATATAAATATAATTTACTTAACTAATTCACTAATGATGGTCATTTGAATTATTTTCTTTCTTTTGGCTATTACCAGGCAACTTTAATGAACATCCCTGGGACAATTTGAATAACACATTACTAAGCTCATGTTGCAAAATACATACCTGGCATAATACTGCATGCAATTCTCATAGAAAACATCTCAAAACAGACATAATAAAATTTTAAAAATCCAGAAAAAGAAAAACTAATCATGGGGATAGGGTATGAAGATTAAATTAAACATTCCAGTATTCTAATCTGAAAAGAGGTAATATAAGTAAAATGTAGGAGATTATAATTGATTGGTATTAATAGAGTGAGCATGAATTTAGCAAGTGTTCAAAAAAAAAAAGAGGTAAAGTAAAAAGTAAAAAAGAGATTGATTTAGAACAAATTAAATACCCTTTTACTCAGCCATAATAAAAATATGGAACTTGTTATGCTAAAAAGCTTTGCAAGCTGGATATATAAATAAGCTCAAGAAAGGTTTACATGATATGTGTAAAAACATGTATCTTCATGAAAGTTAAATCTATAATGGATTATTAAGGGGAAGTTAGAGCCATTCATGATATACTGGTAACCTTTTAAAATCAATGTAATAGAAGTTATGTACAATCTTGTCTCACAAAATATTACTCCCTGCTGTCAAACAACAAACACTGGGCTGAACAGAGCATTGATCTGGTCTAGTATGACGTTTCTACTGTTTTTATATGTCATTTTTTGCTGCGTAGTTAAAGCATCCAGAGTAACCTTAGTTTTGCTCTTGAATTTTAAGGATGAATATTGATAAGAATAATTTTTACTTATGCTCTTCTCGTCTGAGGCTTTTAAAATCTGCATTGGCTTTTATTATATTATTAAATTTTTATTGTGTGGCCTGTGGATTTTTGTACTTTCATCTTATAAGAGGCATTTTTGTATAATCAAAGGACAAGATAAAACTTAATTTCTTCTCATTTTAAATCTTTTGCATTGTTATAATTATTTGTGTATTTACATCTTATTACAGACTCTAGAAGATCCAAGTCTATCTGGGCTGCAAACTTTAGTTCATCAAAGTGTCACCTCTTGTGATCCACTAAATAATAAGGGAAATTCAAATTCGGTGGAAAATAAGTCTGACCAGGACCCTCCATGTGTGTTAAGGAGATCGTCCAGACTGAGAGCAGGCAGAGATGAAAAGCACACAGATGACAAGTATAAGATGCCAAAAAAGATTTTACCAAAGATACTTGTCAGTGAGAATCAAACAAATAATAACTCTTCAACTAAGAATTTCAGGTATACTCCCAAATTATATCTCTCTCTCTAGATATGCTACAGACTTTATAGATAATTCTATGCTTGGGACACTAGAGTCAATATACAGTTACCCCTAAGTGAAGAACTTTATTTTTTAGTGTTGTTGCCTTATTTACTGTGCAGTTATTTTTTTTTAACCCAGAAAATTCTACTTTTTTTAAAAAAAAGAGTAAAGGGAGATTTGTTGGATTTCAGCCTAATGCTAATTTCCATTCTTTCTTTTTTAAATTAAGTTAGTTAGCATCCATCATCACACAGTTACAAAATTTTCTTTTCTTGAGAATTTCTAAGATTTACTCTCTCAACAGTTTTCAACTGTGCAATACGGTATTGTTAACTACAGTTACCGTGCTGTACATTCCATCCCCGGACTTATTTATCTTATAAATGGAAGTCTGTACTTTTTGATCACTTTCACCCATTTCACTCCCCACCCCCCTGCTTCTGGAAACCACAAGTCTGTTCTCTGTATCCATGAGTTTGGGTTTTTTGTTCGTTTGTTTGTTTTTTTGATTCCACATATAAGTGAGATCATACAGTATTTGTCTTTCTCTGTCTGACTTATTTCACTTAGCATAATGCCCTTTAGGTCCTTTCACATTGTCACAGATAGCAGGATTTCCTTTTCTATGGCTATTCTGAATAATACTCCATTGTGTGTGTATGTATGTATATGTGTGTGTGTGTGTGTGTGTGTGTGTGTGTGTGTATGTATATACCAATTTTCCTTATCCATTTATCCATCAATGGATACTTAAGTTGTTTCCATGTCTTGGCTATTGTAAATAAAGCTGCAGTGGACACGGGTGCAGATATTTTTCAAGATAGTAATTTTATTTCCTTTGGATAAATATCCAGAAGTGGAAATGCTGTATCATATGGTAGTTCTATTTTTGATTTTGTGAGGATTTTTTGATTTATACAGTTTTCCATAGTGCCCTCACCAGTTTACGTTCTCACCAGCAATGCACAGGGGTTCCTTTTTCTTCACATCCTCAGCAACACTTGTTCTTTCTTGTCTTTTTAATGATACCCATTATAACATGTATGAGGTGATATCTTACTGTGGTTTTTATTTGCATTTTCCTGCTGGTTAGTGATGTTCAGCACCTTTTCCTGTACCTATTGGCCATTTGGATGTCTTCTTTGGAAAAATATCTTTTCAGTTCCTCTTCCATTTTTTAATTGGATTGTTTGCTCATTTGCTATTGAGTTGTATGAGTTCCTTATATATTTTGAATATTAACCCCTTATTAGATATATGATTTGCAAATATTTTCTCCCATTCAGTAGGTTGCCTTTTTATTTTGTTGTTGGTATCCTTTTCTGTGCAGAAACTTTTTAGTTTGATATAGCTCTAGTTGTTCATTTTTGCTTTTGTTGCCTTTGCTTCTGGTGCCAAATCCAAAAAATCATTGCCCAGACCAGTGTCAAGGTGCTTACCCCTGTGTTTTTTCCTACGAGTTTTATGGTTTCAGGTCTTACAATGAAGTCTTTAATCCATTTTGAATTGATTTTTTGTGTATGATGTAAGATCGATGCTCAGTCTCATTGTTTTACATGTGGCTATCCAGTTTCCCAAACATCATTTATTGAAAAGATTGTCCTTTCCCCATTGTATATTTTTGGTTCCTTTATTGTAAGTTAATTGACCATATATACATTGGTTTATTTCCTAGCTTTACACTATTCCATTCAGCTGTGTGTCTGTTTTTATTCTTTATTCCACTATTTTGCAGTTTTTGATCAGTGTAATCCCACATGGCAAGTCCTGTTTTCTTGCAAAGAGCCTATCTTTTTCCCTAGAAGGTGATTAGATAATGGCATGCCAGCTTAGGGAGTGAGGGGCAAGAGACTCAGAATACTTGTAGATGACTGCTCCTAAAGGAGAGAAACCCACAGGTGGCACAAAGAAAAGGCTAGAAGCCACAAAAACTGGCATGCCTGTCACAGAATTATCTGCAGTTTACTCAGGAGCCATCTCCATATTTTAAACTGCCATGCTCTTTGGGTCCCTGGGTGGCTCAGTTGGTTAAGCGTCTGTCTTTGGCTCAGGTCATGATCCCCAAGGTCCTGGGATTGAGTCCCACATCTGGCTCTCTGCCCAGTGGGGAGTCTGCTTCTCCCTCTTCCTCTTCCTCAGTACTCAGTACTCTCAAATAAATAAATAAAATCTTAAAAAAAAAAAAAATAAACTGCCATGCTCTTTGATAGCAGCTCAGTAAAATACCTTTCAGTTTTAAAAATTGAGTAAAAATTTAGTATGATTCTCTATGAATTGTTGTAGAGAACATGATAGTAATTTTAAGAACACATTTATGTTTCAAGAATGCAGGATCCTGCTTTAATGATTAAAGGTAAAGGGAAGAATATGCATTCAACCAGACTCAAAAGTGGAGAACAGATGCAGAGAAACAAAAAACTTGCTGGAAAAAATGGTGAGGCATATTTGATTTATTTTTTTTTTTAACCAAGTAACTTATAGAAACATAGAATACTGGTACTGAAAAGGATTTAGAGATCATCTATCTCAGCTTTCTCATTTTACTGATAAGGAAGTTCATAAAGGTTAAGGATTTTTCCCAGCATTGCACAGCTTATTAGTAGCATAACTAGGACTTGATCATGAACTTCTGGCTTATAGGCTGGTATTTTTTCTATACTTCTATTTGGAGAGAATAGTTACAGAACCCTTTTCAAATTTAGATATGTTATCTATTTGTGGTGTGGCAAACCTAGCATAAGGCTAGGTGTTGGATGTTATTTCTTTGTTCCTATAAAACCCCAAAGAATAACCTAAGAAACTGAGAAACTGTAAGAATCTAGAAAGACTGGTTAAAATATAATAGGGGTACAACTGCCAAAATTAAAATATGGATTGTAGGTTAAATAATAATATATCATTGTTAAATTTCCTGAACTTAATAATAATTTGGTTATTTAAGAGAATGTCCTTGTTTTTAGAAAATACACACATAAGCATTAGTGAGTAATGGGACATGGTGTATGTAAGTTATTTATATATATGTGTGCATGCATGTGTTTATATAAAAAGGGAGATAGAATGATGTAAACAGGTGGCAAAATACTAACAATGGGTGAATCTTTTGTTCTGTCTTTATAACTTTTTTTAAGTCTGAGGTTTTTTTCCAGATAAGACATTTAAAAAATTCAGTGAACTGAAACAAGACAAAAATAAATACCTTTCATATGTGTAAGTATTACCCAGTTAGAAAAATATAGGAGAAAGTCCCATTTATAATAACTATAAAAGAGAAAATACCTGCTTGTATACCTAATAAGAAATGTGCCTTACCTGTAAGAAGACGGTTGAAAATTCTGCTGAGGGACTTAACAAAAAAAGAGACTTGAATAAAAAGAAGAACTTTATTCTTGACCATAAGTGTTCAGTCTTATAAGAAATTTATTGCTCCCTAAATTACTCTATAAATATGTGAGAGCTCAATCAAAAACAGATTTTTGTTTATTTGCTAATTTGTTTTGCTTTATAAAGCTGGAGATTAGTTATGAGAATGTTATAAAATGATACTAAATATGAAGGACTAGCCTAGAAAATTCTGAAAAATAAAAGCACAGGGAGAGTGGAGAGACAAGAACCTGCTGTACATAATATAAAAGCAATTAGAAGGCCGTAGAAATTAAAATAATTTGGTACAGGCAAGGAATAGACAGATAAATTGTTGAAACAGAATAGAGTTTAAATGTAGAAGCCTGATACAGTGTGAATTTTGGGGAAGGTATATAATAAAGATGGCATCTCAAATTGGTGGCAAAAAGAAGGACCAAGCAATAAACAGTAAAAACATAAACAAAATTGGGTGGATACCTATAACATTCCTTATACTAAATTTAATTCCATTTTGGCCAAAGATTAAATGAAAAAAAAAATTCTAGAAGAAAACATAAGTGAATCTTTTTGTAATCTCTGAAGAGGAAAAACCTTCTTAAAAAATGACAAACCCAGAAGCCAGGAGGGAAAAGAATGATAAAATTGGCTACATATATTTTAAAAAGATTGTACGGAAAAATACCCTAAAGAAAACCAAACATTGAGCACAGAAGAAATATCAATAACACATAACAGGGGTTAATTGCATTAACATGCAAAGAGCTCCTACAAAACAATAAGGATAAAGAAAAATGAGTAGGGAACATGAACAAGCAGTTCACAGGAAAAAAATATATACATAAATATATATAAATAACTGGGACGCCTAGTTGGCTCGGTCAGTTAAGCATCTAACTCTTGGTTTTGCCTCAGGTCATGATCTCAGGGTCTTGAGATCCAGCCCTGCATCAGGCTCCTTGCTCACCTTGAGATTCTCTGCCTCTCCCTTTTCCTCTCCCTCTACCCCTCCCCCTGCTTCACTCTCTCTCTCTCTCAAATAAATAAATAAATAAATAAATAAATAAATAAAATCTTTTAAAAATTAATTGAAAGGATTAACATCTCACTTATGATTAAAAAAAAATGTAAATTAGGAAGTATAGTTTTCACTAAGAGAATGTCAAATGTTTAAACACTTGAGAATTCCCAGTGGCAAGAATATGGAAAAAGTAAGCATTCTCTTATGTTGTGGGTAATAGTGTAAGTTTATTCAGTCTTTTTTTTTTTTTTTAAGATTTTATTTATTTATTCGACATAGAGAGAGCAGGGGGAGGACCAGAGGGAGAGGGACAAGCAGACTCTGCACTGAGCACCGAGCCCGACGCAGGGCTCAATCTCAGGACCCTGGAATCGTGACCTGAGTTGAAACCACGACTGGGACGCTTAACTGACTGAGCCACCCAAGCGCCCCTGTTCAGTCTTTTCACAGGGCAATTTATTTACATTCTTCAGACTTTTAAGTCACAATTCTTGAATTGGCAATTCTACATAAAGGGATTTATTCTAGGCGTACCAGGGTGGCTCAGTTGTTTGAGTGTCTGACTCTTGATTTGGCCCAAACTTCTAGGCCCAAAGCCTTTTGGATTAGTCTTCTCAGACTACCATAACTAAATACCACAAACTGGATTGCTTAAATGGCACATTTATTTTCTCACAGTTCTGGAAGCTAGAAGTCCAAGATGAAGGTAATAGAAAATTCGATTTCTGGCAAGACCTCTACCTGGCTTGCAGACAGCCGCCTTCTCTAAGTGTCTTTCCTGCATATGTGGAAAACTCTAAAGTCTCTTACTTTTTTTTGTAAGGGCACAAATCCTACTCTATTATGGCTTTAACATACAAATTTTGAGGGGATGGAATTCAGTTCATAACACCTTCAGTGGTGAATTCGACAGACATTTAAGGAATAAATAATACCAGTTTTCCACAAACTCTTCCAAAAAGTTGAAGGTAAGGGAATACTTCCCAATTCATTCTGTGAAGCTACTAATAAACTGAAAACAAAATCAAAGACATCACAGGAACAGAAACCTACAGATGAATATGTCTCATGAACATAGATACAAAAATATAAACAAAACTTCAGCAAATCAATTTCAACATTGTATAATACATCATGACAGAGTAGGGTTTATCCCAGGAATGCAGGATTAGTTTTAGCATTTGAAAATCAATCACTGTAATTCACTAACTAACAAGCTAAAAAAGAAAACCATATTACCATCTCAAGGGATGTCAAGAAGGCATTTGACAGCACCTCACATGTCTTTCTGGTGAAACTCCCAGCAAACTAAGAATAGAGTGGAACTTTGTCAACCTGACAGAGAGCATCTACAAAAAAATATACAGCTATTATACTTAATATAGTGAAAGATTGAATGCTTTTCCCCTAAAATCAGAAATAATGCAGGGGATGTCTGCTCTATTTCTGTTGAACATCATAGTAGAGGTTCTAGCCAGTGCAGTCAGAAAGAAAAACAAATAAAAAGCATCCATGTGGGAAAAAAAGAAGTAAAACTGTGTTTAGTCACAAATGACGTAATCATCTATTAGAAAATCTGATGGAATGTATAGTAAAAGCAACTATATGTAAGTGAATTTTGCACAATTAAAGGATACAAGATCAATATACAAATACTAATTATATTTCTATATTCTAGTAACATTTAGACAGTGAAATTTGATACCATAGTATCAAAAATATGAAATAGAGATAAATTTGACAAACTATGTAAAAGACAGGTACACTGAAACTTACAAAACATTATTCAGAAAAATCAAAGAAAATTTAATGGAGAAAAATGGGGAGATATTGCTTTGTTCATCAGTCAGAATACTTAATATTGTTTTTTGGGGGCTTTTTTGTTTTTTTAGAAAGACAGAGAGAATTCCAAGCAAGCTCCACGCACTGAGCAGAGCCCAATACAGGGCTTGATCTCACAACCCTGAGATCACGACCTGAGCCAAAATCAAGTCGGACATTTAACCAACTGAGCCACCTAGGTGCCCCAGAAGATTAAATATTGTTAAGATGTTATTTCTGCTCAGATATTATCTATGAACTCTACACAATCCCAATCAAAATTCCTGTAGGGTTTTTTGTAGAAATTCACAATCTGGTTCTAAAATTCATATGGAATGCACAGGACCTAGAATGGTAAACAGTTTTGAAAAAGAACAAAGTTAGAGGGCTAACACTGCCTTATTTTAAGAATTATATGACAGGATGGGGTGCCTGGGTGGCTCAGTCAGTTAAACATCTGACTCCTGATTTCGGCTCAGGTCATGATCTTGGGGTCATGGAATCAAGCCCCACGTTGGGCTCTGTGCTCAGCGTGGAGTCTCCTTGTCCCTCGCCCTCTACTCCTCTCCTGGCTCTCTCTCTCTCTCTCATTCTCAAATAAATAAATAAATAAATAAATAAATAAATAAATAAATAAAATAAAATCTTAAAAAAAAAATATGGCGGGGCACCTGGGTGGCTTAGTGGGTTATGCATCCGACTCTTGATTTCAGTTCAGGTCATGCATAATCTCAGGGTTGTGAGATGACTGTGTTGGCTATGGAGCCTGCTTGGGATTCTGTCTCTCCCTCTCCCCCCTGCTCCTTCTCCCCTTCCCCACTCACATGCGCACACTCTCTCTTTTTCTCTCTCAAAACAAAACAAAAAAATGATATGGCTCTAGTCATCAAAATAGTATGACATTTCCGTCAAGATAGGGAAATAGATCAATGTAATGAGTTCAGAAATAAACCCTGAGGGCGCCTGGGTGGCTCAGTTGGTTAAGCAACTGCCTTCGGCTCAGGTCATGATCCTGGAGTCCCGGGATCGAGTCCCGCATCGGGCTCCCTGCTCAGCAGGGAGTCTGCTTCTCCCTCTGACCCTCCTCCCTCTCATGCTCTCTGTCTCTCATTCTCTCTCTCGCAAATAAATAAAATCTTTAAAAAAAAAAAAAAAAAGAAATAAACCCTGAGTTTTGACAAAGGCACAAGGCTTGTAGAGAAGAGCAATTAGAAATCCACATGCAACAAAATGTTATTGAATGTATATTTTAAAAATACTGAATTTTGTTGTGGCCTACAAGTTACTTGAAGATCAGATTGATCCTTTCAAAACTTTTTTATTTTTATTTTTTTATTTTTTTAAAGATTTTATTTATTTATTTGAGAGAGAGAATGAGAGAGAGAGCATGAGAGGGGGGAGGGTCAGAGGGAGGAGCAGACTCCCTGCAGAGCAGGGAGCCCGATGTGGGACTCGATCCCGGGACTCCAGGATCATGACCTGAGCCGAAGGCAGTCGCTTAACCAACTGAGCCACCCAGGCGCCCTCAAAACTTTTTTAAAAACCTTATTAGGCAGGCTTGATGTAGGCTTTACTATATAGCTAGTTTAGCCCCTTCTACTAAGACGTGACCTGTCAAGGGTCTCTACTAATGCTCCGGTTGTTAGCAAGGTCTCTCTCCTCAGGCTGTCAGGAATGTAAATGTTTCCCAGGCCTGCATGATCTCTCAGGATTGTTATTTTATAGTTCTTGGGTAGTTGTTCTTGCCCAGCCTCAGGAAGACTCAACCTACATATGAGCACTTTAATATTTAGATAGTGACTCAAGGAGTCCCTTTTATAGATTTCGGTACCTGTTCTCTCTCCCCTCATCGTACCCTACTGTGCAAAAGCTAATCTCCCTAGCCTCCTGAAACTTGAATCTCTATTTCCTCAGCTCAGCAGGATCACCTTGCTATGCTTTTGCTATATTCTGGAAAGTGCCTTCAGGCAAGAGTGATCTTAGGGCTCACTCTCTTGTTTCTCTTCTCTGGAAGGAGTCATAGATCTGAATTGCCTGTTTTCCAGTGTCTAAATTTTTTTACCCCATATATTTTGTGTAGTTTTTTTAGTTGTTTGCAATGGAAGGGCAAGTCATGGCAATTATTTAGTCATGATTGGAAGTGAATGGCTTCTACATCTTAGTTTTCATTGAAAAATTTTGTATTCTTAATTTGTTATTTCTAATAAATTATATAACTAGCAAGTACAACTGGCAAAGACAGAGCTTGGAGTAAAAACTACTTTTTTTTTTTTGGTAAGCATGCAGTTTATCTGGTAGGAGCAGAATGCTTTGTAGTCTTGAGTGGGGGAAGATAGGTTCAAATGTTCAGAAGTTGGTTTGTTTTACAGTGGAACTGAATGGAGGGAATCTAATAAAGGCGAAGCAGATAAATTGTGATCCATTAAAAAATGTGCTGCTGTACTCAGTTACTTTTGTGAGATTTTAGGATGGGGCAGATTAGCTAGATCAAAATTGGAAAAGCTATAGTCATAGTTATTCTGAAATTCAGGAAAACCACATGAACTAGTATCCATAAAAATTGACAGAATTTAGAGTATCTAAATAAGGAATGTCAGTATTTTAGGAGACACAGTGGAGAAATGATACCTGATATGTATAAGCTGGGAATCTATTTTAATTGTCTATTTTCTGGCTTAGGAAAGAAAACTATTGTACAGATCAAGACCATATGTCTTTATTTAATTTTGTGACAGCTATTTGTAGCAAAGAAAGAAATTTAGCATTCTCTTTTCTGGCCTCACTGGGTTAATTTCTGTATCTTCCTTATATACTTCTGAGATTTTTCTCCTCATGGTGTTAAAACACATTTTGGTACTATAGTATTTTGTTGGGTTTAATAACACCTAATTCTAGATTTAAATAATCCTTTTCACCAGAACTTTTAAGAAAGTAATCTGTTAGTCTTCTCATGTATTCACTTTCATGGGGTTTCAATAAACATAAACTGCTTACATAATTTATAATGTACTGCAAGTATTTTCAAACT